>NC_143484.1:20081592-20426963 GCF_027475165.1 Benincasa hispida
ATAATTTGGATGTATGCATGTATGTATGTTATTAATTATTTCATTACTTTAGTATATAAGTATTATATATGTTTAGTAATGAAATGGGAATTGCATGAAGCATGACACTATTATAGGTAATTTTATAAACGTTATAATTTTCCTAAGTAGAACATAATATACAATGATTGTTTTAATTTGTTTCATTTATTTTATAACGATTATAATTAAATAAAATTAGAAATTAAAACCAATAATTCAGAATTACATGCAAACTTAGGTAAACCATTTTAAAAATAGTTTTAAAATATGATTCACACAGACCTAAGATCACATTTCTAATGAGATTAGAAATAAGTTTAATTTTTTTATTCAGTTTAATAGGATTAAATGGTTTTAATTAAAATATTAATTTGTAGTAACTGTATCTATAAGAGATCTTTTATTTAAGGTTAGTTTTGTCTAGGCTGGGGTATTTAAGTTACCAAAAACGAAACAATCCTACATGGGAACTGACCTGGAAAATGAATTAGATAGATTTGCTACAAGCATGTCATCTTTGATTAAGAGTTTATTAAAGTGTTTAATAAACATTAATAAAAATTGTTTAACTATCCAAAATAAGTGTTACTTTTGGGAAAATTTAAACAATCACTTAGTAAAATAAGTAGCCATATTTTTCTAAGTTAAATAACTCTAGGTAAAAACGCTCAGCGGGAGGAAAATAGGGTATATAATTCTTTATTTTTTCTTTTCACGTTTCTCCCTATAAGTTCACATCGTGAGATCTATACTCGGCCTCGAGGCATCTTTTCTTGTGTCCCCCGACGGGTGGTGTTTGTATAGGTCAATACCAAGGTAAATGGAGAGAATGTTTATAGTAAGTGATAGCACGACATGTGACAGCACGACATGTGTCAACACATCCCTCGGCCTCTCTCATTAGTTTGCAGTAAATTTCATGCTCAGTCTTAAGGTACCTTTTCTTATGCCCCCCTATGGATGACATTTGCATGACTCTTTACTCAAACTCTATAAATAGATAGGGTTGCTTTAGTTTTTGCCCTAATCGTTTTTTTCCCTACAGTCGACTTATTGGGGCAAAATCCTAGAATCTAAAATGAGGGGTTACACTTAAAAGAAAATGTTATGCTAGTTAACAATTTTTGGACCGAACAATGGTGACTGATATTTACAGTAACAAGGATTTTTTCTATATATTGGTTGAGATTGTCTCATTTCAGTGAATGGGTACCTGGTAACCTATGGTGGCTTTTATTCTACCTCATTGAAACAACATCGCAAGATAGATTAAACATAGGGCAGATTAAATTATTCTGCTAAACTTGATTTGTTTTTCCAAATGGGTAATGCATAAAATACTAATATAAATAAATTGTATGTTTTCAGTAATTTTTATTATGACTTCCGCAACACTAAATTTACTCGTTGCCGACAAACTTACCGACAAAAACTATACTACATGGAAAAACAAAATGAACATAATTTGAATCATTGATGACCTAAGATTTGTCCTAATGGAGGATTGTCTTCCTGTTCCAGCTTAAATGCTACTTGAAACGTTTGGGAGGCATATGAGCATTAGGTAGGGAAAATGAAAAGGCCTGAGCATACATCTTGGCAAGTCTTTCTAAAGTCTTGGCCAAAAAGCATGAGCTCATACTCACTGCCCGCGAGGTTATGGAGTCCCTGCAGGGAATGTTTGGACAGTTGTCCTTTCAACTCAGGCACGATACTCAAATTCATCTTTAATGCATGCATGCCAGAAGGGGCATCTATTCGAGAACACATTCTCAACATGATGGTCCACTTGAATGTGGCAGAGATGAATGGGTCTATCATTGATGAAGCCAGTCAAGTTAGCTTCATCCTGGAAACTTTACCTGAAAGTTTCCTACAATTCCATAGCAATGTTGTTATGAACAAGATTGACTACAACCTGACCACTTTCCTCAATGAGCTACAAACTTTCCAGTCCTTGGTGAAAACCAAGGAACAAAAGGGTGAGGCAAATGTTGCCTCGTCCTCTAAGAATTTCTACTGAGGTACGACCTCTAGAACTAAGTTTGTACCTTCTTCTTCTAGCACCAAAAAGTGGAAGAAGAAGAAAGGTGGAAAAAGGAAAGCTAACCCACTAGGTGCTACCCAAAGGGGAAGAAGGCCAAGGCTGCAAAGGGTATTTTCATTGCAGCCAGGAGAGATATTGGAAGAGGAATTGTCACAAATAGCTGACAAAAAAGAAGAAGGCCAAGCAAAGTAAATGTGATTTGCTTGTATTGAAGACTTGTTTAGTGGAGAATGATGATTCTACCTAGATAATAGATTTAGGCGTCACTAACCATGTTTGTTCTTTATTTCAGGGAATTAGTTCCTAGCGGCAACTAGAGGATGGTTAGATGACGATGCATGTTAGAATTGGGCACATCGTCTCAGCTGTTGGAGTGGGAGGATTTTGGCTTACTTTACAAAATAGTTATGTTTTATTAGAAAATGTATATGTTGTTCCTAATTTAAAGAGGAACTTATGTTAAGTGTTTAATTGAACAAAAGTATTTGAGGAAATGAGACGAATCCCCTATGCATCGGTTGTTGCTAGTCACGAGGGAGCAGTAGTCTATAGAAGCACCAAGCAGGGGCACATTGTTGACTCCACTATGGAGGCTGAGTACGTGGCGGCTTGTGAAATTACTAAGGAAGTTGTTTGGCTCAGGAAATTTTTGACTAATTTGGAAGTGGTTCTAAACATGTCAAAGCCTATTGCACTTTATTGTGATAATAGTGGTTTTGTGGCTAATTCTTGAAAGCCTAGGAGTCACAAGTACGGGAAACACATAGAGCAGAAGTATCATCTCATCTGAGAGATTGTGCATCGAGAGGACGTGATCGTCATGCAGATCAGAGCACAACGTTGCTAATTCATTTACAAAGACCCTCACGGCTAAGGTATTTAAGGGTCACCTGCAAAGTATGGGTCTATGAGACAGGCCACATCTAGTCTAGAGCAAGTGGGAGATTTGTACTGGGAGTGTGTTATGCCCTAGTTTAGTATGACTTTTATGATGTACACCCCACTAGCTTTAGGGAAAATGGGAGTTTGTTGGGGTTGATGCCCTAAATCTTGTGGGTCCTGTAGTTAGTGATTGTAATGTACAAACAATTTTATTTATTTAATAAAATATGAGATATTTATTTATCATTTAGTAGCATTAACCCACAAAACCAATAAACTAAACCTCCAAAGGTTATCTTTTGTAGCTTAAACATGTATGTAGGGACATATAGATGGATCATATTTAAGTGATAACTTAAATGGCCTGTAGTAGATGGATAAGGTTGGATACTTTATCCCGGTGACACTATGAACATGGTCCACTTTGTAGGTATTACAATTGTTATAAACTACTACAAATGGTCTGATCTTAATCATTCATGTAGAGACATGTGAACGGGGGTGTTCTATATAAAGAGGTTTGTATAAAACTGAACCACGAAATGAATAGTCTCATTATATAGCACCATTACTAGTAGAGATTTCCATTTCACCAGGATGACCATAGGTGACATGACCTGAATCTTGAGTAGGTTGTGAATTCCTGCCTATGAAGGCGATCTTTTGATTTGTATGGGTGAGAGTGGCCGGTTCGCCGACTGAATAAGCCTATCATTTTGGGAATTCATCTGATGAGAAAGCTAGGAACACAGCTACACAAGACAGTATTCACTCCTTCCCTGATGTCTAGATAAGTAGATAAATAGCTCTCTTCAGGGCTGATTCCGGGCCTTGAACAATGTGGCTTCATACCCTCTCTTAGTTCGAGAGGGTTTTGGTCATAGTTAAACTATGACTTATTGTTCATTAGAGGGATCAGTGGTACTTCAGGAGTTAGATGTAACTATAGGGGCAAAACGGTAATTTTGACCCAGTTGTACTTACGAGCAATTTATGAAGGGTCATCACACCATTTATTGGTTATATCCAATGGACATAGAAATATATTTGTAGTGAAAGAGTGCAGCTGTCGATCTTTAGTGGAATGACCGACAGTTAATGGATGTTGAATAGTTTAATTAAAGAAGTTTAATTAATTATTCAACTACCATTGGAGCTTCAATCTATAGGTCCATAAGGTCTCCTCTGTAGTTCAACAAGGATTATTGAGAATTAATTTTGGATTAATTTGAATTGTTCAAATTAATTGAAGGAATTAATTATATATAATATAAATAAATTAAAATTAATTATATGTAATCTAATGAATGTAATGTACTTGATACATTATAATATAAAGTTTATTTGAGAGGAAATAAATATTTGAATATGATTCAAATATTAATTATGTGTATCAGATTCATATAATTAAATTTAATATAAATACCATTTATATTAAATATCATGGAATAATGGGAGAATTAAAACTATAGGTTATATTGTATTTGATACAATATAAAACTATTGTTTATGTGTTATATTTGATATAAAGATAGTTATCATATATATGTGTGTGTGTGTGTGTGTGTGTGTGTTACGAAATCAAAAATTAAAGAACACAAAAAGGAACGTAGAGATAGAGAAGATCGACACACGTGGTTCATTAACGGTGTGTTAGCTACATCCACGGGCAGAGAAAGAACAGTATTATTAGGGAGAATGTTTTCAGAAAATTACATAAAAAAGGCACCTCTGGGGTTAGAGAGTTTATATAACGCACTACTCTAAACCCTATGGTCATAATCGTAAATAACTACAAATAAATAATTATGCTAAATACGAATTCTGAAGAAACCCCCGTACTTGGTTGTTTGAAGCACCAACAAACAAATTCAAGGCATTCTAACAAATCTCCACCTTGACTTGAATTCTCTCCCAAATAACAGATGTACCAAATGTAACATAAATCAATATTGCCAAACGTATCCAGACTTCTCCCTTATGCCTCAAAGTGTCCCACAAAGAAGACCACTAACAATTCAAAACATTCAGCAAGTTCAAACAATGTTGGAACTTGCCTTATGGGACCTGTTTGGTGAACATATCAGTAGGGTTATCAGCAGTACCAATTTTCATCACTTTATCTCTCTGCTCACCTCTTAAGAAGTGATATCTTACATCTATGTGCTTAGTTCTCTCATGATGAACTTGATCCTTGGCTAGGCATATTGCACTCAAACTATCACAATATACAATAGCTTGGTCATGATGCAAACCAAGATCACCAACTCCCCCTCAGCCATATTCCCTCTTTAGCAACTTTTGTCGAGGCCATGTACCCTGCTTCAGTAGTAGACAAAGTAATTGTAGCCTATAAGGTTGCCTTCCAACTAACAACAGAACCACCCAGAGTGAACACATAGCCAGTCATAGACCTCCTACTGTCAACATCTTAAACATAGTCAGAATCAGAATAACCGGTCACCAAACACTCTGTGCAATTTCCATAAACGAGACCAACATCAGACGTACCTCTAAGGTAACGAAAAATCCTTTTAACGGCTTGCCAATGCTTCTTCCCAAGTGGACCCATGAATCTGCCGACAACAGTATGGGCAAGATCAGGCCTAGTGCAAACCATAGCATACATAAAACTTCCCACAGTACTAGTATAACGAACTCGAGACATGTACTCCTTCTTAGCTTCAGACTGTGGTGAAAGAACAGATGACAAACGAGCATTTACAGCACTAGGAGTATCTTAGGCTTAGCTGATGACATACCAAACCTGGACAATATTTTCTGAATATATCCTTTATGCGACAAGAAAAGCTTATTCTTATCTCTATCCCTATAAATCTCCATACCCAGAATTTTCTGAGCAGTACCCAAATCCTTCATATCAAACTCAGCACTGAGAAGATTCTTCAATTTCATAATATTAGACTTGGACTTTGCAGCTATGAGCATATCATCTACATATAAAAGTAGATAAATCATCGAACCATCATCAGCTTTGTTGTGATATACACAACAATCATACGGACTCCTGTTACAGCCAAGTCCAATCATATAGCTATCAAATCGTTTATACCACTGCCTTGAAGACTGCTTTAACCCATACAAAGATTTCTTCAACTTGCAAACATAATCTTCTTTACCTGGACACTGGAACCCATCTGGTTGGGTCATATAAATCTATTCCTCTAACTCTCCATGTAAGAAAGTTGTCTTCACATCTAGTAGTTTAAGTTCCAAATTCTGATGTGCTACTATAACTAGTAACACCCTGATAGAAGTATGTCTGACTACTGGTGAGAAGATCTCATTATAATCATCTTTTTCCCTTTGTGTGAACCCTCTAGAAACAACTCGAGCTTTATATTTAATGGCCTCTGAAGGTGATATTCCCTCCTTTTTCTTGAAGACCCAATTACAAATGAAAATTTTTCTCTCCTTAGGTCGTTTAACTAATTCCCAAGTCTGATTTTTGTCAAGAGATTCCATCTCATCCCCCATAGCAGCAAGCCATTGAGCAGACTCACCACATGACACAGCTTCTCTATAGGTGGATGGCTCATGAGGATCCATCTCTTCAGCAACCTGTAATGCAAAAGTAACCATATCTTCAAAACCATACCTCACAGGAGGTCCAACACCAACTCTTCTAGCTCTATCACGAGCTATACTATGTTGATCTACTCATGATCTAGAATTCTCAGACAAAGAAACTTCTGATGTTTTAGGCACATTAATTTCTGGTTGCACATCAGTTTCTGTAGTAACGTTTTGATCTTCTCCACCTTGATGCTGTAATTCATTCACAGCTGAAGTGAATTGCATCTCCACTTGTTTATCAACACTACTACTTTCTCCCACATCAGTAAACGTCACAAAAGGATTTACAGTTGAGTTAAGCATGGAATTTTCATCAAATTTCACAGTCCTACTAAGTATGACTCTATTCTCAGAAGATGACCAGACTCTATATCCCTTAACTCCATCCCCAAAACCCACAAATATACCCTTTTTAGCTCTCGGTTCTAATTTACCCTCATTAACATGATAGTAGACAGTACAACCAAAAACTTTTAATAAAAAATAATCTGCAGGCTTACCAGACCACACTTTGTAAGTTGTTTTACAATCAATAGCTGTGTGAAGTCCACGATTGATCAGATAACATGATGTATTTACTGCTTCTACCCAAAACCTTCTAGTCAACCCTGCATTAGAGAGCATGCATCTTGCTCTCTCCAACAACATCTGATTCATATGTTCTGCAACCCCATTTTGCTGTGGAGTATCCCTAATAGTGTGATGGCGAACAATCCCCTCAGCTTTATAAACCTCATTAAATTCAGATCCATAGATTTCCATACCATTATTAGTTCATAGCCTTTTGATCTTCTTCCCAGTTTGATTTTCAATCAATATCTTCCATTGCTTGAAATTCTTGAAGGCTTCACTTTTATGTTTTATCATAAAAACCCAAGTCATTCTTGAGTAATCATCAATTATAGACAAAAAAAATACCTACTGCCTTCAATAGATTCAACTTTGGAAGGTTCCCAACAGTCTGAATAAATATAATCAAGTGTCCCTTTTGTACGATGAACACTTCTTGGAAACTTGCAGCAATGAAGCTTCCCAAATACACAATGTTCACATAATTCAAAATTCTGCACCTTGTGCCCACAAAGAAGATCCCTTCTTGACAAAATTTGCATCTCTTTTTCACTCATATGACCAAGTCTGATATGCCATAACTTAGTCATATCATCCTTGTGAATGATCGACGATGCAACAACATAACCTGTTATCGTGGAACCTAATAGAAAATACAGTGTTCCATGCTTTATGGCTTTCAAAACTACCTCAGAACCCTTATAGACATACATTGCTCCACCTTTACCTTTAAAAATGTAACCCTTGCTATCGAGTACACTAAAGGATATCAAACTCTTCTTCATTAGTGGAACATGCCTAACCTCTTTTAAAATGTAGAAGGCACCATTATGTGTTTGTATCTTGACTAAGCCGATTCCAACTATCTTGCACATAGCACCATTAGCCATGCTAACATTCCCTCCATCTATTTGTTGATAGGTTGAGAACCACTCTCTATTTGGGCACATATGATAATATGCCCCAAAATCAAGAACTCACACATCATCAGAATGTGAATGTTCATTCACAACTAAAGCTAGATCTCCTTCAGAATCGATCTCGACTTCTTCAGGATCAATCTCAACTTGTGCAACAGAGGCGGATGCTTCCCTTTTGTCACTCTTTTCCTTCTTTTCCTGATTCCTTTTTATCTTAGGACATTCGATTTTCCAATGCCCATTTTCTTTATAGTAGTGACAAATATCATCTGACCCAGAACCCTTTGACTTCGAAGACTTTTTATTCTGGTTCGTGCTTATCAAAATTCCAATGTCCTATGCTCCCTGTAGCAGCTAACCCAGATGCCTGACTTTCTGTAACTAAACTTCCTGCATTCTGACGGTCTTCTCTCATAAGCAATATGGACTTTGTATCTTCTAAGGTCAGAATTTCTTTCCCTCCAATATATGAGTCAACGAAATTCTCATACGATGGGGGCAAAGATGTCAACAAAATTAGGGCAGTATCCTCATCATCAACCTTAACCTCTACGTTACGTAGATCTAATAAAAATTTATTTAATTGATCAAGATGGTCTCGTAGAGACGTACCTTCCTGCATACATAGATGATACAGACGTTTCTTCAGAAACAACTTCTTGGTTAAAGATTTTTTCATGTAAAGACTTTCCAACTTCAACCAAAGACCAGCGACAGTTTCTTCATCTGTGACCTCGATGATGATGTCATCAGCCAAACATATCATGATCGTCGAATGAGCCTTCTCTTCAAGAGTCTACCACTCTTTATCATCCACGGCAGCCTTCTTTGACTTACCCGTCAGCGGCGCCCACAGCCCCTACTGCTTTAGCAGGGATCGCATCTTGATCTGCCATAAACCAAAACTGTTCCTCCTGGTAAATTTGTCGATCTTTACGTTTATGCCAGACATCTTCAATTGTTGAACAAATGCAGAATTTCGAAGAAACCCTAACAAGGCTCTGATACCAGTTTGTTACGAAATCAATAATTAAAGAACACAAAAAGGAACATAGAGATAGAGAAGATCGACACACAGATATACGTGGTTCACTAACGATGTGTTAACTACATCCACGGGCAGAGGGAGAATAATATTACTAAGGAGAATGTTCTCAGAAAATTAAATAAAAAATGGCGCCTCTAGGGTTACAGAGTTTATATAACGCATTACTCTAAACCCTAAGGTCATAATCATAAATAACTACAAATAAATAATTATGCTAAATACGAATTCTATAAACCCCCGTACTTGGTTGTTCGAAGTGCCAACAAACAAATTCAAGGCATTCCAACGATATATATATATACTAACTAAACTAATTTGATATATTATTTAACTTTTTTGAATTTAATATTAAAAGGGAGTTGTAACTCCCTTCCCCATTATTCTCTCTGTTCTTATGCATGTGTTGGAGTGGGGAGATAAGAGTTTTTTCTTCTCTTTTGGGTCTTTACACAAAAGAAGCTCTTTACAATCGGATATCCTATGAACAAACACATAGATCCTTCTTCCTTTCTCAAAATTGACTTTCCCTCTCTTCCTAAATCTCAAAGTCCACATCTCTTGAGAAATTCCCATCCCAATAGAACACATAGTTAACTTCTTGTGGTGGTGTCCACGTTTTTCTTGGCTTTGTTCGTTATTAATCGTGATCATTGTGGAGAGGAGGATTTACATGAAGAAATTTTTCTTCAAGGGTATGTTACTTCTCTAACCCTATTTTTCCCTTCAATTGCATGCTGTAATTTTTCTGGATTATGTATATTTTGTTCTGTAGATATTTCATTTTGTGAAAATTCGAAATTGGATCGATCCCCGCTTTTGTTGTAGAACTTCAACATTCCTTCAGCTCCAACCAGCATAGCGTTATGCTTTGATAGAAAACCAGCGTAATTACACTTGACTTGAGTGTAATTACGTTGTCTTTCCTTAAATTAAAAAAAAAATCTGCATTTTTGGAAACCTTTGCCTATTTAATCTAGGTTTTTGGTTAGTCTCTACATTGAATTTTTGAGTGTATGAGGACTAGAGAGAGGGTTTAGAGCAGAGTATAGAAATTTTACAATGCTTGAGGAATCGAAGATTGTTCGAAGGGAAAATTCATCACAGGAATGTGATCGGAAGCCAGATAGCTTTTTCTTTCCCTCTTTTTTTTTGTATTCTTTTCTATATTTTTGCATTCTTGATTTGGTTCTGTCTATGGAAGCCATTTTACGCTAGATTTCTCATAATTCCAAGGGTATATGAATTCTTAGATTTAAATTGTTGGATACTTTGGTTCTTGAATGCTAATTTATATTTAAGCTTTCCAACATGACAGTTCTTAATGCTTTTGAATGTTTGATCAGCATTTGATTGATTTTATGCTTTCAATCTTTCTTGAGAGAGATTGTTTTAAATTAAATCATGCATGCTAGACTATCGTTTAAATACACTATTGTAGTCGGATAACGTTGGAGATTGTTGATGAAGGAACGTAATGTCATGCTTCTTAATTTGGTTTCATGATGTTAGTTACCATTTAATTAGCATGAGAAAAGATTGTTTGCAAAAGAATTCGGATAAAAAACTTCTATATCTAGGTGTTGTGTTAATTACTTCAAGAGTCAAACCATGTGCGTTCAATAATACCTTTGATTAAATTTATTATATCTAGGTGTTGTGTTAATTACTTCAAGAGTCAAACCATGTGTGTTCAATAATACCTTTGATTAAATTTATTCCCTAGAAGGTTGTGGTCTTGAAACCCTATTTTATACTTTTCTATGAACATGCATGTTTCTTTGCTAAAATGGATGTAGTTAGAGTGCTTAGGATCCTAATAACTTCCATTGGTTGAATGCCAACTCTAACAACTAGTATCAGAGCATGATTTAAGCACTCAATTCATGTTAATTTTAGTTTGGTGGGTGTTTTTCATAAGTTGTATGAAAATGGGTGCTGATATGTATCATTTCAGTTTTGGCATTAGATTCCACTTTAATTCTTTGATAATTATTGTAATTGGCTCTTTATTTATGGGTCTTAATGTGTGATTAAGAGTTTATAAATTTGTTAGAGTCAATAGAGTTGAAATTAGGTTGTAATTGAATAAAGAAGGAAGAGGGCTTAACAGCAGAAAAAAAAGGTTTTTTAAGCGACTACCTTGGAGCATTGCAAAGTTGTTCATAAGACAGCCCTAGACCCGGTTCGTGACTTGTTGACCCATCTAGTGAACTCCATGTCTCGTAAAGTTTAAGCCATCTCGTGAGCTTCAGGCATCCCGTGCTTCAAGTCGTTCCGTGAAGCTCTAAGCTGTCCCATGAAGTTTCAAGTCGTCTCATGAATTTTCAAGTCGTCTCGTGAAGTTACTCTTCAATTGTTTTATGAAGCTTCAAGTTGTTCAAGTTTTTTAAATTATTATTGTAATGATTTCGATTGTTTTTTTGCTTAAGATGCCAAAACTGGTTAATATCAGTGTGTGTTTAATTATTTATGCATTATGAATGTATAATATAATTAAATAAATCTTGGATGTGTGTATTGTATGCCATGTTGATTTAAAACCCCACCATAGGAAGCATGTAGCATGCATTGAAAGTATGTTATAAATGGTTATAATATATAGTATGCATGTTCTAGGGTTTCAAGCTTTTAATATAAATAGTGATATTAAATGTTGAAATGTTTGATGTATGTTATGGATATTATAGCAAGTCTATAGTTTTATAGTGTTATAAAATGGATTAGACATTTAAAATCTATAATAAAGATAAGTTACATGCTCACTTAGGGTTAACAAATAAAAACTTGTTTTAATAGTTAAATAGGTCGTTATCTTATAAAACAATGGTTACAAATTCAACTGAACTATAATCTTGTCTAAGGCTAGAGATGCTTAAGTTTACGATTTACAGAACACCTACTACCTGGGGATTATAGCTAAATAATTGAGTGTTGTTAACTCAATTTTATGAGCATGCATGAGCGGTGTGAGGTAATAAAATGGTTTTATCACTTAGACATCGTAGGTGAAATCCAAATATAATTGTTATACTTGGATAATCATCTAGACATAGAATATTTTAGCCAGAATATACCTAAGTAAAGAATATACCCAAACAAATAGAACACTTCAATGGGAGATTAATAATATATATGATATATTATTTTTAGCTCTCAAGTCTCTAAGAGTTCACATCATGAGATCCATGCTTAGTTTCGTGTCACTTTACCGCGACTACTCCATTCGGAAGTGTTTGCATTGGTCAATAACAAGGTGAATAGGGGAAGTATGTCAACATATCCTACGGTCTCTTCCATTAGTTTGAACCGTGAGATTCTTATGTTGTGCCTACTATTATTTTTAGGCAACATTAGCTAGTCATTTTTTAGCAACTATCCCCTTGGAGGGTTGTAACATAGGATTCAAAACAACTCGAACTTCATAGATGAATAAGGTTTCTTAGTTTTGTCTTCAATATTGTCTTCCAATTTGGGGACTTGTTGATACCATTCTATGAAATCTGAAAATGGAGGGTCACACTTACAAGAGTTACTAAGTGTTAATAAGTTCTTGACAAAAAAACAGTAACAAAATGACTATAAGAATAAGAGTTATTCTGGGGCTAGTATTTAGTCAAGAATGTTTTGCTTTAGTGAATAAGTATTTGATTGCCCCTTGGCAGCATCTATTCTGACTCACTAAAATAACCTTGCAAATAAATAATGAAATATGGGTACATTATTACTTTTGCTAAAATGAATTTGGATTTAGGTGCAGTTTTCTAGTAGAATTTGTTTACAAGAAAATTATCAACAAGAATGTAGCTTTTCTTGTACTATATGTTGATGATATCCTACTTATTAGGAATGAGGTAGGATTCCTTGCTGACATCAAGAGATGGCTAGCGTCGCAATTTCAAGTGAAAGATTTAAGAGATGCACAATATGTTCTTGGAATCCAAATAGTTCGAAATCGCAAGAACAAAATGCTAGCACTATCTCAAGCATCTTATATAAACAAGATGTTGTCTAGATATAAAATGAAAAATTCCAAAAGAGGTTAATTACCTTTAGGACATGGAATCCATCTGTCTAAGGAACAAAGTCCTAAGACACCTCAAGAAGTTGAGGATATGAAAAGAATTCCTTATGCATCAATAGTTGGGAGTTTAATGTATGTCATGTTATGTACACGTCCGAACATATGCTTTGCGGTTGGAATAGTCAGCAAGTTTCAATCCAATCCTGGATATAGTCATTGGACTGCCATTAAGAATATCCTCAAGTATCTTTGAAGAACGAGGGACTATATGTTCGTGTATGGCTCTAAGAATTTTATTCTTACTAGATACACTAATTCTGATTTTCAGACCAATGTGGATTCTAGGAAATCTACTTCAGGATCAGTATTCACTTTGAATGGAGAAGCTATAGTATGGAGGAGTATTAAGCAAAGATATATTGTTGACTCCACCATTGAAGCAAAATATGTAGTTGCATGTGAAGCAGCCAAAGAAGCAATAGAGCTTATGAAGTTCTTGACCGATTTGGAAGTGGTTCTAAATATACATCTGCCAATCACCTTCTATTGTGATAACAGTGGAGTAATTGCCAAATGCAAAGAACCAAAAAGCCATAAAACGTGGAAAGCACATGGAGCATAAGTACCATCTCATTAGAGAGATAGTATACCAAGGATCGACTTCTTGTTCTTCTTGTAGGCTCTTTTCATTTTCCCTAAAAGAAGAAGAAGATCAATTTAAGGCAGCCTTCTTACTACCATCCAGTGTGCGATAACATCATCAAGGGAGATTTTCTATTGCCTTGACTCTTTTATTTCATTAGGCTTAGATTAGAGATACATCGGGGACAATATATCATTTTAAGTTGGGGGTGGATATGTTGTGATAGCTTAGGGTTCTTGAGCGCTGTGTTCGAACTATGTTTGTGTGCTTGAATTTCTTGCTTGCTCACTCGCTCTCTTGCTTGATTTGTTACGATGAATAGTTGATGACGCAACCGCTTTGTGATTAGGTTTGCATGAAACTATGTTTAAAGGGCATGATCATGATTTTTGGTCGTTTTAAAAAAATTTCTTATCTCTCATGCATCTTTAAGTCCTTTGTCCAACAAAATTTTGTCTTGCATGCTTAGAGTTGTATTATTGGGCTTATATTTTTGTTGTCACCCCGAAAGGTCTAGGTGATAGGTGATAAGTGACTAAGGCTCAACCTAGTAATGCATGCCTAAGTTTTTTTGCCAAATTATTGTTTTGTCTTGTAAAAGCCAAGTGTAGATTAAATAAACTTAGAAAGTTTGTAAAAGGTGAAGCATGTTGTAAAGTAAATGCAAGTTTGTATATTATTTTTGAAGGGTATTACTCCTCTTTCTTGGGGTTATGGTTAACCTGGGGCAGTTATGACACCCATAGTTTCTCTCTAAGCTAAAGTACCTCGAGGAATGAGTAAGCTTTGGCACCTTGTTAGGAGACATTGCTCGTAGTTGGATGTCCTACACATAACCCATATGGACAAGCCAAAACGAAGGTGATGTGATAAGGTTTCCTCTTTTGTGTAACGTAAGAAAAAAAATTGAATAAAAGATTGGTTTCCTTAAATGTGTCATTGCATTGTTGAGTCTAGAAAGCTTGGCTCTTGAAACTTTGAGCTAGAGTAGAGGAAAACGAATTGAGATCCTTATAAAACCATTCCAAGTTTTGCGAGCTTAATTAGTAGGGCTTTTGACTCACTCATGCATGTAGGTTTAGAATCATTTTTAAAATGTGCTTCATTGATTGATTGTAATCAGATTTCACTTTTATTGCAAATCTTAACCTTATAGACTGTTGAGACTAGAGTAACGATCTTTGTGATTGAGCAAGCATATATTTTTGTGTGAATGTGTGATTCTACCTTGCTCGAGGAAGATCAAGAATTAAGTTGAGGTATTTGATAGCACCTAAAATGTGTTATTTTCCACTTCTTAATTCTAGGTCGTTACTATGTTTAATACGCTTATTTAATGATTTTATAGGTATGGAGAATCTTGCAAGTAGAATCAGTCGTACAAACTGTTTGGGGTTAATTTGGAGCAATTAGAAGCTAATTTGAGCAACCGGACTTCAAAAGAATGTGAAAGAACGAAAATTCCCCTAGATGGAGCGTTGTGCAACCCTATAAGGCAATAGCTACTTGCTCCTGAAAATTAGAGTAGCATTGCAACGATCCAATTTTTTTACCTATGCGCTGTCTATCGCAACATTGCAATGTTGTGACACCTGCTATATAATGTTTTTCTTCGTTTTAGGGTAGAATTATCGACCTTGATCGACTTCTACGTTGATTTTCTCCTCTTCTCACCTCTCCACTTGTGTTTTTCTCCAATTTTCTCCCCATCTCATGTAATTAGTGAAGACATTATAGGATTCTTCTCTTCTTTATCTTCATGGGAAGGTAAGACCTTGCTTTCTAGTTTAGGGATTTGGAATAATGTAATTTTTTAGAGTTTTATTTCAATGTAATTTTTATATTCTTGTCTATGGGTTCTGATCTGAATTTTGTTTTTATGAATTGCATAATTTTATTATTGATTCATGACCAATAATTTGTTGTGTAATTTGAATGCTTAGAGATTGGCTTGTATTATGTGACATATAACTATAGGTTAACATCAAAGGAAGCACTAGGTTAGTTAGGCTTGTAATTCATTGGGTAAAATGAATAGTATTGCTCCCATCAACATAGAGAGATACCACATTGAATGTTTGATTTGTTGGGATTGGTGTCTTAATTCTCTCGGTGGTCTCGTAGTTTGTAAACATTTTTGTACACATATTGTTATTAATAAAATAAATATTATTTTATAAGCATTTACTCAAATCCAATAAACTAAGATCCGTGTTTATTTCATGTAACTTAACCATGTATGTGGAGACATACAAGTGGATCATGTCTTAAGTAATAATCTAAATGGTCTATAGTAGATGGATAAAGGAGAGATACCTTATCTTGATGACACTATGTATACGGCCTACTTTATAGATGTTACAAGTGTTGTAAAGTGCTACAAATGGTCTAATCCTGACCATTCATGTGGAGAATTGCGAGCGGGGGTATCCTATACAAAGAGTTTGTATAAGGCTGGACGATGAAATGATTAGTCTCTTTATATAATGTCGTTGATAATTGAGACTTACATTTCTCTAAAATGACCATAGATGACATGACCTTAATCCTAAGTGAGTTGGGAACTCTTGCCTATGAGGGCAGTTCTTTGATTTGTATGGGTGAGAGTGGCTAGATTGCCAACACAACAAACCTACCATTTTGGGGATTCGTCTGATTGAGGAGCTGGGAACTTAGCTACACAAGACGGAATTCACTCCTAGGGGTAAGTAGATAAATTGCTCCCTTAAGGGCTGATCCCGGGTCTTGAACATAGTAGCCACACCCTCTCCTAGCCCGAGAGAACTTAGTCATAGTAGGACTATGACTTATTGTTCATTAGAAGAACCAATCCTACTTAAGGAGTTAGATGTAACTACACGCAAAACGGTGAATTGGCCCAGTTGTACTTACGAGCGATTTGTGAAGGGTCATCGCACTGTTGATTAGTCATATGGACATAGAAATATATCTGTAATGCGAAGAGTGCAGCTTTCAGTCTTTAGTGGAGTGACCAACAGTTAACGGATGGTGGATCTCATGATTAAAGAGTTTAATCAGTTATTCACGTACTATTAGAGCTTCAAGCTATAGGTCCATGAGGTCCCCTTGGTAGCTCAATGAGTTCAAGTTGAGAATCAGATTTTGGATTAATTTGAAGTGTTCAAATTAACGAAAGGAAATTCAATTATATGTGATATAATTGATATGATGTATTTGATACATTATCATTGGAGGAATTAATATAAATATGATTTATATTAAATACCATAAAATAGAAAAAGAATTATGGTTTATATGTTTCATATGATGAAATATTAAAACTATAGGTTATAAATATAATAGGACAAGTTGGTTATTATATTTATTTATAAAATATTAATTATATGATAATTAATTATTCTTTTTCTCTAATTACTGAATTGAGTGGGAGGTTATTGGAAGTTTTATGGTAATTGTGAGATAAAAGGAAAGTAGTTTTCCAAATTTTAGTTGATGATTCATTCGGAATAATCTTACAAAAAGGCTATCAAGTAAAAGGGTTTTACTAAACGATATCATAGAGAGCATACACGATCGAGTTACGAGTTTACTATACGACAGTTACTCGTTTACTCGTTGCTACACGATCCAGTAGTAAAGTCTATACAACAGGTTCATCTTTCTAAACGATCGAGTATTTTGTCTATACGATAGACAACATTCATCTCCCACTTACTCGATCGTCTACCTCCTACTTTCCTCAATCCAAAATCATACATAGCTCACAACTTCTGGATTCTCATACCGAGAATACCAAGGTAACCATTATGGTGGTGTTCTAGTTCTGTTCGAGGATCGAGGTTCATTAAGACATTTGTTGAGATCGAGTTCTGATTGTTGCGTTCGAGTTTGTGCTGATTGAATGATTTGCTGAACAATCGAGGGATACTTGAAAAAGAGTTCTTCAAAGATTTGCATACTCTATCCCTTGTTTAGTCTCTTAAAGAAGCATATTGTAATTTACTATATATGAATAATCGTTTCTGTGTGGGCTGTAATTATTGTGTTCTTTCTCATTGGGATTTGGAACGATCCGCTTCCGCCCACTGGATCTTTTTTTAGAGTTCCTTCATGATTAGACGGCAAAAGTCGAACACTCATCCTAGCGTTATCCCTATAACTTAATGTGATTTGTCAAGTTATATGGAGCGGATTTATTTTCTATGCATTTTGATTAATTAGGTAATTAGGACCATTGATTGGGATTCCAATCAATTGGGCTAGGCATAGTCAAGAACTAAAATTGCATTTAAATAACTCGATAAGCAAGAATTGCATTAGTCCATTCCATCTCTCTAAGCTAGAATGTCGTATTTAATTGTATTTCTATCTTTTACTTTCTCGCATTTTGTTTTCTTGCAATTCGACGTATTCAATCCACACCAGCCCCCCCTCCCCCCTTCATTTTACTACTTTAACTAAAAACGCGCTTCAATGAACTAATCTTCCACGTTTCCATGAGGTTCAACCTCGGACTTGCCGCTTGTATTACCAGTTAGTATAAGTAGTTCGTTCGATGATTTATAAATATTATTTGAGTGGCAAGGGTTTATAGAGGACGATAAACACCTTCCCACCATGGACAGAAATATATTTATAGTGAGGAAAGTGCAACTATTGAGCTATTGTGGAGTTTCTCGGTAGTTAACGAATATTGATTAATTCAGTTTAAAGAGTTTAGTCAATTAATCTCAAATAGTTGGAGCTCATGATCTGTAGTCCATTAGGTCCCTTTACTAGCTCATAAAATGATTAAACCTTAGAATAATGTGCTGAGTGAATTTGAAATGTTCAAATTCCAATTAGAGTTTGGATTATTTTATTCGATATAATTAATGTTTAATTATCGAATCAAACGTTACGTTTTTAGAGAGTTGATAACATTTAAATATGATTTAAATATTTTAATTAGGTGTTGTATTAATTTAATTTTTTATATTAAATTAATCTCAAATTCATTTATTAAATGGTTTAATTAATTATTTATGCAAATTAATTTTATAGAATTTTGATTTTATGAAATTCAAAATTATAAAATTGTTTTTCTTATTTTGGACATATTCTAAATTGGATTAAATGGAAAGTGGGATAATCTCACATTTTCCATTTTTGAAAACACCTCATCCAACTTATCTAATTGGAAGATTAAGTGAAAAATTCATATTAATTTTGATATGCATGCTAAAGAACTATAAAATGATTATTTTGAATTCATTTTGGGGTTCATGCAATCAAAATTAAGAAGAAAAAAACCCGGCTAAAAAACTCTTAATTACACTCTAAATTTATCCTAAAATCTCACTCAATTTGGGTTCCACTTGAAAGTATTAACGCAATCAGGCACCAAGTGGACGGTGTCCTTAACCGGCATAAAAACCCTCGCCTCCAACCAGTTGCTACCTGAAGCGCACCTTTGGGTCTACTTGGTGAAGAGATGGCTCATCCCGACATCACATGATAAAACCATTTCAAGGAATTGAGTCATGGCTACATATTGCATTGCGCGCGGTATTCCGATTGATGTGGGCCAGCTTCTTGCGAAGCAAATTCGAGGTTATGTTGGCTACTAAGAGGCCAGTACTTCTTTCCATGGACGGTTTTGAGCCTATGTCTATCTGTGGGCACAGGAATTGAAGAAGAACCCATGCCAGAAATGCATGGCATCATCAACACGAAAATCTTAAGAATCCTTCTCAAGGATTCGCTGCATTGCCCCGAGCCTCCACCGAAGTGGCCTCTCATTGATTTGAATGTGCCACAACCATCAAGACCCACAAAACGGTGCCACAATGAAAAAGGGAAAGAAATCATCCAAGGAAGTTTATCACAGAAGAAAACCAATTTACCCTTGGACCCCTTACCCTTAGCCATTCATCCACCAAGCCCAACAGTTGAACCCCTTTCCCCTCTTCCCAAAAACTTTACCAATCTCCTCCTTGCCCCCGACTCCAACCCCGCATCACAAGCAGCTTCAACCCACCATCCATCTCCACCCCACTTTTCATCTCAAACGTCGTTGCATGTTGATGACCCACACGGTTTGGGAGCAGGCCCTTCCATTCAACTCCAAACCGATGCTGGTGAAACATTGATGGCACCACCTCCCACCATATCCCCAGCTGCTGCCCTAGAAGACATGCAGGGCTTTTTGTCTCAAGAGCTATCCTTCTTCCACCATTCATTGATGGAGTTACGAGAGAGCAACGCAGAGCTACGTCAGGCAATGGTCAACATTCAACACAACATTTTTACCCTTCGCCTCAATCAAAGACAGATGGCCGAACGCAACCATGAGTACTTCAATTTCTTGACTACATATTTACATGGTCCCATGGTGCCTCAACATCTGTAGCAACCTCTATACTTTCAACAAGCGCCGCAAGGAGCTCCTCCACAACGCCCTCCATACCAAGAGCCCTCGCCGCAAAGTTAAATTTGGGGGTGTACCACCTTATCTTTCACAATTTTGAATTCTTTTTGCGGTCATTCAATTTTTTTTTTCTTTTATAGATAACTATACCTTTGTATTCTTCTGTACATGCTTACAATTTTGTGTTTGCGATCAGTATAATTCTTTGTATACTTAGACAATTTTTATACAATTGAGTGATTATTCTTTCCTTATGCATTAGCCTCTTTATTTATATCATCCTTTGTCAATTTATTACGGTAATTCCTTTCTTTTCTTTTGCGTGTTTATTTGCGCTGCCATGACGAGTATTATGCGTAACTTTAGCAAATTTTCTTTATATATTGCATTTTTTGCCTAACACTTAGACAATTCATCGCAATAGCTCTACTTTACCTTCTCTATTACAAGACTCTGCTCAAACCTTCTTTTCAAAATTTTGACTAAGTGTTTTGTCTTTTCTGTCCAAAACAATGCAATGAGGACCTTGCAACTCTCTAAAATTGGGATGGGGAAGATCTGAGCAGATGCAATCAAGCGGATGTGTTCATATTAGGCAAATGCATTCATCATCCAAAAAAAAAAAAAAAAAGAATACTCCATTGTCAGCACAAGGGACAATCCCAACTTGATAATAGTTTAGTCGTGAAGAGAACCTACTCGTAGTTGGATGTTCGCATGACACCCGTGGGAGCAAGCTAAAATGAAGGTAGGCTACCAGGATCGACACAATACAAAAAAAATAAGAATAAAATAAGAATAAAAGAGATAACTCCACTGACCAGCTAAAGTTAAAACTTGGCTAAGGATCAAAAGTTGAAGTTGAAATTGGTACACAACCGAAGTTGGATGCTCGCATGACACCTGTGGGGGTGTGATAACCATGATCAATGCTCTATATAGGAAGACGCAACCCAGACCACCGCATAAAAGGCGCACTTCGTTGTTTTCACAAGAATAGGAAAAATATTCTTTTCAGAAAAAGACGAGAACTTTGAGCAGCGGTTTGTCTTAAGTAAGAATAAAGTAGAGCATGTTGAAGAAATGTTCAAAGGATAGAAGGAATTTGTAATTATGAGAAATTATGTAGAGGTGGAGCATTCAAAGTAGCCGATCGACGCAAAGTTAGGATAGGATTTGAGCTGAATTGCCTTAGTCGAGGATATGCTTGAGGACAAGCATAAATCTAAATTTTGGGGTGTGATAACTTGTAGAAATACAAGTTATTTATACCGTTTTATTTAGATTATGCGGAAAAAAGAAGGAAAAAGTTGCGTTGACCATATAGAAATTGGTTTAGAAATGCAAAAGTTGTAAAGTGTCGTAAGCACACTCGCTAACCCAATTGCGATGGAAAAATGGAATGTCCAAATTTTTGTTTTGCAGGAAACAGGTCACCGCATGTGACAATCGCTCGAGGACAAAAAAAGAGCAATGCATTCGCACTGCATGCGGTGGTCAATCGAGAACGAAAAAGAACAATACAATTGCAGCGCATGCAACGATCGACCATGGACACAAATGATCAACGCATTTGCACCACATGCGGCAATCAATAAAAATATCAATGCAATTGCACCGCATGCGTCGATCGATCGTAGATGAAAAGAGCGATGCGTTCACAGGGATTTCTGAAATTGTATAGCTTTTCTATTGTACGATCCGACAAATTGAATGTGGAGCAGAGCGGACGTTTCCACCAAGCCATGGTAGAAAAAGCAGCTTTTCAGAGTGGGACCACTAATGCAAGAGGTGCCAAGGTCTATAAATAGCTACATCAATTTCAAAGAAAGGAGGCTGGTCTGAAGAGACAACTTAGCAAAAATTTGAGGAGAAAGACGAGACAAGACCGAAAGGGAAGTCTCTGGAGCAAAAAATTCATTCACATTCCCGAAGAGAAACTCTGAGCAAAGATCACTTCTACCTGGAAAACAAGCCTGAGAAGGAAGTTCTCCACCACATTCCTCCCACACGCTGACAAGCACATCGTCTCCGATCGGGATCCGTGTCAAGACATTGACACACTTTCCTTATTTGTTCTTACTTTCTATTCATCTACTTTGTTCATCTCTAATCTTTCATTCATTATCTGTAACAAATGCTTTATCGTTATATTTTAATATCATTATCATATTTATCATCATTTCTCTGTTCTCCACCATACATTCATCATCCATTTCCTTCACCATGTGTAACTAATTCCCCAGGGGAAGGGGGAAGGATTAAGCAAGTAAGTTAATTCTTGTTGAAAAAATTAGTTGAGTTTAGCTAACGCATCTTCACCTGTGAGAGCAGAAGTGAAGATGTTATTTCACCTCTCAAAAGAAGGTTGGAAGAATGCGTTAACTAAAGCGAGAAGTATTTCCAGAGATGGAAACAACCTTACGTTCACAACGTTCATCCCTAATTCACCATAGACATATGGGAATGCAGTCGATCACTGAGAGGTGTAAGCCAAGGGAAAGTGGAACCTTAGTTGCATTCTCAACAGGATTGACGAACTTGCGATGTCCTTTCCCCCAACCTATTCTCTTTCTGATGTATTTCACAAGACTTGTCACCGCATTCCATCAGATACTTTTGCACATCTTCACAGACAGCCCATTTACTTGTTTGTTTACTTGTTTATTTATTTACTTGTCACTGCATCTTATTTTATCACCGCAATTTATTTATCATCGCACTTTGTTTATCACTGCATTTTATTTTATCATCCACATTTACTTTTCACCGCATTTTACTTTTCCCAACACAATTCATTATTATTTTGTTTTCGGTAGTATATATCATCATTAGTATCGCATTAATCACCACAATCCCCGTGTTCGACCTCAGATCACTCTGAGAAACTTGTGTTGGAATATACTTGGTTCCAGCGTAAGAAAACTTGTGACACGCGCACATTACACTAACGCATACTACGAACGCATATCAGCATCATCGTATACATCATTTTAGAACGTAGTATCGCATTTATTATTTTCGAGAAGCGCATACATCATCAACCTTACAAGTTTTTGGCAATTAAATTTCAAGTGAACACTAGACATTAGAGAACTCACCCGAACTCCAAACACTGCTTGAACCGGCAGCAGCATGCTACAGGGATGGTGGCAATAGTGACACGCGAGAACAAAAATGAGAGAGAGAGATGGAGTGGCTGGAGCGGACGTGACGGAAGAAGAAAAACCCACCACTGGACATGACGATGACGGTCGTGAATGACGATCGATGAGCTGCAGCGGTGATGTGGGCAGACTGATGGTAGACAAATGTGTCTGAGGGGGAGCGGCGGCTAGGTGGGCTGGCGAAGGTGTCTGCGCGATTGTGAGAGAGATGAGTGGGAGGTCCGACGTTTTCTTTTTTCTTTAACTTTTATAATATATTACTCTCAAACCATATTATATAAAAGGTGCATTTAGGGTGAGAATATCTAAAATTATAATAGCAAGTAAATATTATTTTGTATTCCATATTTAGCTACTATTAATAATATTTCAAAATTCTCATTTATTACCTTATTTATTATTTATTACCATTTTTATTATTTTACTTTCATCATTTTTTAATTATTTGTTACTGTATTTACTATTTCCTTATCAAATTAAAATAAATTGCATCACAAACACATACTATTTGTTACCGTATTACAATCTCATTCCATTATCTACGTTGATTACAACCAATTAATTACGATCTCATTCCAACCAATTACTTTTATTTTTTGAAAAATGACACTTTAAAAAAAAACTTATTTTTTGGACCTCATGATAATGAAAATGATTAATTACTTTTTTATCCTTCCAACCAATGAAGTGTGATCTTACTCCATTATCTACGTCGATTACAATTACAAATAAAAAAAAATTACTAATAAATTACCTACTTCAACCACCAATTAATTACAATCTCAATCCATCGTCCACAACAATAAGACTGAAAAAATGGAGATTAGTTAAATAAAGAAATTAATTGGAAAAAATAAAAATATTAAAAAATAAAGTGAAGAAGCCCGATCGAGCTTCATGATGCATACACCGGGTCCTTACCGGGTTGATGAGGCGGTGGGGACCAGTATCCCATCAGTGTATAAAAAGAGAAAAAATTGAAGTGAAGAAACCCGGTTGGGCTTCATAATGCATACACCGGGCACTTATCGGGTTGATGGGAACGGGGTATCTCGCTGTGTTTTTCTTGCTCCCTCACTTTTTTTTTTTTTTTTTTTTTTTTTTTGGTTCTCCACAGAGTCTGATGGAAATGATGTTAGACAAAGTAAGCAAATAGAAACTGACGTTAGACAAACTAAGCAAATCCCCACTTTTAATCAAATCAAAGTGTTGGAACACATAACATAAGTGAATCCAAGAATCCAATTTTGAAGACTTAATGCATACCAATACCAATATCACCCAACACGTCCTTGGCATTTCCTGATTCCAAATTTTTAATAATTTAATACGTGGTTATTTAATTAATTTATCAATTAACTAAATAAGAGGTTATTTAATTAATTGGCATTAAAGATGAAAAACGAAATACTTGGAGAACGGGTACCGCTTCATATAAATTCATCCTATTAATCCATTTAAGAAAAACATTCATTTTATGCAAAATCATACCCTAGCCTCCAAAATAATTCCTTTCTACAATCTCTCTACCTCTTGGAATCCTAGAGATCACTCCTCCAACTCTTGGAATTCTAGAAAATACCAAGGTTACGAAAGAACCGACAAAGGTTCGCAATGGGAGGGGATCGTCCCAATTTTTAGTTTTCACAAAAACCAAGTTTTACCGAATATAAATTATGTAATACGGAATTTTACAGCATGCCTTTTAAAAGTATAATAGTGAAAAATAAAGGATTATGAAATCCTTATCTTTGAAGAACTTTTCTTCAAAAAAAAAAAAAAAAACTTTCCCCAAAATAATCATGTACTGTCACGAACTCGAAATCCTCGAACTAATCAAAATAGTCACCACCAATTGGAGTCCTCTGTATTCTCTAGGATGAAAATCCAAGGAGTTGTGGGCTCTTGAAATTTTGGTGAGGGAAAATTTGAGATGAGAGGAAGAGAAAAATTTGTGAGAGTTTCTTCTTCTGGGAGAAAACTTACAGACAACATGCTTGCCAAAAACTTCAATGCATTCAAGAAGAAAAACCAACCCGCAGTTGTCTATGTGGAATGCGAGAGAATTAAGGGTAGGGAAATTATTTCCCTCCCACTTGAATTCAAAATTAAAATTAATTAATTAATTAAAAATTAAACTAACTAACGTATTATATATATATATATATATATATATATATATATAACTCTATGTTATATCATATATAACATATAACTTATGATATAATATTGTATCATATACAATAAAACCTATAGTTTTAATTCTCCTATGAATGGCATTTAATAGAAATCTCATTTATATTAATTTCAATTATATGAATCCAATTCATATAATTAATATTTGAATCATATTCAAATATTTATTTTCTCTCAAATAAACTTCATAGTATAATGTATCAAATACATCATGGTAACCATATCATATATAATTAAATTAAGGGACAGTTGTAAATATAGACATTATACTAAAAGTATTAGCAGATATAACATAATGTAAAAAAAAATGCAAATATGGCCAAATTTAAATAGTCTATCAGTGATAGACCATATTAGTGGTAGGAGTCTATCAGTGAGAGTCTATCAACGATAGAAGTCTATCGCTGATAGACTTGGGATTCTATTAACGGATTCTATTAACGATAGAAGTTTATCGCTAATAGCCTTGTCTATATTTGTAATTTTTTTAAATCATGTTATACACTTAGTTATTATTCCTAAAAATACTAACAAATACAATTACCCAAATTAAATTAATTATATCACATAAAATTAATTTTCTCAATTAATTTGAACAATTCAAATTAATCCAAAATTGATTCTTATTTAATCCCTGTTGAGTTATAGAGGGGACCTCATGTACATGTAGATTCAAGCTCCAATGGTACTTGAATAATTAATTAAACTCTTTAATTAAATTATTCAACATCTATTAATTGTCGGGTACTCCATTAAAGACCGACAGTTACACTTTTCCCACTACATATATATTTTTATATCTATTAGATATAACCAGTCAACATGAGAATGACCATTCACAAATTGCTCGTAAGTACAACTAGGCCAAATTTACCATTTTGCCCCTGTAGTAATGTGACATCCCAAGGTGTTCGCAATTTAAATTTAGTATTTTCGTAATATTCGAGAAATTTTTTTGAATTTTGGAAATTTAATTGAATTACTGTAAAAAGGGATGATATGAATTTCTACTTGAATTACTAAAGTATATTTTACTTAACTCCTCCATGAGTCTTATCTCTCTCAGTAAGAATTTTCATCTTGTAGAATTCTCCTTTGTGCCAATTTTCATACTTTTGAACTCCAAAATACTTTTGTTTGTTCAAATTTGCCCAACTTGGATCTCCACATCCCAATAAGGCTATGGATTTAATCTAGGTACTCTAAAATAATCCTTCGTCCCAGACAAATAACATTTTACTTTATCCTCTTTAAGTCTAAGCTCACGTTCAACTATTTTGGCTTCCTTTAATGACATCAACTTAGCTAGATATTCCAAAAGAATTATTCATATCATTATACATACTTTACCTAGCCCATCAATTTCCTAATATCACCAAAGTGATTTTGACTTATTAATCCTTTCCAAAATTCCTATCGAAATGTTTGATTTTAATATCTTTTAACCTTTAATAAATCTATAGTCTCTTCTTCTTCTCCTTCTTATCCATAAAACAACTTTTAACCTTATACTTGAGTACGAGGCCTATGAAAGAATTTATTTATATTACCACCAATTGCACTACCCAACACAAAATATATCACTAGTCCTTAATGAATCCTTGTCTAAACAATTTTATTCCTTGGCTTAAATATATACATACCTTTATTCCTAAATTGTCATAACTCTACATAGTTTCATCAACCTTTAAGATCTTTGAACTGAGGTATATATATTTATTTGTTTCTAACCAAATTTTCATGAGGTAAACTAGTGCCAAGTGACCTCATAATTTTATTATATCATCTGTAACGCCCTAGGTCCAGGATTTGAACCAGGATTTGGAATCCGGATTCGACACCTGATGGCCCCGACATTCCCCTGTATTCCCTGTGACCTGGTTACATTGTAAAATAATTAATTTCATTAAATTTCAACATAATTATTGTAAAATTTACTCAGTATAACAAGCAAGCTAAATTCCTAAAGTTGAAGCAAGGGGTTATGTCAGTAGAGGAGTATGAGCAAGAATTTGACAAGTTGTCCCATTTTGCCTTTGAGCTGATAATCATAGAGGCGCCGAGGACAGAAAGGTTCGTTCAGAGCTTGAGAAGCGGATTACGAGGTATGGTTCATACTCTTGACCTTAAGACCTACATTGTGGCAATGCAGGAAGTCATGAGGGACCTCTATAGGACAGAAAGGAAGGTAGAGTAGAGGAATTCGGAGCCTCAGCAAAAGAATGAGAATACGAACAAAGCTCCACATCAGTGGGGGCAGCATGGCCTTCAATCTATAGCTATTAAAAAGGATAAGCCGGCATGTCCGGTTTGTGGTAGACGTCATTGGGGACGATGCACTACAAGAAAAATCACTTTTCTTGACATTTTCAATTTTAAATACTTGAATTTTTTATGAAAAAATGTCAAGAACTAGGTGATTCTAAAGAAAAAACGTTAAGAATTGATTTTAAAAAGCGAAGGTTGTGCATTTTTCCTGGAAAATACAGTACTTGACATTTTAAAAATGTCAAGTTCAATTAATGGATTCTTGACCTTTTAAAAACGTCACGAATTGTAAAATATACAGAGTAGCATTGCAACGCTACGTATTTTAACGGAAAAGTGAAAATCGTGCGCTCCTCACGCACGTAGTGTTGCAACGCTACGGGTTTTGACAGGAAAATTGTGTGCCTCTTGAACAGCTTTGCAAAGCTCTTTTAGTAGCATCACGAAGCTATTAGACAAATTTAAAAGAAATTATAGCAGTCGATTTGCAGTCATGCAATTGGTTTTTTGCGAAATACACTCGAAATCTTCTTGGTTTTTCACTTTCCTTTGATGCAACTATGTTATTCCATCAATCTTGATGAGATTCTTTATTGAGGTAAGTAGATTTGAGGCATGAACTTTCAAAGTTAGGTTTAATCTTGATTTTCTTGTTTAGATTGGGTTTAAGTCTTGATTTTCTTGATTTGATTAGGCTTAATCTTTATTTTCTTGTTTAGATTAGGCTTAATCTTGTTTAGATTAGGTTTAATTCTTGATTTTCTTGGTTTGAGGCATGAACTTTCAAAGTTAGGGCATGATTTTTTTGGTTTGAGGCTTGAACTTTCAAAGTTAGGGTTTAATCTCTCATGTATATTACTGAATCTCATAATAAACTCTTGTTTCATATTGTTCTTGAATGAGATTGAATTTTAAAGAACTTGCCATAGTTGGGATTGCCACTTTGCCAAAGTTAGGACTTTAATTTTAGAGAACTTGACATTTTTCTTTAATTAAATGCTTATTAAAGTTAGATATGTCAATGTGTCTAATTTGTTATGGCTTTATGAACTAAGTAATGCTGCCAAACTTGGGTTCAATTTTTAGTTATTGGAATTAATATATGTTTAGCACATTAAAGCACGTGCATACCTTGGGTTCAATTTTTTTAGGTTCGATTACACCTTGGGTTCAATTTTTTGAGATGTGTTTGCCTTTGTTCTCTTATTTTCCTTGAGGTTCTCTGATTTGTCTTACTTTCTTGAGGTTGAAATGTTGTAGAGCTAGAAATGACAAGTTGTATGTATTAGGAACTTGTTTGTTTTCCGCAACTTGTTTTTTGAAGTTGGTCATTGTTTATCATCTTTTCTTACTATATTTACAATCATGCATAAATCATGAATGCACAAGAGTAGGTTATCTAAAGATTATGAATTTGGTGTGGAAAAGTTCATAAAATTTAGATTTTCTAATACAAATAGCTCCTATATTCGTTGTCCTTGTTTGAAATGTGGGAATTGTGAAAAGCATAGTAGCAAGGATATTAGAGATCATTTACATGTCAATAGGATTGATGAAAGTTATAAATTTTGGTTTTGGCATGGGGAAAAACTTCCTAACTCATCATTTTATAGAGAATCTTCTAAGTTTGACACTAATATGTATGAAGAGACTGATGTTGGATGTTTAAAAGAAATAGTTGAAGTTGCTCACAAGTAATATTCAAGAGATCTGAATGGATTTGAGAAATTTCTTAATGATGCTGAAAAACCATTATACGAAGGGCGCAAAAAATACACTAAGTTGTCTACATTAGTCAAATTGTATAATTTAAAATTTAGATATTGATGTAGTGATACTAGTTTTTCAGAACTACTCAAAACCTTAAAGGGGAATGGAATATGAAAAGATTCATGCATTCCCTAATGATTGTTGTTTATACAGAAAAGAATATGGAGATGCAATTGGATATCCTGAATTGGTGAATGAAGGTGGAAAAAGGAGAAAGATACAAAATGTGGAAAAAAAAAAAAAGCAAATACTTCAAAAGTGATATGGTAGTTTCAACCAATTCCACGATTCAAAAATCTTTTTAGAAGTATTGATTGTGCTAAAAACTTGACTTGGCACGTTGATGAAAGAATTGTAGATGGTAAGTTACGACATCCAACAGACTCTCCGACTTGAAAGTTAGTAGACTCTAAATTTCCAGACTTCGATTCTGAACCTAGGAATCTTCGTTTAGCATTGTCAGCCGATGGAGTAAATCCACGTGGTGAAATGAGTTCTAAATATAGTTGTTGGCCTATAGTGATGGTTATTTATAATCTTCCACCATGGTTGTGTATGAAAAGAAAGTAAATGATGCTATCAATGTTAATTTCGGGTCCAAAACTACCAGGGGACGACATTGGCACAAACTTAGCACCACTAATTGAAGATTTAAGACTTTTATGGGAAAGTGGTGTTGAATGTTATGATGCTTATCGAGAAGAACTATTCAACTTACGGTCAGTTTTGCTGTGGACAATCAACGATTTTCCTACATATGATAACCTAAGCGGATGTTGTGTGAAAGGGTATAAGGCGTGTCTAATTTGTGGAGACAATACGTCTTCTATAAGATTGAAATATGGGGGGAAAATGGCATACCTTGGACATCGAAGATTCTAGTATGAAATCATCTGTATCGGTACAAAAAAAAGTCGTTTAACGATCAAAAGGAACTTGCTACAATTCTAGAACCACTATCTGGGGAGGCTATATATTTAAAAATCAAATATCTTGTATTTCCTAAAGGAAGGAAGAACAATAAAAAAAAAAAAAAAAAAAACCACGCAAGGAAGTTCAAAGATTCGTTGGAACATGTTGTCTTCTTTGTTTCAACTACCATACTGGAAAGATCTCCATATCAAGCATTGTTTAGATGTGATACACATTGAAAAAAATGTTTGCATGAATATCTTAGGTACGCTTCTTGATATTTTAGGAAAAATTAAGGATAGATTGAATGCTAAATGTGATTTAGTTCATTTAAAAATTCGACCAGAGCTTACAACTGTTAGCGGTGACAAAAAAATCTTCATTCCTCCCACATGTTATACTCTTACAAAGGAAGAAAAACGTTGTGTTTTAAAGACATTGTTAGGAATAAAGGTTCTTGAAGGTTACTCTTCAAATGTTAAAAACCTTGTGTCAGTGACAGATTTAAAGCTTAATAGTTTAAAATCTCACGATTGTCATGTGCTCTTACAACAATTATTTCCTATTGCGATAAGATCAGTGCTACCAAAACATGTTTGGTATGCCATAACTCGATTGTGTATATTTTTCAATTCGGTATGAAACAAGGTCCTAGATGTGCAACAACTAGAAAAGTTGGAAGAAGATATTTTGCATATATTTTGTTTATTGGAGAAGTATTTTCCTCCTTCATTTATCACAATTATGGTGCATCTCACAATACACATAGTTAGGGAAGTCAAACTTTGTGGGCCTATATATCTACGATGGATGTATCCCTTTGAAAGATTCATGAAAGTCATTAAAAACTCCGTGAGAAATAGATATTGTCCAGAAGGTTGTATTGCTGAAAGTTATATAGTAGAAGAAACCATTGAATTTTGTTCTGATTTCCTATCTGGAGTAGATCCTAATGGGGTTGGCACTCATAATTCACAAGACTGTTTAGACAATTCAAATATTGTTAGACCATTGAACAAGAACTTTTATATTAAGCTCATCGGTATGTTTTGATGTGCAACCATATTTAGAGTATACAATGTTTCAATGTTCACTTCAAAGAAAACATATGATGGCTTTGCAATTGCAACATCGAAATAAGTCCAAAAATCACAAATGGATTCAAGAGGAACATAATTGGACTTTTGTATCTTGGCTACGAGAAGAGGTAAAATGTTCAACCTATTATTTTACATACACTTTTTAATACCTGAGTTGGAATGGAAATTCTCATGGTAGGTTGTAACTGAGCTTGAAATGGGAAAATATGAAGTTTCAAATAATTTGAGGTGGATTTTTCATGGTCCTCATTCTTTTGTGATTATGTATGATAGTTACGTAATTAATGGATGTCGCTATCACAAAAAATCTTGTGATAAGGATCGAAGTGTACAAAATAGTGGAGTTAGTTTAATTGTAAAAACGATGCAAGTGTCTAGTTCAAAAGATAAAAATCCCATCATTAGAGATATATCTTTTTATGTAGTGATACAAGAGATATGGGAATTAAATTATCATACGCTTAATGTTGTTGTGTTTAGATGTGATTGGATTGAGAACAATAGTGGTATCAAAATCGATGAGCTTGGTTTTGTCTTAGTTGATTTAAATAGAATAGTTCACAAGTCTAATTATTCTTTTATACTAGCAAACCAAGAAAGACAAGTATTTTATATTAAGGATCCAAGTGATGTTAGATGGTCAATTGTGCTTACCCACAAAGGGACTTTGAAGATAGATATAATGATGACGAACTTGGAAATACAATATTACACTGTCAAGGAATATCCAATGATATGTCTGTTGGGATTGGTGTCCTAATTCTCCCAGAGTCTCATTGTTTTGTAGAGATACACATTGTTCAATGAATAAAATAAGTGTTATTTAATTCTGGCATTTACTCATATCCAATAAACAAAGTTCCTTGGTTATCTTATGTAAACTTAAGCATGTATATGTGATATACAAGTGGACCATGCCTTAAGTGATAACCTAAATCAGTCTGTAGTATAAGGATTAAGGTGGGATACCTGATCCTGGTGACACTACGGATGCGACCTCTTTGTAGAGACTTGCAAGTGTTGTAAACTACTACAGATGGTTGATCCTGACCATTCATGTGGAGACGTGGAGCGGGGGTGTCCTATATAAAGAGTTTGTATAAGACCTGGTCCACGAGATGACTAGACTCTATATATGACGCCTTTGATACTAGAGACTTGCATCTCACCTAAACGACCATAGGTGACATGACCTCAATCTTGAATGTTCTGTGAACTTCTACCTTTGAGGGCGGTCCTTTGATTAGATGGGTGAGAGTGATCAGATTGCCAACTCAACATGCCTACCTTTTTGGGGACTTGTCTGATCTGGGAGCTGGAAACTCAATCCACAATATGGAATTCACTTCTTTCCCGAAACAGGGATAAGTAGAGAGATTGCTCCCTTAAGGGCTGATTCTGGGGCTTGAACATAGTGGCCACAGCTTCCCTCTGGAAGAGAAGACTCAGTCATAGTAGGATTATGATTTATGTTTATTAGAGGGATCAGTGGTACTTAAGGAGACAGATGTAACTATAGAGGCATAACGGTTATTGGCCCAGCTGTACTTACGAGCGATCTGTGAAGGGTTGTCGCACTGCTGATTGGTTAAGATGGACACATAATATATCTGTAGTGAGGAGAGTTAAATTGTCGGTCTTTAGTGGAGTGACTGGCAGTTAATGGATGGTGGATCTCGTGACTAAAGAGTTTAGTCAATTATTCACGTACGGTTGGAGCTTCGGATCTATAGGTCCATGAGGTCCCCTTGATAGCTTGGATTCATGTTGAAGGATCAGTTCTTAGTGTTGATTTGAAATGTTCAAATTGACAAGAGGTATTTTCATTATATGTGATATAATCGGTATGATGTATGAGATACATCTAGTAGAGGGTTGATGTAAATGAGATTTACATTAAGTACCATGTAATAGGAAAAGAACTATGGTTTATATATTTCATGAGATGAAATATTAAAACTATAGGTTATAAATATAGTATGATAAATTGGTTATCATTTATGTTTATAATAATATTAATTATTAGATAATTAATACTTTTTCTTTTAAATAACCAAAATAGTGGGTGGTTATTGATCATGGTAACCGTGAGTTTAAAAGGAAACCAGTTTCCTATTTTGAAAAAGTGTTTTTACAGAAGTTTTCACAAAAGTTTGAAAAGAATTTGAGTTTTCTCTCCGGCGAAAAGAAACTCACGGAAGTCGTCAAGTAAATACAGATTTACTAAATGCAGGTGCTAGCTAAACAATCGTGCAGTGTTTACTAAACGATCCCATAGCTTTGTTAGACAATCGCTGGCCCAAGGTAAACGATCGTGTAGAATCGACCGAGCTAAACAATCGCATAGCTTTTGCTAGACGGTCGCATAACTTTATCTAAACGATTGGGCATCGACCTACATGATAGGTCTCCGATTTCTCCCACTTGCCCAATCGTATACGCGATCGTTGTTTCCTCCACTCGTCTGCCTCACACCAAGTTCGAACAGAGCCTACCCTCTAGATTCTCACACCGAGGATAACAAGGTTGCCTTGTTGGTGGTGTCAGACTCAACTCGACAATGTCGAGGTTTTCCAGAGGCCGTTCGTGGTGTTGCGGAGGCCGTTCGCTGTTACAGAGGAGTTCGTGACCGAGGAGATCATTGAGGATGAGTGCAAAGTGTTCATGTTGTGTTCGTGCGATGTTACGGTCATGTAGATCGAGTGTTCGTGGTTGTTGTTGTTCGATCAGAGTGCGCATCGAAGCGTGGAGATGCTTCTATTATTGTTAGTACAGTTTTTCCTTCTGTACAATTGATGTTCATGCTATAATTTCTCTGTACATTGTATAACTGCTTGTTTTGAAGTCGACTGTAAATGATTTGTTGATTCATGATTGTAATTTGGAATGGTCTTGCTTCTGCTGCTCATGAAAATCTCGTTTCCGATTTCCTTCAATGTCGAATGTTGATGTATATATGACTTGGATGAGAACATGTCAACATATGTACAATCGAATTGTGAAGGCACATGGATACCTACATAACATTTTATAGGTAGGTTATATATTGTGTAATATGATAATTGTTTTTTTTAGTTTATAATTTTTATCAATCATATTTGATTTTTTGTTTTATTAATATGTATATGGGGGGGGAGGGGGAGGGGGTGGTTTTGGATTGGTACATGTGTGGGTAGATGGATGGTTTTGTTGATAGAAGTTTTGGAAATGTATTTTTTGAAACTATTCATATTGGGTTGACTGTTAGAATTATGTTCCTTATATTGTTTTGGAAATGTCCATTGAAGGAACCCTAAATCTAGAGAACCAATTAGCAAAAGTAGATCGTTCCAAACCCCATTATGAAAGAACAAGATATTTACAATCAGACAACAACAATTATTCATAACGAGTAAATTACAACATGCTACAAAGGTAAAAACAAATAAGAGATCGAGTAACCATACCTTTGAAGAAATTTTTCCTCTAGTATTTCTTCGATCCAACACCAAAGCATCGAACAGCACGAATGCAATGCGAGCAATTCAGTACGAACTGGTAAATACTCGATCCCCGTCCCTCGAACGGAAACTCAACACTACCATGAGGCTACCTTGGTATTCTTGGTATGAGAATCCAAGAGGTGTGGGCTCTATATGGATTTGGGTAGAGGGAAGGAGGAACGGAAGAGAAACTGATTGAGTAGACGATCGAGTAAGTGGGAGAAGGAAGAAGTCTATCGCATAGACTTGATTATTCGATCGTTTAGCAACAAGTAACTATCATATAGGATACTCGATCGATCATTTACTCTCTCAACCAAGCTATCTTATAACTTGATTTCTTTGCCATTGTTCCACTAAATGAAAACGATGCTAACTTGATTATGATTCCTGGATTCTTACACCGAGAATACCAAGGTAACCATTATGGTGGTGTTCTATTTTCGTTCGAGGATCAAATTGAACTCGATTGGGATCGAGGTTCATTCAGATGTTTGTTGAGATCGAGTTCTGATCGTTGCATTCGAGTTCGTGCTTGTTGAACGATTTGCTGAACAATCGAGGGATACTTGAAAAAGAGTTCTTCAAAGGTTTGCATACTCTATTCCTTGTTCAGTCTTTTAAAGAAGCATGCTGTAATTTGGTGTTTATGCATAATCGTTTCTGTGTGGACTATAATTGTTGTGTTCTTTCTCAATGGGATTTGGAATGATCTGCTTCCGCTCACTAGATCTTTGTTTAGAGTTCCTTCATGATTAGATGGCGAAAGTATCGTAACGTTTTCCCTAGAACTTAATGTGATTTGTCAATTTGTATGGAGCGGATTTGTTTTCTATGCATTTTGACTAATTAGGTAATTAGGACCATTGATTGGGATTCCAATCAATTGGACTAGGCATAGTCAATAACTAAAATTGCATATAAATAACTCAATAAGCAAGAATTGCATTGGTCCATTCCATCTCTCCAAGCTAGAATGTCGTATTTAATTACATTTCTATCTTTTACTTTGTCGCATTTTTTTTCTTGCAATTCGACGTATTCGATCCACACCAACCCCCTCCCCCCCCCCCCCCCCCCCCCCCCATTTTACCACTTTAACTAAAAATGTGCTTCGATGAACTAATCTTCCACATGTCCCTGAAGTTCAACCCCGGACTTGCCGCTTGTACTACCAGTTAGTATAAATAGTTTGTTCGATGATTTATAAATATTATTTGAGTGGCAAGGGCTTATGAGGGATGATAAATACCTTCCCATCATGGACAGAAATATATTTATAGTGAAAAAAGTGTAACTATTGAGCTGTAGTGGAGTATCTCGATGGTTAACGAATATTGATTAATTCGGTTTAAAGAGTTTGGTCAATTAATCTTAAATAGTTGGAGCTCATGATCTGTAGGTCCATTAGGTCTCTTTACTAGTTCATAAAATGATTAAACCTTAGAATAACATTCTGAGTCAATTTGAAATGTTCAAATTTCAATTAGGGTTTGGATTATTTTATTCAATATAATTAATGTTTAATTATCAAATCAAACGTTACAGTTTTAGAGCGTTGACATTATTTAAGTATGATTTAAATATTTTAATTAGGTGTTGTATTAATTTAGTTTTTTATATTAAATTAATCTCAAATTAATCTATTAAATGGTTTAATTAATTATTTACCTAAATTAATTGAATTTTGATTTTATGAAATTCAAATTTATAAAATTGTTTTTCTTATTTTGGACATTGTCCTAAATTGGATTAAATGGAAAGTGGAATAACCCCACATTTTCCATTTTTGAAAACACCTCATCCAACTTATCTAATTGGAAGATTAAGTGGAAAATTCATATTAATTTTGATATGCATGCTAAAGAACTACAAAATGATTATTTTGAATTCATTTTGGGGTTCATGCAATCAAAATTGAGAAGAAACAAACCCAGCTGAAAAACTTTTAAATACACTCTAAATTCATCCTAAAATCTCACTCATTTTGGGTTCTACTTCCCAATCTAAGACCTGGGATTAGTAGAGAAGGCTCTTGTGGTGGTCTATAACAAATTTTGGATAAGAATTTCGTGGAGACTTGAAGCATTCAAGAGGACATAACAAAGGTTGTAGTCTTGAAACCCTATTTTTTGCTTTTCTATGAACATGCATGTTTCTTTGCTAAAATTGATGTAGTTGGAATGCTTATGATTCTAATAACTTCAGTTTGTTGAATGTCAACTCTAATAGTTTTGTATCACAAACACTTTGTGGACAACCGCTAGAGTCTTCCCCACAATTCTTTGGCCTTAGAACGGATTATCTCCCAAATCTTGAATCTAACATCAACACGTTATGAGTAACTAATTTATGCCAAACAAAAGCTGGACATTAGAGAAATCACTCGAACTCCAACCACTGCTTGAACCGGCGGCGGAGGGTGTGCGACAGGGACGGCGGCGAGAGTGACGCACGAGAACATAAACGAGAGAGAAATGAAGTGGCTGGAGTGGACGTGACGGAAGAAGAAAAACCCACCATTGGATGTGATGACGACGACCGTGAATGACGATCGGCGAGCTGCAGCAGCGAGGTGGGCAGACTGACGGTAGACGAATATGTCTGAGGGGGAGCGGTGGCTAGGGGGCTTGGGGATGGTGTCTACGCGAGAGTGAGAGACATGAGTGGGAGGTCCGATGTTCTCTTTTTTCTTAACTTTTATAATATATAACTTTTAAACCCTAATATATAAAAGGGGCGTTTGGGGCAAGAATATCTAGAATTATAATAACGAAGAAAATATTATTTTGTATTCTATATTTAGTTACAGTCAATAATATTTCAAAATTCTCATTTGTTACCTTATTTATTACTTATTACCATTTTTATTATTTTACATTCATCATTTTTTAATTATTTGTTACAGTATTTACTATTTTCTTATCAAATTATAATAATTTACATCCCAAATACATACTATTTTAACCCAAATTAAAATAATCTATATCCAAATACAAACTATTATAACCAAACTATAATAACCTAGGATTATACTGACCAACCTCTTGCCCCAAATGCCCCTAAAGAGAACATTGACAAAAAGACCCCCTACCACTTTATATTTTGAAAAAATGACACTTTTTAAAAACTTCACTTTTTAAGGAAGGAAAACTTAGTATGATTAATTAATTTTTTTTTATCCTTCCAACCAATTAATTGTAATCTCATTCCACTATCTACCTTGATCACGATTACAAATAAAAAAAAAAAAGAATTACTAATAAATTACTTACCTCAACCACTAAATAATTACAAATTCCATTTTATTATCCATAACAATAAGATTGAAAAAAGGGAGATTAGTGAAAGAAATAAATTAATTGGAAAAAATCAAAAAGAGATTAAGAAAAATGAAGTGAAGAAGCCTAGTCGGGCTTTATCACATATACATCGGGTCCTTACTGGGTTTAATGAGGCAATAAGGACCAGGTATCTGATGACATGTAGAAATGAATGTCATCTTAGGCCTTTTATTTAGAATTATGAGGGCTGTTAAGCAGAATATCTGACAATTATGTTAGGAATTCATGAGAAAATGAGTTTGTGGCATTCAGCATTAAGAATCTCGGCTAACCCACTATTATGCGTTGAATTGCCTATTTTTGTAGCTAACGCAGGAAGTGGACACAAACGCGAAAGCCGGGATATCGCATAGACGACCGCATGAGGAGAAACTCTCCATCGCAAAGGCAAATGCATACAATCAACGCATGGGTGTTGCGGTAATCAGCTGCATGCGACCATCGCATTGGAGTTGTGATCGTCAAGCGATTGGGTTATCGTGTAGAAGTTGCGGTAATTAAGTGAATGCAATCACTGCACGATTGCGGTGACACAATAACCATAATAGTGGGATGAACGCAAGGTTGGTGGAATGAAGGCATCAACACATATCTTGAGAAAACCAAAAGATGATGTTGACATTTCACCTACCACGCCATTAGCAGCAGAGATTCAGAAAAAGACCAACACGTCGCTAATGTCAAAATCAGAGCAGGTCCATTAATGTTGTCGCCAATCAAGCTCTATAAATAGAAGCCGCTGAGCAGAATTTCGAATCATCCAAGTTTCGCCCCTCAGACGGATCCTTGTAATCCAGATGAACACGTTAGAAGAAATCTTGAGCGTTCTTCATCTCCTTTATCTATTCCGAGTGACGATCGGAGCCTTAACTAGAGCTAGAGATCGAGAGAGTCAGCTCTCCTGCCCATCCATGGCACCACCGGCAGCCTTGACACACATATGCTAGAAGCAAGAGATTGCTTCCAACTGGTCCTTTCATTTTCTCTTATTTTCTTATATTGTATTGTATTACATTTTGAATTAAGAAATTAATACATTGTGTGTTCAATGAATTTCTTTGTTGCCTTCGATTTCATCTCCATCTTTCTTTGCTAGCATCTTTAACATTCATTGCATCAGTTATTGAGATTGTGAGAGTATCCCATACTTAGTAATACGGATTAGAGATATGAAGCATGTAGCAAACTACTGAAAGGTGTGTGTTGTGCGAGTGTGTGAGAAAACCTTATTTGCTTAGTGTGAAGCTGTAGCAATGCCTGTTTATAGGCGGACGCAACGCTTGTTTATGAGTAAAGTCAGCAACAACTAATTGCCCGGGAGGGTAAGTGGTTGGTCGCATTAAGCAATGTAAGCTAGTGTTCACTAGAGATAAAAATAATCTTACGTCAACTAGGCTTTTGCGAATACCTTGTCTTATGTATACGTCCAACACCCCTTTAGAGCTACTCGAGAGAGAGTCTAAAGAAAGAACCTAAGACTTGAGAGAGCTAGGTTAGAATCTAGACTCGAGAGAGCGAGATTAGATCTGTATAAGCAAGAATGAGGAACTTAGGAATAAGCTCCGTTTCTATTATACAGCGTATGCACCCTATGGAGAGGACATTGCATGCGTCCAAGAAGTAGGATATGGTGGCGGTATACGGTCATCTCGACCCTTTTGCATACACATCGCATACGTCCTAGAATTAGGCTCTAGTGTGTGTAGCATGATTGCATAGCTTGCATTGGCTGAGGTTGCTCTTGCGGTCACCCTTAAGGGTTGCGATGAAGACATCCTCACATTTTATCTATTTTCCATACTTTTACTACGCGTCAACGGTTGTCATGTCTCTACCTCTCATTCATATTCTCATTGTGTTGTCTGTTAGTTAAGAGTAGGAGTAGTGTTAGCATAAAACCCCCCATCATTCTTTTATTCAACCGCCGCATACACATTACCGCATACATTTAGTTACAAGTCCCTGACTTCGACCTCGAATCACCCAAGAAACTTGCGTTCACGTTATACTTGGCATGAACGCAAGAAAACTTGTGACAGGAACGTATGGTCATCGCATACATTCCTTCACGTATAGTTCATTCCAACACATGACCACCGACGCATGAGTATCAACGCACACCTTAAGACATGCATCGCATATTACGTTCACCTAATTTTAGTCATCAAGTCTTTGACGACTTGGCTAATAACTTTTCATCACCAAGTTTTTGGCGCCGTTGCTGGGAACTTGGCAGCTAATTGTTTGTTGAGTTTTATGTCTCTGCAGGCAACCTTTTTTCTTGGGAGTATTGCAGCTTGTGCGACCAAGTTGCAACCAATATTGAAGTGTAGACAATGCGCCGAAAGCCAGTATTGACCCCAAGATAGAAGGGCAATCAGTCGCATGAGCTGAAGGTAGTTTTAAGTGCATGACGGCTGCATGCGCCCACCAATTGCTGAAAGTTCCAATGGTCAGGGCAAGTCCCTTGACCTAAGCAGTTGAGAACAATCTCCTGCATGGGAGACTCCTTGTGGTGACAACACTCCAATTTTTCCAGGGACGTCTTCTACTCTATCTTTACCTTGCTTTCTTAGTTTATTTTATTTTTATTTGTTTGTTATTTTGGATATGCGGCTGATTCTTTGGTTGTGGTGTGTTTTCTCCTTGCAGGTGCAAAAATAATTCTCCACAGTGCGCATTACAATGGAAGAAGTCCCTCCATCCTTCAACGAATGGCTTCGATTGCATGGATTCCAACGCATAATCGCATGCGTTATTCCGCCTAAGGTTCTTTCTTGTTATCTTTTATGCATTATCCTTCTGAAATTCTCTTTGTCCAATTGCGTTCCTTTGCGATGCATCAATGATGGTACGTATAATTCACCGTATCCACTAACTAAGCATTTCAAGGTGTTCCCTACTTTTAATAGCTTCTTCAATTTTTGAAAGTTTTATTTTGTGCAAACCTTCGCTCAAACATTGGTTACCGCATTCTTGAGGATTTTGTTTTTAGCTTTGCGGTGAGAATGCTGCCAACCTCTAAGTTTAGGGGTGGCAGCGGTCTCGAAGAATTACGTTCATTACATTGCGATCATTTCGAAAAAAAAAAAAGAATTTTGAGAATAACAACTACATTGTCAATGCAATGGGGAAACCCATGTTGATAAGAGTTAAGTTGTGAAAGGCACTTACCCGTAGTTGGATGTCCGCATGACACACATGGGGGCAAGCCAAAATGAAGGCGAGTTGCCAGAATCAATGTATATGCGCAACTCCTTTGTCGGGCGCAAACCAAATCAAGCAAGACAAGAGTCGAGTTGAATATGGAACGCAACTAAAGTTTGATGCCCGCATGACACACGTGGGGGTAAGCTAAAACGAATAGCCTAACCAAGTTCAATGCCACACTCGAATAAGTCATCGCAAATTTGTGAAGTGTTTTGAACGAACGCATTCTCGAAAGCTAAACGTAAAGTTGCAGCGAATGAATAAAAAGTTTTTGAGCAAAGGCTTGTCGGATTTAAACTCAGAAAAGATCTTTTTGAAGAAATAGCCTAAGTGGAGAAGAGCATTGCGGCGATGGTTAGAGGTATGAGTAAATTATACTCTGAGAGGCTGGTCATCACAAAGGAAAGCCGAAAGGTAAGTTAGAATTTCTTGAGTATAACGCATGCTTGAGGACAAGCATGATTCTAAGTTTGGGGGTGTGATGACATGCAGAAATGCATGTCACCTTAGGCCTTTTATTTAGAATTATGAGAGCTATTAAGCAAAATATGCAACAATTATGTTAGGAATTCATGAGAAAATGAGTTTGCGACGTTAAATCTCAGCTAACTCACTATATACGTTATTATGTGTTGAATTGCCTATTTTTATAGCTAACACGGGAAGTGGACGTAAACGCAGAAGCCGGGCTATCGCATAGACGACCGCATGCGGAGAAACTCTCCATCGCAAAGGCGAACACATACGATGAACGCATGGGTGTTGCAGTAATCAGCCGCATGCGACCATCGCATAGGAGTTGCGATCGTCAAGCGATTGTGTTCATCATATAGAAGTTGCAGTAATTAAGCGAATGCAGTCACTACACGATTGCGGCTACGCGATAACCATAACAGTGGGATGAACGCAAGGTTAGTGGAATGAAGGCATCAATGCATATCTCGAGAAAACCAAAAGATGATGTTGACATTTCATCTACCACGCCGTTAGCAGCAGAGATTCAGAAAAGGGATAACGCACAGCTAATGTCAAAATCAAAGTAGGTTCATTAATGTTGTTGGTGATCAAGCTCTATAAATAGAAGCTGCTGAGCAGAATTTTGAAACATCCAAGTTTCGACCCTCGGGCAGATCCTTGTGATCTAGACGAACGCATTAGAAGAAAGCTTGAGAGTTCTTAATCTCCTTCATCCATTTCGAGTGACGACCGGAGCCTTCGCCAGAGCTAGATCTCAAGAGAGTTAGCTCTTCTGCCCATCCATGGCACCACCAGCAGCCTTGACACACATCTGCTGGAAGCATGACATTGCTTCAAGCTGGTCCTTTCATTTTCTCTTCTTTTCTTATATTGTATTTTATTACATTTTGAATTAAGAAATTAATACAGCGGGATGTTGCATGAATATTTATTTTACAATAAATATTAGAGTTTATGTAGTAAAATAAAAGTATTTGCAAATATAAATTTTTATATTAAAGATTTAGCCCATAAAAAGGAAAAGACTAAAATGGACATGGGCCTATATAAAATAAATTTCATTTCGATCCTTCATCTTCTTTCAGACAATGCATAAAACACTTCCAACCCTTTCGAGCTTCGACAGTGTAATCTCCTTTCGATTTCAACAGTATCGTCTTCTTCCGCTCCGACAGTACCGTCTTCTTCCCCATCGCTTTCGCTCCAAACTTCAAAAGGTACATTATTCTTCTTCGTTTCTTCGTTTCTTCTTTTTCCTTGTTTCATCTCTTCATCACTGATAGCAAGAATTCGAAAATGTGGGGCTTCGTTCTACTTCCATTGACAGTTTATATAAAAAGATAAGTAGTTATTTCAAAGTAGGGCTACATACATTCTCCATCTTTTTTTTAGGTGTTTCATTCAGTGTTTTATTATGTATTTTGGTCACAGTGTAGTCATCATGGTGTAGTCATCACAGCGTAGTCATCATAGACTAATAGTCATCAAAATGTTGATTATGTGAAGATTATTTGTAATGTTGATTGTGATTTGCTAGTTTTTTTAGGAATATGTTGATAGTTTATTGTTACCTGTGTTTGATTGCTAATTATGTGAAGATTAATACTGTGTTTCGTTGTGGTTTGCTAATGTTTCAGTGAATATTATGCTCATTTAGTTATTTACTATTCTTTAACTGAAGTTATCACTGATGCTTTAGGGAATATGTTGACAGTTCATTGATAGTTTGTTGATGGATTTATCTATCAACAAACTATCACTGATGGATGCTATCATTGATGCTAATTTAGTTCCCTATACTGTGATTTGATGATTGTTTATTCATAGAAAAAGTATCTATCACTATTATTGCTATCAATGATATGAATTTAATGGTTCTACATGATTGTTTTTATGATAGAAGTTATCCTTGATGCTTTAGGAAATATGTTGACAACTATCACTGGTGGATGGTATCATTGATGCTAATTTAATTCCCTGTGCTGTGAATTGATGATTATTTATTCATAGGAAAAATATCTATCACTATTATTGCTATCAATGATATGAATGTAATGGTTCTACATGATTGTTTTTAGGATAGAAGTTATCACTGATGCTTTAGAGAATATGTTGACAACTATCACTAATGGATGGTATCATTGAGGTAATTTAGTTCCCTGTGTTGTGATTTGATGATTGTTTATTCATAGGAAAAGTATCTATCACTATTATTGCTATCAATGATATGAATGTAATGGTTCTACATGATTGTTTTTAGGATAGAAGTTATCACTGATGCTTTAAGGAATATGTTGACAACTATCACTAATGGATGGTATCATTGATGCTAATTTAGTTCCCTGTGCTGTGATTTGATGATTGTTTATTCATAGGAAAAGTATCTATCACTATTATTGCTACTAATTATATGAATGTAATGGTTCTACATGATTTTTTTGAGGATTGAAGTTATCACTGATGCTTTATGGAATATGTTGACAACTATCACTGATGGATGCTATCATTGATGCTAATTTAGTTCCCTGTGCTGTGATTTGATGATTGTTTATTCATAGGAAAAGTATCTATCACTATTATTACTAAGTATCTATCACTATTATTACTATCAATAATATTAATGTATTGGTTCTACATGATTTTTTTTATGATAGAAGTTATCACTGATGCTTTAGGAAATATGATGAAAACTACCACTGATGGATGCTATCATTTATGCTAATTTAGTTCCCTGTGCTGTGATTTGATTACTATTTATTCATAGGAAATGTAACTATCACTAATATTGCTATCAATGATATGAATGTAATGGTTCTACATGAATTTTTTTAGGATAGAAGTTATCACTGATGCTTTAGGGAATATGTTGACAACTACCACTGATGGATGCTATCATTGATGCTAATTTAGTTCCCTGTACTGTGATTTGATGATTGTTTATTCATAGGAAAAGTATCTATCACTATTATTGCTATCAATTATATGAATGTAATGGTTCTACATGATTGTTTTTAGGATAGAAGTTATCACTGATGCATTAGGGAATATGTTGACAACTATAACTGATGGATGCGATCATTGATTGCTAATTTAGTTTCCTGTGTTGTGATTTAATGATTGTTTATTCATAGGAAAAGTATCTATCACTATTACTACTATCAATGATATGAATGTAATGGTTCTACATGATTGTTTTTAGGATAGAAGTTATCACTGATGCTTTAGGGAATATGTTGACAACTATCACTAATGGATGGTATCATTGATGCTAATTTAGTTCCCTGTGCTGTGATTCGATGATTGTTTATTCATAGGAAAAGTATCTATCACTATTATTGCTATCAATTATATGAATGTAATGGTTCTACAGGATTGTTTTTAGGATAGAAGTTATCACTGATGCTTTAGGGAATATGTTGACAACTATCACTGATGGATGCTATCATTGATGCTAATTTAGTTCCCCGTGCTGTGATTTGATGATTGTTTATTCATAGGAAAAATATCTATCACTATTATTTCTATCAATTATATGAATGTAATGGTTCTACATGATTGTTTTTAGGATAGAAGTTATCACTGATTCTTTAGGGAATATATTGACAACTACCACTGATGGATGCTATCATTGATGTTAATTTAGTTCCATATGCTGTGATTTGATTATTATTTATTCATAGGAAAAATACCTATCACTATTATTGCTATCAATGATATGAATGTAATGGTTCTACATGAAGTTTTTTAGGATAGAAGTTATCACTGATGCTTTAGGGAATATGTTGACAACTATCACTGATGGTTGCTATCATTGATGCTAATTTAGTTCCCTGTGTTGTGATTTGATGATTATTTATTCGTAGGAAAAATATCTATCACTATTATTGCTATCAATGATATGAATGTAATGGTTCTACATGATTGTTTTTAGGATAGAAGTTATCACTGATGCTTTTGGGACTATGTTGACAACTATCACTGATGGATACTATCATTGATGCTAATTTAGTTCCCTGTACTGTGATTTGATGATTGTTTATTCATAGGAAAAGTATCTATCACTATTATTTCTATCAATGATATGAATGTAATGGTTCCACATATTTGTTTTTAGGATAAATGGAGAAAAGAAATAGAAAAACATTGGAAGGATCAACATCTGGGAAAAAACACAAGAAGATCAAGGTCAGAATTTAATGATATTTTATAAATTTATATAGATTTGTGGTTGCTTTTTTATTACATTTATGTTATTTTTATATATACAGGAAAATGTATTAATTGTTCCAGAAAGTGAATGGACAAATCCATTAAAAGTCAGCTCCTTCATAAGTTTAGATGTTCTGTCTAACATAGGAAAATTAGATGAGGCATGACTCCAACTGTTTAGAGAAGGTCCTTTTGGGATTTTCTTAGATATGAAAATGAAAAGGGTTCCCAACCAACTCATATCACACCTTATTAGAAGGCAATATATAACTACCAAGCAAAATATATTGGCCTTTAATTTAGAAGGACATATTTCAGAATTTGGCCTCAAGGAGTTTTGTTTAGTAACAGGTTTAAATTGAGATGATTATCCGATAGATGGTATCTATAGTGAACAGGAATCAATGGACAACACAATTAGGAACTTCTTTTTCAAGACAAATACAAAAATTATAAGAAGAGATCTCCAACCTACTTTTAATTTGTTAGGTTTTGATGCCAACATACCCATTGATATAAAGGTCAAACTTGCACACGTATTTTCTAGAAAACTTCCTAATTCCTACACAAGGACATAACAAAGTAAGTTGGAAGCATCTAAAAATGTTGGATGACGAAGAAAGGTTTAGATCTTGTCCATGGGGCAGGGTTTCCTTTGAACTAACTATAGAGTTTTTTAAGAACGTTGTCATCAATAAGCCATCTTCCATTTTCCTCCAAGGATTTCCACTAGCTTTGGTGTCACACGCCACCCCAGATCACCCTCTTAGCCTAGAGAAGGGCTTGACTGCAGCAGTTATCAACCCTTAGGCTGAAACTTACTGCTTAAATCTCTTGTGGAATAGATCTGATACCAAATAAAAAATTATATACAACGGGACGGCTGTAGGCCCACAATTTATTAACTTAGAAACTTAATATATTTAAAGTATTTACAACATTAGATTTACAAGTCCCAAAACCCACAAACCCTAGTCCCTATATGAACAATAGTAACATGTGTACAATATTAACAGTAACCACCTAACAAACGGTTACAAGTCTTTTGATCCTTTAGTGGCAGAGAAGATACTGAACTGTCTTCAGAGGATTTGACTGCTACCTGTGGGGGGGAGAAACAAAAACATTTGAAACGGGGTGAGCTTATGCCCAGTGAGTGACCGAGAAAACATAGTAAATTCTCATGCATAATTTCAGAAAATAGTTTTATCTGAAATATAAACTTTTGCAGCAGAAATATTTTCCAAGCGTAATGTAGATAAAATTGTTTTAAACATAAAACAGTAAAATCATTTCTCAAATCAAAGTACTGTATATCTGGTAAAATAATCCCAACACCAACTACTAGTCCAGAGAGAACCCTTTTGCTCAATCTCTGACTTTATTCACATATGGCCACACTAAGTACCTTCACACATTAGGTACTACTGCTCAGATACCTTCTCCTTGTACTTCAGTATTGAGCTACTAGGATGCCTTCTCCAGCATACTTCAATATCTCGTTGGCTTGGTACCTTCTCAAACGTACTTCAGTACCAATAGATACCTTCTCCTTGTACTTCAGTATCTAGTTGGGTGGATGCCTTCTCCTTGTACTTCGGCATCGCATTTTACCAAAACTATTTATAAACAACTTTTTCTCTTTAAAGCATGTATAGTATAACACATATACAACATAGCTTTAAAGATGTAATGCATGCTGGATAAAATCAGTACATATACATATGTAAATAGTTTTTCAACAATATGCATGCGTTCAAATCATAATTCAAACTTGCTTGGAAACCACTTTAGAAAACTAGTAGGCATGAGAATTATTTTCGCAAACATGCTTTCTGTAAAATCTTTGCAATCAAAAAAGTTTAAAAACGTTTTAGTTCGAAAACATTTTAGCCACTCACCTCGAACTCTTACGAACTTTTCACTCTAGTAGCTCCTCGGGTCCCTTTTTCACCCCTAGAATCCAGATTCAAATTACAACTTAGATTACTCATAGTTCCGAATCTTATTTGGAAATACTTTCTTCTAAAAACTTATTTAAAATGTCTTAGGAATCTTACCCTAAACTTTCAGCTCAGAATTCCTCGTGGTTTGGCCGGAATCTCAAAATCTTCAAGACTGGCCCAGACTGATCTGACAGTCTGACCCTTCTGCCTTCTTCTCAACCTCCAGCCCAATTCCTTTAAGCCTTTTCCTCCAGCAGCCCTACTATGAAAACTAGACTTCTAGAACTTTCAGATGGCTTTGAAATCACTCCAAACGCACGAGTATATTGGAAGATCTCCTCGTCCAAATTTGACACATTCCTCTGAACCCTCACTGCCCTCTACTTTCTCTAGGAAAATTATGATTTTTGTGTGATTTGAAAATGAAATCCCAACTCCCTATTTATAGGCATTCAAATTACTCGTGGGATTGACAGCACCTACTTGGCTGCATGGCCAAATGCTTAATCCTCCCTTTATCAACGTAATCTGACTTCGCGTTGGTTCAATGTGTTCTTCCCAAACGCATCCAACACAATTTCTTAGGGTTTAAGAATTTCTCTTAATCGGACACCTAGATTTTAATTGACGTTTGCCCTTGCATCTTCAAGCTTTCTTTGTATTCAAATTCGGGTTTTTACATGCATAATCCAGAAACTTGCTCGGCCGTTCAATGCATAAGCGAGGCGTGGGCGTGACGTTCGAAACGGACAAAGCAAGGCTAACGCATAGGCTCTCTCGCTCTTTCCGCTCTCGGCAGTGTCGCTCACTTCACTCTCGACACGCTCTCTCCCACTTTGTCGCTGGTCTCACTCTCTCCAGCAATCTCGTTGGTCAACTCTCTCCAATCTCGCTCTCTCCCTCGCTCTCTCCAGCTTTCTCTCCAACTTTTCTCTCCACTCTCGCTCTCTCCAGCTTTCTCGCTGGTCTCGTTTTCTCCCATCTTCTATCCAATCTCGCTGTTTCCCATTTCCTCTCCAATCTCGCTAGTCTCGATCTCAATGAACTCGCTCTCTCCATCTTTCTCTCCAAGTTTTCTCTCCAATCTTTAGCTACTGTGACAAATGTTCCCTGTATATATTTTTTTACTCGTTTACTCACCACTTGATGATATTTTTACACGGATCTTCCAGGATAATTCCAAAATAATATTTTCTATATTTTTCCTTAATTCCTTACTCTGTACTTCACCTAATTTTTGCATACTTAGCCGTATTCTTCCCCGAATTTTCCAAACTCAATCTTCATATTATTCCACATTAATTCCACGTACTTAATTTCTATATTTATTCCCACTTAATAATTTTCCCCAACTTTTTCAATATTATTTTCTCCTTTCAAATCTTCATTCCTTCTTTCACCAATCACACTAACTGTTTTCAACAACCTATTTATTATATAAATTCCATTGCAATTTTACCAATTAAAGCTCAACATAAATTATTCAAGGAAAATCTACTTCACACTTAGAAATTTCCTTCCCCTTAACTTAGGATTTTAACTTTCACTTAGTTAATTCCTTTTATCACTCGCTTAAGGAAAATAGAAATCCAGGTTTCACATTTACTTCCCCCTTAAGAAAATTTCGTCCTTGAAATTTTCTCGAACTAACTCTAATTTAAGGTTTCACAACAGCCACTGTTGTAACCTTTCATAGTCTTGTCTATTACCACGCTTCTACTACGCTACTCTGATATCAATTCCTTAGTTTTCCAATGATACCTCTCCTAGCTATCTCTAAGCTAGATGTTGAACCAAACTATCTACCACATAACAATTCTATCTCAAACTTTAAATGAGAATAACTCAAATTCATACTTGCCTCCCTTGGTAGATCTTTAGGTATGCATATTCTACCTTCTTTTAATAGCACTTTATCAGCTCCTAATTGGTAATCCGTCCTCAATCCTTTATCCACTTCTTCAACTAACTTCTGAAGATCAGAATCCTTTAATTGTTCACGTAGAATATCTTCTACGAGCGTAGGACGTACTTGAAATGAAGCTAGTAACCCTCATGTTTGACCGACTGATAATGCTGCCCTAGCATTATACAACTCATGAATCAGTGTACCCTTCACTGAATTGATACTAGCTTTAGCTGATCTAGTTTTTCGACTTAAGGCATCAGCTACCACATTTGCTTTACCTGGGTGATAGTCAATTGTACAGTCATAATCTTTAATCAATTTAAGTCATCTTCTTTGTCTTAAGTTTAGTTCCTTTTGATCAAAGATATGCTTTAGACTCTTATGGTCTGTAAATATATGACATCGCTCACCAAACAGGTAATGTCTCCACAATTTTAGAGCTAACACAACTGCTGCTAATTCTAAGTCGTGTGTAGGGTAATTACATTCATGCTTCTTTAACTGTCGTGAAACATAGGCTACTACTTTTTCCTCCTACATCAGCACACATCCTAATCCTTGTCGGGATGCATCACAATAAACTTCAAACTCCTTACCTGGTGTAGGTAGAGTTAATACTGGTGCTGATAGTAACCTTTGATTCAGCATTTGAAAACTATGCTCGCATTCTGGCGACCATTCAAACTTCACATCTTTTCTGGTCAGGTTTGTCAATGGAAGGGCTATCTTAGAGAAACCCTCTACGAATCTCCTATAATAACCTGCTAAACCCAGAAAACTTCATACTTCGGTTACATTCAGGGGTCGTTCCCAATTAACTATTGCTTCTATCTTTTGGGAATCAACACTAACTCCGTCAGCTGAAACTATATGCCCAAGAAATATGACTTGATTTAACCAAAAATCACACTTACTAAATTTGGCATATAACTTCTTTTCTCTTAAAGTTTGTAATACCATCTTTAGATGTTCTTTGTGTTTCTCCGCACTACTGGAATACACTAGTATGTCATCTATGAATACTATCACAAACTGATCCAGGTAAGAATGGAATATCCTATTCATCAAGTCCATAAATACTGCAGGAGCATTTGTCAATCCAAACGGCATTACTAGGAACTCAAAATGTCCATATCTAGTTCTGAATGCAGTCTTTGGAATATCTGTGTCTTTCACCTTCAACTGGTGATAGCCTGACCTCAAATCTATCTTAGAGAACATCGTTGCTCCCTTTAACTGATCGAAGAGATCATTTATACGAGGCAATGGGTACTTATTCTTAATGGTCACTTTATTCAGCTGTCTATAGTCTATGCATAATCTAAGAGTACCATCTTTCTTCTTAACAAACAAGACTGGCGCTCCCCAAGGTGATACACTGGGTCTAATGTACCTCTTATCCATAAGTTCCTGTAATTGAACTTTTAACTCTTTCAACTCCGTTGGGGCCATCTTATATGGTGCTTGGGATATAGGTGCAGTACCAGGAATTAACTCAATAGTAAATTCCACTACCCTATTAAGCGGTAAGCCTAGTAATTCTTTAGGGAACACATCTAAGAATTCTTGTACTACCGGTACATCCTCAGGTTTTAGTTTATTATCTTGGGAAATATTACAAATGCTAAATAGGCTTCACATCCTTTACTCAACAGTTTTCTAGCTTTCACCGCTGATATTAAACTTCTTGGGAGTATTCTTTTACTTCCTACCAGAGTTATTTCTTTTTCACCGGGTTTCTTAAACACTATTTCTCCTTTAAAGCAATCCATAGTGGAATAGTGTTTACTTAGGAAATCCATACCTAATATAACATCAAATTCTAGTAATTCTAATGGAATTAAGTCGACCCAAAAACTTGTCTCCAAGAATTACTTCACAATTCCTATAATACTCATGTACCACTAGAGTATCTCCTACAGGCATAGAGATAAATAATTCCTCATCCATACATTCAGGTATTTTATCTATATGTAATGCACACATACTAGATATGAATGAGTGTGTAGCACCAGGATCAAATAATGCATAAGCGGATTGATTACATAAAGTTATCGTACTAGTTACGACATCTAGAGCTTCTTCCGCTTCCTGGTGTGTCATAGCGTACATTCTACCCTGTTGCTGCTGCGGTTGCTGTTGAGGTCGTCCAGCTACCCCTTTTTGCTTAGCTACACCGGATCCTTCACCTCTTGTTTCGATCGTTCAAGGTTGTTTACCGTCTGTGTTACTTGTCTTTGTTCATTTTGTGTTCCACGACTTAGCTGAGGACAATTTCTTTTGAAATGCCCAGCTTGTCCGCACTGGAAACACACATTCCTATTACCATAGCATACCCCTGTATGAGGCCTACCACAGTTTACACAAAGTGGTTTCCTCCCTGTACTAGCCACCGATTCACTAGCACGACTTGATACAGATCTACTACTTTGTTTAGCTACAGATCTGGACTTCTTTCGACTCAAACTTTGTTGGCTCATGTCCCCAAAACTCCTTATCCCCGCCTGTCTAGAGAACGAGGATCTAAATTTTTTACTTCTTGTTTCTCCAGGCACTCTAAACTGTCCTTCTCCTGGTTGAAGTTCATCCTCCTTTGCTACACTCTACTCTACTCTAGCGGTCTCAACTAACTGAGTGAAATTCACCCAATTAGATGTAGAGGTAACAGGTGTACGTATTTTTCTTCTTAGGCCACTCTCAAATCTCCTACACCTCTCCTTCTCTTCCACGATGATCGGGAGGGCATACTGAGATAACTCAGTAAATTTTTGCTCATACTCAGCAACTGTCATTACTCTCTGAGTTAGCCTAAGGAATTCCTCCCTCTTCGCATCTCTAAAAGAACTAGGGTAGTATTTATCCTCAAATACTTGTCTAAACTCAGATCAAGTCATAGTTCCTAAACTACCTCGTCTAGCCTCTATTATTTTCCACCATTTCTCAGCCCCTTTTTGCAGCAAGAATGCCGCTAACTCGACCTTACGGTCCTCAGGGCATCTCATAACTTTAAAACACTTCTCAATCAAATCCAACCAGATTTCAGCATCTAATGGATCTGTGGCTTCATCGAACGTCATGGCTCCTAAAGCTTTCAGCCTCTCGACACCGAATTTCTTTTCTAGATCGTTTTGAATTGATCCTACGCTCGCCGTTAATCTTTGAGCGATTCTATCGAACACTTGATCCTCCATCTCAGGATCTATACCTACCTTTGGTGTACTAGACTAGTTTCTAGAAGTTGCCTCCTGCTCTACTGAGTCTTTAACTCTTTTCACTTTCGGATCTGGGTCTAACGAGACCTCAGGACCTCCACTGGTAGGGTCAATATTCCTCTACTCAGTCTGCTTGCTTGGTCTGCCTCATTTCTTCAGCATCTTTGCCTAATTATTAGGTACACATGTTAGGGACTTATTTATGGGACATAATCTAATGCATGAACTCTCTCTTTCACCCAAAGTCTTATGTTTTAGTACTAAGCTAGCTTAAATCTTTCCCAAACTTACGTATAACCCATCCTTTAATACCAAGTTGGTATCAACTAATTCCTCAATTGTCCCAAACACTTATGCTCTGATACCAAACTGTCACACCCCACCCAGATCACCCTCTTAGCCTAGAGAAGGGAATGACTGCAGTAGTTATCAACCCTTAGGCTGACACTTACTGCCTAAATCTCTTGCGGAATAACTCTGATACCAAATACAAATTATATACAATGGGACGGCTGTAGGCCCACAATTTATTAACTTAGAAACTTAATATGTTTAGAGTATTTACAACATTAGATTTACAAGTCCCAAAACCCACAAACCCTAGTTCCTATATGAACAATAGTAACGTGTACAATAATAATAGTAACCACCTAGCAAACAGTTACAAGTCTTTTGGTCCTTTAGTGGCAGAGCAGATACTGAGCTCTCTTCAGAGGATTTCACGCTACCTGTGGGGGGGAAAAACAAAAACATTTGAAAATGGGGTGAGTTTACGCCCAGTGAGTGACCGAGAAAACATAGTAAATTCTCATGCATAATTTCAGAAAATAGTTTTATCTGAAATATAAACTTTTGCAGCAGAAATATTTTCCAAGCGTAATGTATATAAAACTATTTTAAACATAAAACAGTAAAATCATTTCTCAAATCAAAGTACTGTATATCTGGTAAAATAATCCCAATACCAACTACTAGTCCAGAGAGAACTCTTTTGCTCAATCTCTGACTTTATTCACTTGTGGCCACACTAAGTACCTTCACATATTAGGTACTACTGCTCAGATACCTTCTCCTTGTATTTCAGTATCGAGCTATTAGGATACCTTCTCCAACGTACTTTGGTATCCCGTTAGCTTGGTACCTTCTCAAATGTACTTCAGTACCAATAGATACTTTCTCCTTGTACTTCAGTATCTAATTGGTGGATGCCTTCTCCTTGTACTTCGGCATCGCATTTTACCAAAACTATTTATAAACAACTTTTTCTCTTTAAAGCATGTACAGTATAACACATATACAACATAGCTTTAAAGGTGTAATGCATGCTGGATAAAATCAGTACATATACATATGTAAATAGTTTTTCAACAATATGCACGCGTTCAAATCACAATTCAAACTTGCTTGGAAACCACTTTAGAAAACTAGTAGGCATGAGAATTATTTTCGCAAACATGCTTTCTGTAAAAAGTTTGCAATCAAAACAGTTTAAAAACGTTTTAGTTCGAAAACATTTTAGCCACTCACCTCGAACTCTCACGAACTTTTTACTCTAGTAGCTCCTCGGGTCCCTTTTTCACCCCTAGAATCCAGATTCAACTTACAACATAGATTACTCATAGTTCCGAATCTTATTTGGAAATACTTCCTTCTACAAACTTATTTAAAATTTTTTAGGAATCTTACCCTAAACAACATTCAGCTTAGAATTCCTCGTGGTTTGGCCGGAATCTCAAAATCTTCAAGACTGGCCCAGACTGATCTGACAGTCTAACCCTTTTGCCTTCTTCTCAACCTCCAGCCCAGTTCCTTTAAGCCTTTTCCTCCGGCGGCTATGAAATCTAGACTTCCAGAGCTTTTAGATAGCTTTGGAATCACTCCAAACGCACGAGTATATTGGAAGATCTCCTCGTCCAAAATTGACACATTCCTCTGAACCCTCACTGCCCTCTACTTTCTCTAGGAAATTTATGATTTTTGTGTGATTTGAAAATGAAATCCCAATTCCCTATTTATAGGCGTTCAAATTGCTCGTGGGATTGACAGCACCTACTTGGCTGCATGGCCAAATGTTTAATCCTCCCTTTATCAACGTAATCTGACTTCACCTTGGTTCAATGTGTTCTTCCCAAATGCACCCAACACAATTTCTTAGGGTTTAAGAATTTCTTTTAATCGGACACCTTGATTTTAATTGACGTTTGCCCTTGCATCTTCAAGATTTGTTTGTATTCAAATTAGGGTTTTTACATGCATAATCCACCCCAACGCATCCAAATACATTTCCCAGAAACTTGCTCGTTCGTTCAATGCATAAGCGAGGCGTGGGCGTGACGTTCGAAACGGACAAAGCAAGGCTAACACATAGGCGCTCTCGCTCTTTCCGCTCTCGGCAATGTCGTTCTCTCCCATTTTCTCGCTAGTCTCGCTCTCTTCACTCTCGCTCTCTCCAGCAATCTCGTTGGTCAGCTCTTTCCAATCTCGCTCTCCCTCTTGCTCTCCCCAGCTTTAACTTTTCTCTCCACTCTCGCTCTCTCCAGCTTTCTCGCTGGTCTCTCTCTCTCCCATCTTCTATCCAATCTTGCTCTCTCCCATTTTCTCTCCAATCTCGCTGGTCTCGATCTCAATGATCTCGCTCTCAATGATCTCACTGATCTCACTTTCAATGATCTCGCTCTTAGCTACTGCGATCATTGTTCTCCGTACACGTTTGCTCACCACTTTGTGATACTTTTACACAGATTTTCCAATTTTTTCCAAAGTAATTTCCCATATTTTCCACATTTCACATAAATTCCATTTTTTCTTCAGTCCTTCAGCCATAACGCATTTCATATAACTTCTCTATACTTAGCCGAAATTTCACAAACTCAATTTCCATATTATTCCACACTAGCTCAACCTACTTATTATTTTTCCCCAACTTTCCCAACTCAATTCCATATTTTTTTTTCTTTTCAAATCCCCATTCTTTCTTCACCATTTCATACTAACTTTCTCATCAACCTACTCAACATATTTATACAAATTTAAATAGGGACACACAATTAAGTGGAAAATTAAGACAATTTAAATAAGAAAACACACTTAAGTGTAAAATTGGGATTCGGGATTCACATGAGTATACCATGTTTGGACTTAGAGTCCACATCGAACGACATCTGCCCAATGAAAAAAGTAGTAAACAATAAACTAATAAACTATTATGCACATGAATTAAAGTTTTAGAAATCATACCGCTACACAATCAAAAAGTTCATCTTTTAAATGGTTTGGAACTTTTTTCCAAGAATTATACGTTATAGGTATTTGTTGTCGAACACAAACATCTATATAACTTTGCATCTTCTTTGCTCCAAATCCAATCGGTTGTCCATGATCATTATAATCAATGGCCAACCGTTGCCCAGATTTTCTTATTTGTGCCAACTCAGACATTATAGTTGGGCCATATGGAATACTTATTCTGCTATTTTTGGTGGGATCAACTTCTTGCTGAATTTTCCATGTCAATTTGCACAAAAAAAAAAAAAAAAAAGCATTACTCACACAAAAAACATATAATTTTAATATTAAATACATATAACCATAGTAAATGGCATACCATGTTTAATACATTATTTATCAATTCATCTTCCCTCACAATCATTTCTAATATATGTGGATGTTGTATAATCAATCTCAATAGATGTATCAACATTGGGCATTCTTTGCGTACCTCCATAACCACATTCTTGTAGCATATCTCCTATTTCATCTTCATAAAAACCATCTTTAATTGTTCATTATGGAGATGTTAAAACAATTTACCAACCCGAATTTGCGAGGACTTTACATAGAAGACTTGTTTTGCTTGAGAGGCTAAAATAAATGGGTCTGATTTATGTCCAATACGATTGAGGTCCATAATAGTAAACCCAAACTCGTTTGTTTTGACTCCAGCTCTATTCTCAACCCAATTACATTTGAATAAAATAAATGATAGTCCATGATAGCCAAGCTCCCATATTTCTTGTATTACACCATAAAAGGTCATATCTGACATGATGGGGCTTTTATCCTTAGCACTAGAGACTTGCATTGTGGTAGCCGTTATACTAACTCCACTATTTTGAACCCTCCTAAAATCATCGTGATTCTTTGTGTGATAGTAGTAACCATTGACCATGTAACCAGTATATTTTGCCACAGTTGGACAAGGTCCATTAGCTATCCATCTTAAAGAAGGCGATATGGAATTTTTGGGAAGGTCGAGAGCTAGTGCAACCTACGATATATTTTATAATAATTTAGTAGTTAACATTTAATTATACATCAAATAGTAGGCCTCTAAAGATTACTTGTGTAAACAACCACCGGCTGAATGTACGATTATGCTCTTCTTGAAGCCACTTTCTACTTTTATTTTTACTAAAATTGAGCTTAGACAAAATATCCATATGTTGCCTATTATAAATGACAAAGTTAGTAGATTATTGAATACTAAAGTAACCTAAAATGAGAATAAGATGGAGATCTACATAGTTGACGTAAGGAAGCACATCATTTACATTTTGAATGACATAAAGATGAGCTTGATCCAACTCATCTTTACTCGGTCTGATAAAAGAAGCAGCTGACAATGCTCTATCAATGTTTGATTTCGCTTTCTTTGTTGATGAGTTTAGCCCAATAGAATTAACACCAAATACAAATTCATAACAAAACTCTATAGTCTCTTCGACAATACAATTTTCTCCAACACATCCTTCTGGTCGATTTCTATTTCATACATAAGTTTTCAACACTTTCATGTATTGTTCAAAAGGATACATGCACCTCAAATAAACAGGTCTACAAAACTCAACTTCTCTTACGAGATGCACTACAAGGTGTACCATTATTGTGAAGAATGATGGTGGAAAATACTTCTCTAAGAGGCATAGAGTGACAACTATATCCTTTTGCATATCCTTTAACTGAGATGAATTGATCGCCTTGAAACAAATAGTATTAAAGAAGAAGCATAGGCGAGTAATTGCAAGTCTTACATGTTTTGGTAAAATATCACGAATGGCTACAAGTAATAATTGTTGCATAAGAACGTGATGGTCATGCAACTTAAGTCTGTAAAGTTTCAAATCTGTGAGCGACACTAAACTTTGAATGTTCAATGAATAGCCTTCAGGTACTTTAATTTCTGATAGTATCTTACGAGAGCTCAATTTCTCAGCTCATGTTAATGTATAACATGCGAGAGGTACAAAGACTTTTTTCTCTCCTACTTGAGGGGCTAACTCTGATCTAATGTTCAGTTCCACCAAATCTAATCGAGTTTTTATTCCATCCTTCGTTTTACCAAGAATATCAAGCAATGTGCCAATAAGATTTGCACACATTTTTTTCAATGTGCATCACGTCTAAACAATGTCGCACGTCAAGATACTTCCAGTATTCTAACTAAAAAAGAATAGATTTTTTCTTCCAATAAGTTGAAGGGCTATCACCACTGTTCTTTTCCTTGATAGTTTTCTTACCAAATGAAAGATACTTACTTATTTCTACAAGAATTTCTTCTCCTCTTAATGGTTCTGGAGAAAATTCTAATTCTTGTGCACCATTAAAAGCTTTCTTTTGTTTCCTATATGGATGATGGCGTTGTAGAAACTTACGATACCCGAGATATGTCATCTTCTTCCCTTTTGGTAAATAAGTAGATGAAGTTTTCTCTCCACAAATTGGACATGCATGATATCCTTTAACCATACAACCAAACAAGTTACCTTACATAGAAAAATCATTAATGGTCAATAATAAAATAGCTTTAAGCATCAAACATTGTTCTTCATATGCAACTTAACATTCTACCCCATCTTTCCAAAAAATTTTCAAATCAACTACTAACAGAGCTAAATAAGCATCTATGTCATTTCCCGGTTGTTTAGGACTAGATATCAGTGCAGTTAACATAAAAAATTTTCACTTCATGCACAACCATGGAGGTACATTATACGTTACTAACGTCACTGGTCAACAACTATATCTACTACTAAGATCTCCATGTGCATTTACCCCATCTGTCGAAAAAGCAAGATGAAGATTTCTAGCTTCTGACCCAAACTCTGGCCACAAATTGTCTATTTTTTTCCACGATAGGGCATCTTTGGGATGTTTTAATAAACCATCTATTTCTTTTTTATTTTTTAGCATGCCACATCAATAAACTTGTTGTTTCTTTACTTCAAGACATTCTTTCAAATCTTGGAATTGGGGAGAAATACCACATGAATTTTGTTGGGATATTCTTAGCCCTTTCCTTTAAATTTTTTTGAAGCTTTCATCTTGACATACCACAAATGGGGCATATATTTGCATTAGAGAGTTCTATTCTAAACAAGTAACAATCGTTGCTACATGCATGAATCTTCTCTACTTCATTCCAAGAGTACCCAACATCTTTTTTGCTTCATAAGTAGAAGTTGGAATTTCATTAGGACTGGACAATATGTCATGAATTAATTCCAACTACTTAGTAAAACGTTTATCGCTCCATCCAAATTTAGCTTTCAAATTATATAACTTTACCAATGTAGATATTTTGGAAAAAGTTTTGCAATTTGGATACAATGGTTTCTTCGCATCATCTAATAATTCTTCAAAATTATCGGATTTTTCATTAAAATAGTTATTGTATGCAGCCTCAAACATCCCAATTGTGTCATCAACATCAACATCATCCTCATCAACTTTGTCTCTTTCACTAGTAGACACATTTTCATTGTTTCTCTTAATCGATAATGATTCATCGTGAAAAATCCATGTCTAATAACTTTGATCTATACCATTAAAAAATAAGTGATCTCTTATTCTGTTCACATTTAGAGTTTTTGCATTCACACACTTCAAACATAGACAACTCATGACATTCGGTATATTTGAATGTTGTAGACAATTGTTAATAAACATCTCGACCCCTAAACTAACTCAGCTGAAATTCTATTCATTTTCATCCATGACTTATCCATGGTTATAAAATATGCAACTTAATCTACAAAAAATAAAATCAATAACAAGGGAAAATTACATAAGCATAAGCTTGTAAATTTAATCATAATCAACAATAAGACCTAAAACATTAACAAATTGGTTCTGATATACACTTGAACCACACCAAGCAAGATTATCAGCCAAGTACATGTCTTTTTAATTAATTTCATTCAAACATTAACAAATTTCAAGAAGCTTAATCATTGGAACAAAACATAAAATGAATGAAATAACACTTGAACCACTCCAATCAAACTTAATCATCCATGCAAGACCAAATTAATTTATATATAATTGAAAGAAAAGGATTTTGATATATACTTGAACCACACTAAGCAAGACTATCAACCGAGTACATATTTTTCAATTAATTTCATTCCAACATCAACAAATTTAAAGAAGCTTAATCATTGGAACAAAACATAAAATTAATGAAATAACACTTGAACCACACCAATCAATAATCAACAAATTTCAAGACTACCAACCAAGTATATATTCTTCTAACTAATTTAATTCCAACATTTCAAATTTTCAATAAGCTTAATCATTAAAATAAAAGTAAAATGGATTAAGTAACTTCAAATTACTAAATTGAAAATTCATATGAAAATAAAATTATACCTTTCCAAGCAAACAACTTAAACAACCCACAAACTTGAAGAGATCTGAACTGGAGCTCGAAGATTGGAACGTCGGCGAGCACCAAACCTTTGCGAACAGAGTTGAGACAGAAAATTTGATAAACGATGAGCTAACCACGATGCCGGCAACCCACCTCTACAACCGGAACTAGCTGGACCGAAACCCCACTTAAAGAACATGCCATTTAAAGTACGCACCAACGAAGAATCCCCATGAAGAACAACGGAGAACCCACGCGTCGGCGCAGAACACCCCGAGAATGCCCACCCACCGACGGAAATCAACCAAAAAACACCCACGACGATGACCCACCACCGGAAGAAGCACACGACGACAGAGATCTAAGCAAAACCGGTGACGACAACCCATGGAAACACCTCGAGAACATTCACGCGCCGATGAAAATCAACAGGAGACACCCACGACGATGACCCAACACTGAAAGAAGCCCACGACGATGGAGATCCAGCCAACACCGGTGACGACAACCCACGAACTACATCCTCCTTGGTGCCGCTTCTAGCTACATCTTCTTCACACTACTATACTCACAAGGTCTCCCTCTAAATCAGATGATGCGAGTTTGGATGATTTTGGTATAATATTTTTATAAATAATTTAAAAATAATATATTTTCATAAAAACTTCCAAAATTTAGAATATTGAAAGAAAATCAGTATGAAGTTGGAGAAACCGGGGAAATTGGACCGAAAGAAAAGGGAAAATGGTGGGTTTGACTTTTTATTATAATTTTATAATAGCGCCGTCAGTCCTCCTCACCTTTCGGACCACCATCTCCGTCCTCTCCGATCCATCCGATCACCGCCACGCGCCTCCTCCCTTAGTTGTTGTCAAGACCGTTCGCCGGCAGGTATGGCTTTTCTTGGGTTCTCTCTTCGTCAACCCAAAACATATTAGTTGTGTTGTGTTTCCCATTTCAATGCTACAAGCCAATGATGAAAGGAAGTGAAGTGCAGAGTCCTGTTTGGCTTTTCTCTTCCCTGTGTTGTTCTCTAAAGTTTTTTTTTTTTTTTCCTATAAAGAATGAAGCAGCTTTCATGAAAAAGTATTTATGTAGCAATTATATAACACATCTCCTTTCAAGATTATCATAAAGCTTCTCTGGGAGCTTTGATATTCTAGGTTGTGTATTATTATTTTTATTTTTTAATGTAAATGTTGATTACAGTGATAATTGTTTGAAATGTCCAGCCACTCCTTGACATTTTTGACAGCCGAGTTAATAAAGCTGGAAAAGTAGGGGCTGTTTATGTCAAAATTGACGATGGAGTACTATTCGAAATCAAGCCACATGCTCGTATTCCAAGAACATATAATCGCTTTTGTGGACTGATATGTAAGTAGCATCTCGTTCGTCTATTTACAAGTAATAATGATTGGTTAACCATTTGATTTGTTCAATGCTTGCAGTGGACTTACTCAAGAAGAGATGCATTCGTGCTGAAGATACAAACGAAGTACTTTTTCGTGTCCTCAACGAACCATTGTCTCAACATTTGCCCAGAAACTCTCGTATTATAGGCAAGTATTATACTTTCATGAGCTCTATTCTAATGCAAATGATTTACTAATATGGAAGAACACTTGAAATATTGGACTGCAGGTGTCTCTAATGGTTTGGAAAAGTGGTTGACATGGAGAACTATGTTTCTGCTACTAGTGATGATAAGAATCTCGTTTTTGTGGTATGTTATATTATATGATTCTTGTTTCCTCTTTGTCTTGAAGTATATTCAAAGTAAAATTTGAAACATGAGAGCTTCTTGTACGTTTATAGGTTAGTGCGACGGATCATAAGAAAATTAATACATGTACGGATGACATGATATCAGGTAAATTCTACCATTCTATATAGACCTGTTTGGGAGGCTGGAATGTAATGGGTTGTAATTATAAGCTCATGTTTGGATTGATGGCTTTAGGCTTGGTTTGTTATCCCTATTACATTCCCCAACCTAACACTCTTTCCCACCATTTTCATGCTTTTGATCCCATTCAAACATCGATTTTAACATTTTATTGTAATACTGATTTGTAATAATTCTGATTACATTCCAACCTCCCAAAGAGACATTATATTTTCTTAAAAGATATTTGTTGTTTAAAATTTTTATTTTTCAATTATTTGTTGGGTTGGGGTGCTAATGGCTATTTTTTATTTTAATTTTGTGGTACAGTTTCACACTATCAACTGGTGTCCATGAGTTGTGTACGTATGATCTGTGAAACATTGGAGTAGAAATGGATCGTTGAACCTCCTTCATATTGATTGAATACAAAATTTACAATCTACTTTTTATATTTCTTTTATTTTATTTTACTTTTCTTATAGACATGATGTACAAGTAACATATATATATTTCAAATTTTAAGCAACAAAAATTGGTTAAAAGTTAAAACAATAAAGGAATCCCCATGTCATTTACTAAATTAATGACAAAGTTACAAAATCATCAAATTTGGGACCAATTAAGAGTTGCATGTGACCCAAATTGAAGTTGAAGACAAATTTTGATGATGTCATGTGTTTTCGTCACAAGCGTTGGATCAAGTAAAATTAATTTTGCCATATTTCACATTATAATTCGGACTTTGGTCCAAATATGCCCAAAAATGAGCTTAATTTGAGCCTAAATAGCAAAGTAGACCTAAATCCAATTATTTAGGTCCAAAGGCCAGATCCATGGTTCAACCAAGCCTATGAGCTAACCAGGCCCAAGCCCATGAAGCCCATCAGAGAGTCCTATAAATAGAGGAACTTTTCTCACTTTAGGAGGTTAGAAATTCTACGTTCAGAGAGCCCAGAGAGAATTCATCAACAAACTGAAGACTCCTGAAGCTGCACTCCTGGAAGACAGAAGACCTTTAAAGACACAAAGACTCTTCTAAGACTTCAACATTAAGAACGTTCGATGCTTTTCTTCTTCAAGTCAAACACATCCATTCAACCGATAAGGAATTAGAGGATTAAGTACTAGAGATCGGACTACATCGCATCAAATCTACACCAACATCACACTAACTCAAGTTTAACTCTACGAAATATGTTTCTCCAGAAACCTCGTGTGAACAAATTGGCATGTCTGATGGGACAACTCTGCCTCTCATCTCTCTCAGCATCTAAAAAAGACAATGGCACCAAAGAAGATTGCATCTAGAGCTCCCACCATAAGCAGCATTTACACGGGACCTGTCACTCGCAGTCGCTCAAGGGAAGCTACGCAAGAGCAAGAGCAAAGCTCCTTCATCGCGCATAACATCCTGAAGCAAATGATGAAGTCCCCTGTCATCAAGGAAAACCCCTTGTTTGACAACTTTACTTCTGCCTCCAGCAAGTCGAAAAGGGATTTGCATCCAGATGTGATTTTCGCCATGATGGCAGATGTAACGGCTGAAGCGGCCATGGTAGAAATGCAAAGGAAGATCAACTTTTTGATGAAAGTCGTCGAGGAGCGAGACCATGAGATCGCCACCCTGAGAGAACAGATGCAATCTCAAGAGGCTGCTGAATCAAGCCAAGCACCTATGGTCAAAACAATTGACAAAGGGAATACCGTGTTGTAAGAAAATCAGTTGCAACAATCAGCTTCGGTGGCCTCTCTGTCGATCCAACAGTTGCAAGACATGATCATGACCTCTATAAGGGCCCAATATGGAGGCTCGACTAAGAATTCCTTCATGTATTCCAAGCCACATACCCAGAGGATCGACAACTTCCTGCGGGGTATCAAAAGTTCTAGCAGTTTGACGAAAAGGGCAACCCAAAGCAACACATTGCCCACTTCGTAGAAACATGTGAGAATTTAGGAACGAGGGGTCATCTGCTAGTCAAGCAGTTCGTCAAAACCCTTATAGGAAACGCTTTTAACTGGTACACGAACCTAGAGCCTGAGGTGATCGACAGTTGGGAGCAACTTGAAAGGGAATTCTTGAATTGCTTCTACAGCACTAGACGCATCGTCAGCATGATGGAGCTGAAAAATGCCAAGCAATGGAAAGGGGAGTCAATCATTGACTACATCAACCGATAGAGGGCTCTGAGTCTGGACTGCAAAGACCGACTCACCGAACTTTCTGTTGTGGAAATGTGCACTCAGGATATGCACTAGGAACTTCTCTATAGAGTAGAGAATAAAGCCCCATACCTTTGAAGAACTGGCGACTCACGCTCACGACACGAAGCTAAGCATTGCCAACAGGGGAGCGAAGGATTTCCTGATCCCTGAGTCAAAGAAGGACAAGAAGAAAGTAAACGGCGCCAAGAAGATTGTGAAAGGCGCCACGAAGGAATCAATGGTCGTTAATACGACCTTGTTGAAGTTTTCCTTGAAAGGGAAAGAGAAGAAGACGAAAAATAAAGACGAATGAGGTAAATGACGTCACCTAACTCTTAAGGAGTAGTAGGAGCAAGACACAAAAAGGAAGGGTAGAAAAAAGGTCGAGAAGCCCAAGGCTATTGACGAGAGAGATGAAGATGTTCCTCGTCCCAAGCAACAGGTGACATTGGCAGATTTCCTCTCAGAGAACTTCTGTGATTGGGATTCAGGAGAAACGCCAGAAGTTGCTACAGGTCATGCTGTTAGCACCACCGAAGAAGAAGATACCCTTCCAAGCCCATTGAAATCGATAGAAGAATCAAAGGGCTTATCATCATTCAGCATAGATGACCTGCTTTCACTCCCACAAGAAGCTAAGGTGACGCTCATTGAGGCATTATTGGAATCCAACATGTCCGGTGCACCGACCTCTGCAACATGTCCGTATGCCTTGTGTTGTACATCCATAGGGTTTTCAGATGAAGATCTGGTGTTAGGATCCAGGTTGCACAATAGGTTTTTGTATGTCTTCGGATATATTCGGGAACAAAAAGTCGTCGGATTCTCATCGATAATGGATCCACGGTCAATATAATGCCTAAAGCAACTATGAAACCATTAAGCATCCCCATGGAAGAGTTTTCAAACAACAAGTTGGTGATTCAAGGGTTCAATCAAGGCAGCCAAAAGGCGATAGGCATGATACACTTAGAGCTCCTCATCAACGACTTGAAGGCCAATGCATTGTTTCACGTTATAGACTCAAAGACCACCTATAGGCTACTACTGAGGTGCCCTTGGATTCATAGGAATGGTGTGATTACGTCCACGATGCATCAATGTTTCAAGTTCTGCTAGGATGGGATTAAGAAGGTTGAAGCTGACTCTAATCCATTTTCGGTGCCCGAGTCTCACTTTACAGATGCAAAGTTTTACTTAAAGAATGAGAATTTCGGTGAATCAATGCCCGCAGAGACCTCGCTAGAAAAGAAAACAGGTAGATCTCGATCAAGGTCACCAGTTGGTACTAGGAAGGAAACAAGTAGCGAACACACGCCTCTAGCCTAAAAGGGAGTGAGACCTCTGCCAGTGTTGGATTAACACTTGTGGTGAGGGATGAAACGACCTCAGGACCTCCAATTCTATGTTATGTCCCTTTGTCGAGACGGAAGAAGGGGGAGTCACCTTTTACGAAATGCTCAAAAGTTTTGCAGGTCGGCAATATAGAAATCCTAAAGGAGATTTTCGTCACACCTCTCACGTTAATAACAAAGTAGGAAGTCCACAAGCCAGAGGCATTTAGACATCGAGAGATAGAGATAGATCAATCCAAGATCGATGCCATCCAGAAGATGCCAAGGCCAAGGAATCTACATGAGTTAATAAGTCTACAAGGACGCCTGACCTACATCCGGAGGTTTATTTCCAACTTGGTGGAGCGATGTCAACCCTCTCATAGTCTGATGAGAAAGGGAGAAAAATTAGAATGGGATGAGGTCTGTCCAAATGCCTTTGATAGCATAAAGAGGTAATTACTCAGTCCTCCTGTCTTAGGATCCCCAATAGCGGGCAAGCCATTGATATTGTACATCGCAGCTCAAGAAAGATCGTTGTGGGCATTGTTGGCATAAAAAGGAGAGAAGGGAAAAGAACGTGCTCTCTATTACCTAAGCAAAACCTTAAACGGGGCTGAGATCAACTATTTATTGGCTTTTTTGCCCTTAATCTCAAATTAATTAATTTTAATTAATTAATTAATCAATGTTTTGATGATAACAAACTCAATTTTTAATTACTGAAAGTTTTAGTGTTTTAATATGTCCATAGCGTAGAGCTCGGAACAACAACTTCAACACCTCTTGAATCACTCAAATCGGAGCTAAAACGAAGACGTTATGACCGAAACAAGTCTATAGAGAAAATACCGTGGTAGATGACGTGACATAACCAGACCATTTGCATGTAGGCATGTGGCAGCATATTGGTTGAATGGTGGATCATTAAGAGATTAACATATGATGAACTTTTGATTTTTAGATTGATTTAAAAAAATAAAATTTAAAAGAAATTTAAAAGGAAAATAAATTTAATATTATTTTATGTTTGTGTCTAACGGCTAGTTTTTTACACATAGTATGTTCTTTTATTTTTGGATTGACTTTTAAAAAAATGAATTAAAAAAAATGAATTTAATATTATTTTATGTTTGTGTCTAACGGCTAGTTTTTGATACATGGTATGTTTTTATTTTTTGGATTAATTTTAAAAAGAAAATGAATTTCAAAAGAAAAAGAATTTAATATTATATTTTGTTTGTATCTAACGACTAGTTTAGTTTAAAATCTCCACCATTGATTTTTCTTTTCCAAAATCCAATGGTCCAAATTAATTGTGGTTTCTAAAAATTTTTCCATTTCCATATAAATCATCTTCCTCTCCAAATTTTGTTCAAACAAATTTTACATTTCATAATCCTTTAAAACTCAAAAGTTTCTATTGTTGCTCTCTCTAAGCTCCCAATTTTTTTCTTTTCATCTTATTCTTGAGAGAGTGTAGTATTGTGAGAATAAATTTGTTGAGTGCTTAAACTTGTAAATCCACTCTAGTGAGAGTTGTATTGTGTTCTTTATAAATTCCAACATTTGTAACAGTTTGATCCTAAACCGTGGAAAGGTTCAGGTTTGCTCTTGAACCCGTAAAAGAAGCAGTGGTGTAACAGTTGGGCTCTAATCCGTGGAAAGAGTTGGAAAGATTTTATTCAAATTCCCAATAGGCACTTGAAGAATAGAGTAGGTCGAGTTTGACCAAACATTATAAAAATTATGGTGTCTTCTTCTCTAACTCTTTCCTTTTTATTTTTGCAAATAATTTAAGCAATTTATTGTATGTTTTAGTTTGTTTTTATTTATTTGCTAAAATTTGATATAATTAACTTATCACACTTTTTGTCATCTTATTTGTTGCACAAATTGAATTTTTCTTATTATTTATAAAAAGTTTAATTAAACCTCATTCACCCCCTCTAGGGTTGCCATATCGATCCAACAAATTGGTACCAGAGTGGGTTGCTCTTCTTGAAATATTTATTTCTTGATAAACTTAATTGTTTTTTAGTTATGGCAACTTTAGGTTTTATCCCTTTTACCAATAGTCAATCTATTACAAAGCCTCCTTTCTTTAATGATACTAATTATAGTTATTGGAAAAATAGATTGAGATTTTTCTTGCTTTCTATTGATTATGATTTATGGGATATTGTTGAGAACGGTTTTAAAATTCCAACAAAAGATGTTGATGGTGTTAGCACTATAAAACCTAAGGAAGAATGGTCAATAAATGAAAAGAAAACATGCTCTTTAAATGCCAAAGCTAATAATTGCTTATTTTGTGCTTTGAATGAAGTTGAGTATAATAGAGTGTCTATTTGCAAAACCGCTAAAGAGATATGAGATAAATTAGAAATTACTCATGAAGGAACTAGTCAAGTAAAAGAAACAAAGATTGACATGTTAGTTCATCAATATGAAATGTTTAAAATTGATGAAAAATGAAACTATTTCCGATATGTTTATGAGATTTACTAACATTGTCAATGCTTTAGAAGAATTTGGGAAAAAGTACTCAAATCTTGAGAAGATAAAGAAGCTATTGTGGTCTTTGCCTAAACAATAGGAGCCTAAAGTCACCATCATTCAAGAGGCAAAGGATCTCGAATCTTTCTTCAGTGATGAACTCATAGGATCGTTGTTGATGCATGAGATAAAGATCAAGAAAAACATGGAGGAGGAAAAGAAAAGAAAGAAAAGAGTATAGCTTTAAAGACCATCTCTTTAGAAGTTGACTCCCAAGATGAAGATGACCTTGATGAAGATGATGTTTCCTATCTTTCACGTAAGTATAAGAACTTCATCAAGAGAAAGAAGCAAATCAAGAAGCATCTCTCCAACCAAAAAGAGTCAAAAGGTGAAAAGAGCAAAAAGGATGAAGTAATATGCTATGAATGCAAGAAGTCGGGTCATATTAGAACCGATTGTCCTTTTCTTAAATCATCTAAGAAATCCAAGAAGAAAGCAATAAAAGCTACTTGGGATAATAGCGATGAAAGCGAAAGTGGGAGTGATAATGAAGAAGTGGCCAATTTTTGCTTCAAGGCTCATAGTGACAAAGAGGATGAACAAAATGATGAGGTAACTCTAGAACCTCTTTCTTATAATGAATTGTTTGAAGCTTTTGAAAATATGCAAAATGATTTAAAAAAAACTTAGTTCTAAGTATGTTGTTCTTAAAAAGAAATACAATGTTTTATCTAGTAAAAATAAGTCTTTACTTGAAGAAATTGCTTGCTTAAAAGAGAATGAGCATGATGCTATGCATATTGATGAAATGAATATCTCTTGTGACAAGCATGCTTTTGATTGTGATGAGAAAAATGTCTTGCTTCTCAAAGTTAAATTTCTTGAGCATGATAGATGTGAAAAAGATAATTTGATTAAATTACTCAAAGAAAAGGAATTTAGTGCTTTGCAAGAACTTGATAAGGCTAAAGAATCTATTAAAAAGTTGACAATAGGTGCTCAAAGATTAGACAAGATAATTGAAGTAGGCAAGCCTTTTGGTGATAAAAGAGGTTTAGGCTATATTGATGAATGTTCTACTCCTTCAAGTTCTAAAACTATCTTTGTTAAAGCATCTCATAATATGCCTAAGGTTGTGTCTAAGCATGTTAAATCTAACTTTGTGCCAATATGTCATTATTGTGGTGTTGAAGGCCATATTAGACCTAAGTGTTTTAAATTGAAATATGCTCATACTACTTCTCCAAGAAGAAATTTTTCTCAAAGGGCAAAGTTTCACAATGCTCTAAGGAATAATTTCTCCAAGAAAAGTAGAGTGCATAAATTTGTTGTAAGAGATAAATCTTTGCATAATGTTGTTTGTTTCTCATGTGACAAGTTTGGACATATAACTTATTCTTGTTACTTGTCTAAATCCAATGCCTTAAATGTCTATGCAAAAATGAAATGGATTCCCAAGTTTATCAATACTAACCATTTAGGACCCAAACAAGTGTGGGTACCAAAGAATCAAACTCGATCATTTATGCTTGTCTAACCGCTAGTTTTTTACACATGTTATGTTTTTATTTTTTGGATTAATTTTAAAAAGAAAAGGAATTTCAAAAGAAAAAGAATTTAATATTATATTTTGTTTGTATCTAACGACTAGTTTAGTTTAAAATCTCCACTATTGATTTTTCTTTTCCAAAATCCAATGGTCCAAATTAATTGTGGTTTCTAAAAATTTTTCCATCTCTATATAAACCATCTTCCTCTCCAAATTTTGTACAAACAAATTTTATATTTCATAATCCTCCAAAACTCAAAAGTTTCCATTGTTGCTCTCTCTAAACTCCCAATTTGTTTCTTTTCATCTTATTCTTGAGAGAGTGTTATTGTATTGTGAGGATAAATTTGTTGAGTACTTAAACTTGTAAATCCACTTTAGTGAGAGTTGTATTGTGTTCTTCAAAAATTCCAACATTTGTAACGGTTTGATCCTAAACCATGGAGAGGATTAGGTTTGTTCTTAAACTGGTAAAAGGAGTGGTGGTGTAACGGTTGGGCTCTAATCCGTGGAAAGAGTCAGAAAGATTTTATTCAATTTCCTAAGAGGCGCTTGGAGAGTGGAGTAGGTCGAGTTTGACCGAACCACTATAAAAATTACAGTGTCTTCTTCTCTAACTCTTTCCTTTTTATTTTTGCAAATAATTTAAGCAATTTATTGTATGTTTTAGTTTGTTCTTATTTATTTGCTAAAATTTGATAGAATTAAATTATCACACTTTTTGTCATCTTATTTGTTGCATAAATTGAATTTTTCTTATTATTTATAAGAAGTGTATTAATTAATTTAATTAGGTTAATTTAGAAAAAAAAAAAAGTTTAATTAAACCCTATTCACCCCTCCCCCCTCTAAGGTTGCCATATCAATCCAACACTATTCTCCTATTGAGAAGACGTGCCTTGTATTCTTCTTCGCTACAAATAACTTGAGACACTACATGCAAGCCTTCACAGTCTGTTTAATTGTGAAAGCCTACCCCATTAGGTATGTTCTATCTAGGCCAATCATCTCGGGGCATTTGGCCAAGTGGGCAATCATGCTTCAGCAATACGACATCGTTTATATTCCACTCAAGGCAATTAAAGGGCAAGTATTGGCCGACTTCTTGGTAGATCACCTTGTTCCATCAGATTGGAAGTTAAGTGAAGACTTGTCTGACGATGAAATTCTCTTCACGAAAATCACGGGGCTTTGGGTCATGTTCTTCGATGGTGCGGCCCGGAGAAGTGGTATGGGGGCAAGCATCGTCCTCATTTCACCAAAAAAGCACATGTTTCCTTATAGCTTCGCGCTTGCTGAACTATGCTCGAACAACGCTACCGAATACCAAGCCTTGATAATCGGCCTCTAAATGGCTTTGGAGATTGGGGTATCTTACAAAGAGATTTTCGGTGACTCAAAGTTGATAATCAATCAGTTCTTACACCATTGCAATGTGAAGCATGACGACTTGAAGCCTTACTTCATTTATGCTCGACAGTTGATGGGAAAATTTGAAAGCGTGACATTGGAGCATGTCTTGAGGATGGAAAATAAAAAGGCAGACGCTTTAGCAAACTTGGCTACTGCCTTGATGGTTCTGGATGATGTATCTCTTAGTGTATCACTTTGTCAAAGGTGGGTTGTACCTCTGGTCGAGACCGCGTGTGAAGAAATGAATGCAATATCAGTCTACTTAATCGATGAGGAAGACTGGCGGCAGCTCATTATAGATTACCTTGAGCATGGAAGGCTTTCGGACGACCCTCGCCATAAAACTGAGATTCGAAGGAGGTTTACGCATTTCATTTACTACAAAGGGGTTTTGTACTGTCGATCCCTTGAAGGACTCTTTCTGCGATGCCTTGGAAAAGAGGAGCCAATGAAGGCTTAGAAAAAGCGCATTCAGGCATATGCGGTGCGCATCAGTCCGGACCAAAGCTACAGTTCCAATTGAAAATGATGAGTTACTACTGGCCGAGGATAATCCAGGATTCAATGGAATACGCAAAGAAGTGCGAAGCTTGTCAATATCATGCGAATTTCATTCATCAATCGCCCAAGCCTTTGCACCTGACTATAGCCTCGTGGTTTTTTGAAGCATGGGGGCTCGATCTGGTTAGCCCTATGACACCTAAGTCATTAGCAGGGCATTTTTATATCCTCGCAGCCACTGATTACTTTTCAAGATGAGCTGGGGCTATCGCTTTAAGGGAAGCTAAGAAAGAGAATATGGTGGACTTTATGCGCACTCACATCATCTATTGGTACGGTATCCCCCATCGAATCATGATAGATAACGAGAGATAGCTCTCCAATAGCTTGATGGACAAGTTGTGTGAGAAAATTCAAATTCAAGCAGTACAAGTCGTCCATGTATAACGCCGCCGCGAATGGGTTGGCAAAGACATTCAACAAGACGTTGTGCAACCTGCTTAAGAAAATTGTCTCTAAGTCAAAAAGAGATTGGCAGGAAAAGATCGATGAAGCATTGTGGGCTTATCACACCACTCATAGTATCCCTTCAAGAGTCACTTCGTACTCTCGCATTTACGGGGTAGAGGTTGTCCTTCCCTTGGAAAGAGAAATTTCATCACTAAGAATGACGGTACAAGAAGGATTGATACTACAGAAGACAATGCTAAGCTACGTCTCCAAGAACTAGAAGCACTGGCGAGAAATGACTAGAAGCTCATCAAGCACTGAAGTGTTACCAAGTGAGAATGTCTAAAGCTTTTGATAAGCACGTAAAGCCTCAACTCTTTTCAAGTTGGAGATTTAGTGCTCGCTGTAAGAAGACCTATTATCATGACAAGACATACGGGAAATAAGTTCACACCTAAATGGGATGGACTCTACGTCATCAAAGAAGTCTATACAAACGGAGCATACAAGATTGTTGATCAATACGGACTAAGAATCGACCCAATCAATGGCAAGTTTCTCAAGAAGTTTCACTTAAACAAATGTAAAAGAAAAAAATCTTTTGAACTACATTATGACTTGATGAGAATTTCATGTGGATCATGGGCCTAGCCCATTAGATGGGGCTGGACCAACATGTGGATCATGGGCCTAGCCCATAGAATTTCAAATTTAAAGACCAATATAAATGGCTTGGAAATTTGCCCAAAGATTTGCAACTTGTTAATTGGGGCCACGTACTTTGTGGTGAGAAAGAAGATTCTGGAAGCAAGGTGGTTACATTTGGGTTGGGCCTTGTTAGGTTCTCCGATAATGGGCCAATATTAAAAAGCTTGGGTGAGGCTCATTCTCCTACCAAAGAAGGAAATGTCAAAAATTTAAAAGATGGGTTTTCAACCAGGTTGTTATTTGATCCAAGACCCGACCCAACATGGAATTACAACACCCATGAGATTAACTTAACCCTAACGACACTATGTAATGGTTGTTGCTCGGTGCCGATCATCTTCCTTGGGATAAATATTAAGTTTTGTGTTAAAAAAGAAATGCAGAGGAAGATGGTGGGCCAGACATTAGCAAATAACTTCCGTCGAATTATAGAAGTGGGAGTCGAGTTTCTATGAGGCGGAGAAGAATGAACAAACAATTGGAGCATTGGCATCAGACGGCAAATTTCAGAAGAAGGAAGAACGACGTTGAAGACGAAAAAAGTTGGGGATGGTAGATACAGTAGCGAGGGTGGAGGTTGTCGGGGATGAAGAAAAAGAAGAGGGTGAAGTTACTGAAATGTGCAGAGGAAGGTTGTCGGCGATGAACAATGCTGCAACTTCTTTTAACACCTGATCTCATCACCTAACACTTCACGTGGGCAGAGATTAATTTTCTCACCTGGGCTGGAGTACAAGGAGAAGTCCATTATCCTTCCAAGGCTGAAGAAAAGGTGTGGGTTAATGTGCTGGTAGGAGAAGCACAATATTTTCTGCAAGCCAGCAAGGGCTTTTGGGCCCATTTCATTTTATGCAGGCATTTCTTTGGAAGGCGATGGGCCAGCAGTTGGAGAAAAATGCAGCATTAATTTTGGTTGGGATTGTGGGCTGGGAATTGGGAAAGAAACTCAATTCTTGTTTGCTATAGAAGTAATTTAGGGCAGAATTTTTTATGCTACTGAAGTGGAACAATTTCTTCTAATTGTGGGGCTTAGCGCATGTCAAAAGCTGAGGAAAAAGGGAGCCTCTTGTCTTGGGCTGCTCTATGGGCTAAAGAAGGATGATTCTGGGCTATGGGCTAAAGTTAAGGGAACTAATTGGATCAAATAGCTTTCCAAAGTTGAAGAAAAGAATTCCTCTTTCAAGATTGAAGAGTAGATTACTAGTGTTATGTTTTGGAGGGGAAAAAAAAATTGTCCAATTTTATGATTGTGTTTTGTAAGCCCACCTTGAGGACAAGGTGTCTTCGAAGGGCGAAGTATTGTAAGGCCCCTAGTATAGAAATAGTAGGACTTTTAGGAAAATATTGGTATTGGTATTAGTAAGGGTATAAGAGTAATTAGATAGGAAGTTAGTGAATATGGCTATAAATAGGAGTGGGAGTGGTAGGAGAGTGTGAAGAATTTGGTGGGAATTTCCATTTGGGAATTTGGGAGAGACTAGCCATCTCGAAAGGCTAGGGTTTATCTTGTTAGTTTGTGAGTTTATAGCATATTTCAATACATTTTCCTATATTTCTATAATTGAATTGTCCTTTAGTTTTTCTCTATCTTTTAGTTTCGTTCTTGTTAGGAGGGTTCCTAACATTCTCATACTTAGAGGAGCCTAAATTTTTCCATGTAAAGCCGTCTTCATTTGAAGTGTAAAAAGAGAGAAATTCAATCTGGAAGGGAGTCTCACATATAGAGGAAGCCTAAGTGATCGTTGTCTAATACTCTTATGCTTAGAGGAAGTCTAAGTACGTTGAAGATGAAGGGATCTCACACGTGGAGTCTAACTTTCATTGAGAGGGAGTCTCACACTTAGGAAGAGTCTAAGTGATCATACGCCAAATTAAGTGTCACTGTAATTGTCGTTTATTTACATATAAATACATTGTTTAACAATCTAGAATTTTGTCTTAGAAAATCCTAAGGGGCTGTTTGAGGTGCAGATATGTCTGTAGAGTTTATATATCGTGGAGTTCATGTCTTTATTTGGGGGTGCATGTGTTTGGGATGAACATAAAGTTTTTTGAAACTTTTTCATTCAATAATATGCTTTTATGATTACTATTTTTATTTTGAAACGTTTTTATTCAATAATTCTACCCATCTTTGTTTGAATTAAATATGAATTACAATTTTTTCTTTTAATTTTTAAAATCTTTTTTTTCTTACTTTTTGGGCAATGAATAATAAATAACCCATTACCTTTCTTATAGAAATATGTTTAAATAAAATGAGAAACCAAATCGAAATCAAAACTTTTGATTCTAGCTAATTTTTCTCCATGAATTTCATTATCTTCTTCTTTTTCTTCTCTTTCCTATTGTTGTTGTATATTTTCTCTGTCATAAATTTTTTTAATTAAATATCCCTCATCATCGTAACAGTCGATGAAATATCACCACATTTCTTCAACAATTTTACTTTCATTTCCTCTAAATTTGAAGAATCATCAAAAAACAGATCTCTATTTTCCACTATTTTTTGCTGGAAAATGTTTCAAGAAAAAAAATTTAATTTTATGATTTTTTTTTTTGTTATATGTCACATATTTTTCGTCTAAATATTCTTAACACTCATTTGATATATGAATTCAATTAAATAAATATATTCTTTACAAATTTTTACGTATAAATGTTGCACTTAATGTAGACAAAAGAATATTTTTTATATAATCAACAACCCTACGACATACTTTAAGAATATCAGTCTTATAGTAGTAAGAAGTGATTGTCGAAGTTGATTATCAAAGATAATTTTTGTTGGAGTTTGTAGTCAGAGGTGGTTGTCGGAGCCTGAAGTGGTTGCATGAAGATATATTGGCATTGGTTGTCGAAGTTTTTCATCAAAGGTGGTTTTCAAATCTCGGAGTTAGTCGGGCGAAAGTGGTCGTCGAAGTTGATCATTGAATATGATTTTCACTGAAGATTGTAGTCAAAGGTGACTGTCGGAGCCTAAAGTTAGTCGCATGAAAGTGGTATTAGAGTTGGTTGTCGGCATTTTCCGTTGAAGGTGGTTGTCAAATCCCCGAGTTGGTTCTCGAAGTTGCTTACTCAAAGGTGATCATCGAAGGTGATTTTCATTGGAGTTTGTAGTCGGAGGTGATTGTCAGAGTTGGTCATCAGAGTTTGTTGTCAAAGCCAAATGGTCGTCGGAGTTAGGTCATCGGAGGTGGTTGTCGGAGGCTAGAATTAGTTGTCGGAGTTGGTCGTGCAAAGGTTGTCGAAGCTCAGAGTTGGTCGTCGGAGCTGTCATCGAAGGTGGTTGTCGGAGTTCAAATTTTATTGCCATTTTCATCGGAGGTGGTTATCGGAGCCCCAAGTTGGTCACAAATGTCATCGAAGGTGATTGTTGGAGCTTGGAGTTTGTTCTCAGAGTGTGACAGTGGCCGATGGTTAGAGCCATTGAAAACATTGGAAGAAATGAGTTAGAATGAGTTGGTAAAATATACCAACTCAACTCCACTAACATTTAAAGTTGTAGGCCAAATAATGAGTTGGTATATATATTATAACAACTCAACTCATGTTGGTGAGCCAAACACCCCTAAGATTCTATTAAGATACTTCCAACCCAACATGTTCTGTATTTTAAGTTGGAAAATGTGTCTTTCTATTCTTCTAAAAACTAGTTGATTTAACTATTTTTTGAATGGGGTGTTCATGAGTTAAGTTTGGTTGGATTTAAAGATTTTTTTAAACCCAATGCACTTCCTCATATTAGAAGTATCTTCAACCCAAATAACATTTATTAAATAATGAACCCTAAGTTGGGTCATTGATTAAAATTTGTGTACTAAAAATTAGTAAAATATAAAAATTTTATATAATTATTTTCATGTATTGAATTAAGATTAATAATTCAATTTCAATTTATTTCAATAGTGCTAAGAAATTATTTTTTAGACGTTGGGGAATAAATTATCCCAAAAAATCATGAAATTAAATAAAAGTAGATATATACATATATACACACGTAAACTCAAGTTGGTTCGAGTCAGTTTGAATTATTTTAGATAAATTCATGAACCAATTCAACCCATAAATTTTCATTTATGTACAAATTAGGTTGAGTTGATTGAATTTTTGAGGCACAAGATTATTTGTACACCCCTATTTATTTAATCATTTTTCTTGTCACTCCATTCTTTTCTTCCTACAATGGTCAGATTATTTAAGAAATAATGAAGTGTGTTTTTTGTATTAGTGTAGGGATGATACTTAAAACCACCTTTTCTTTTTTTTTTATTTGGGGTACTAAATTGGCCAAATTAAAATTTTAGGGACCAAATGCACCTATTTCTACAAAGTGGATTTTCAAAATAGAAAAATAAAGGAAACCATTTACACAAAATAATAAAGTTTTAATCTTCTTTCATAGAGGCTAATAGAAGCTAATTGAAGTCTACCTGTGTCTATTAATGTTAGAAATTGATAGACACGGATAAACTTCTATCAGTCTATCGGTGCTTTATTTGTTATTTCTGTAAATATTTTAACGTTTTTTCTATCTATAAAAATTTTTCTTTCTACAAACCATGAGGAATACAAGTATAAATTTTAAAAACATAACACTAAAAACTAAATCCTAATGAAACAATGCCTATTTGTTAATCAAACGAAGCCTAAAATTTAGAAGTAAAAGAATCCAACTGAAACCAATCTCAAACCTAAGAGATAAAAGTATCAAGGGAAGCCTAGATTTTAAAATAAGAACATCCAACAAAAACCCAATCTCAAACCTAAACTTAAAATATAAAGCCAACTTGGGTATAACTCACAGCTAGTTAATGCATACAACATCAACCAATAAATTAAAGGATTGAATTCCCTTTTTAACTCCAAACAAATTGATAACACGGTTCTTTTCTAGAAATGAAACAAAGTATTGAAAGGACAAATAATAATTATACAAAAATCATTCATAAACTTTGGCCGTGTTTCAATTGATGTTCAAAGTGTTTGAATAAGTGTTTTTAAGTTAAAAAGAAAGAGTTTATAAACAAATTGAAAATCAATCCAAACAACAAGCCCTTATAATGAATGACAATGTTAGATATTTCTCAGTATTTTGAATTGCAGTCACAAATGTAGGCTATTCAATACATTTTTTTGTTAAAAAAGACCCAACCTAAAGATCTATATACATGATCTATTACAGCAATTAGATATAGCACTTCCCATCCCAAAAAAATGGATATAGAATTCCAAATATAAATAAATAAATAAGAAATGCATACTTTTGAGTATTTCACTGGCTTGCACGTAGTTTACCCATAACAAAAGTAAATTGCATGCAGTTTCACTGGCTTGCTACAAATTTTGACTACTTTTGTTATGAAAGAGAAAAAAGAAGTTCAATAAAACAGTTCACTGACTTGCATGCAATTTTTGGATATCACAAGTGCTAAGAGTTTGTCTACGCATGATATACGAGAGCTTGGCTAAGAAATATGAAATCCTGTGAACTAACCACATCTTATCCTTGTTAATCCACCAAATTTTACAACATCACTATTATACTCAAAAGCATGTCTTTCTTATTTATTTATTTATATTTGGAATTCTATATCCATTTTGTTAGGAGGGGAAGTGCTATATCTAATTGTTGTAATATATAGCTCACAGATCTTCAAACAATTGATAGGTTGGTATTAGATCACAGGATTTTTTTACCACTTACAATAGTTTTCCACGTTTGCCTTTAGCTTTAGTGCTAAGCTTTTGCAACAATTATGCTGCAATATAATCATATGTTAAAAATTTAAACGAAAGCATCATAAGGAATTAGTTTTATTCACATAACTGGCTACTAATATTTTGTTAAGCAAGAAAAAGTTAAGATTCTGGTATCCAAGTCTGTGGGCCAATTTTGATGAGAACTCCTTCATTAATTCTTATGAACACTACTTGAACTAATCCAACTATACAAATTCGAGAATAAAGAGCCTGACACATAGAAAATGTAAGATTATATTTTGTTCAAAAGAGAAATCATAGAAATTCTAGATTATATTTTGTTCAAAAGAGAGATCATAGAAGTTCTAGATTATATTTTGTTCAAAAGAGAGATCATAAAAATCATATTCATGTTCCTAAGTGTGTTGTCAATATTTAAAGGAGTTTCTTCTTTTTCATCTTCTAAAGAGAAATTTTTTTAATGGCAAACTTGATCAATATTTCTTTTCATATAACTACAAAATTACTTCTATTACAAAAAAGAAAAAAAAGATACTCACCTCATGAACTATATCAGGTCTATACTTGTATAAATCCATTCTCCTCCTCCGCAAGAATTCAACATGTTTTTCTTGATTCAAATTCTTATAGTTTTGAAGAAACATACACACAACAATAATAGAAAACCAAACACTATTATATACGAGTATAAGAGCAATTGATTTTAAACCTATAAACTACTAGTTAAGATTAAAGGTCAAGCTCAAAAATTTAATAAATATTAGAAAGATGAAATGCAACATACAGAGCTGTTACCTTCTAACCAAGGCAAGTGTCAAAGATGTCTTCTCAAGTACAAAACTGACTCTAGATTTTATATGCAAATTTGAAGGAACCATTGGAATACCAAGATATGGACTCAAAGCATATGCAGATTCCTCTTTAACCTCACTAGTACTATCTCCATCATCTTTGTCTTCTTTTTCCTCGACTCGACAAGTGTCAAAGATGTCTTCTCAAGTACACAAATGACTCTAGATTTTATGTGCAAACTTGAAGGAACGAATCATTGGAATACCAAGATATGAACTCAAAACATCTGCAGATTCCTCTTCAACCTCACCAGTACTATCTCCATCATCTTTGTCCTTCCTTTTCCTCGACTCCTTGTTCGAGGAAAAGGAAGGACAGAGAAGATGGACATAGTACTGATGATGTTGAAGAGGAATCTGCAGATGTGTTTTGAGTGTATATATTGGTATTCCAATGGTTTCTTCCTTCAAGTCCAGACATGAAATCTAGAGTCATTTTTGTACTTGAAAAGACATCTTTGACACTTGCCGAGTCGAGGAAAAGGAAGGACAGAGATGAGACATAGTACTAGTGAGGTTAAAGAGGAATCTGCAGATGCTTTGAGTCCATATCTTGGTATTCCAATGGTTCCTTCAAATTTGCATATAAAATCTAGAGTCAGTTTTGTACTTGAGAAGACATCTTTGACACTTGCCTTGGTTGGAAGGTAACAGCTCTGTATGTTGCATTTCATCTTTCTTGATACTTTCTAATATTTATTAATTTTTTGAGTTTAATCTTTAATCTTAGCTAGTAATTTATGGGCTTAAAATCAATTATTCTTCTACTCGTATATAATAATGCTTGTTTTCTATTATTGTTATGCGTATGTTTCTTCAGAACTATTAGATTTTGAATCAAGAAAAACATGCTAAATTCTTGCGGAGGAGGAGAATGGACCCATACAAGTATGGACCTGATATAGTTCACGAGATGATTATCTTATTTCTTTTTCTTTCTTGTAATAGAAGTACATTTCATAGTTATATGAAAACGAATATTGATCAAGTTTAGCCATTATAGAAATTTCTCTTTAGAAGATCGAAAAGAAGAAACTCCTTTGAATATTGACAACACACATAGGAACAGGAATAGAAGTTCTGTGATCTCTATTTTAAACAAAATATAACCTTAAATTTTTCTATGCCAGGCTTTTGTTCATATATGTATTCTCAGATTTGTATGATTGGATTAGTTCAAGTAGTGTTCATAAGAACTAATGAAGGAGTTATCATCAAAGTTGACCCACAAACTCGAATACCAAACAATAATAGAAAAACAAGCACTATTGTATACGAGTAGAAGAGCAATTGATTTTAAACTTATAAATTACTAGCTAAGATTAAAGGTCAAGCTCAAAAAATTAATAAATATTAGAGAGTATCAAGAAAAATGAAATGCAATATACGGGGCCCTTACCTTTCCAACAAAGGCAAGGGTCAAAAATGACTCTAGATTTCATGTGCATATTTGAAAGAATCATTGGAATACCAACATCTGCAGATTCCTCTTCAACATCATCTCTGTCCTTCCTTTTTCTCGAACAAGGTTGTAGGATCCCTCTTCCCATATTTCTCCATTAAAGACTATTGAAACAAAAATGCGTAGAGCTTAAAGAATATTAAACTTTTGCAATATAACCATTCAAACAAAAACTCATGATACACTACTAAAAAAAATTAAATAAATAATCATAACTAAAAAAAAAAAAAAAAAAAAAAAAAAAAAAAAAAAAGTGGAAAGGCAACTTACTTGAACTAAACATGAAGGAGTGCAAGATGATTGGTAATTTCTCCCCCAAATTTCGCACTAAACTAAGGAATAATACCAAACTTTCTTACCTAATTAACCCGAAGTTAGACATCAAACTTGATTCTAATATTTGTTCACAGAACATCCACAACCTAAAACTTAAGGATTTAAACATTACACAAAACACCTGAGGAAATATTCAACATTCATAAGCCATTAAGAGTTTCAAATCATGTTGACAATCCCAATGCCAAACTTCCAAATTTAATTTGTGGATAAGTAATAAAGAATGAACAAACAACAAAAGGCCTACAAATTCAGAGCCTTAACCACCAAATTACACACTAAATCCACTAAAGCAAACATAAATTAGCTACTAAACAATGTCCAAACAGCTCAGAGACCTTGTTTCCTAGACAAACTAAACGACTCACTTTGACTTTTAATCAAATCATAAATTTCATCTAACATAAGTGAATTCAAGAAGGGGTTTTAGGGGTTTTAGAGGCTTAATACTTACTAAAATTACAGAAACGAGAGAGAACTCACGTTTGAACTTACTAAAATTAATCAAATCCTAAATCTTGAATCTATCATCAACACGTTATGAGTAACAAATTTATGCCAAACGGAAGCTGGACATTAGAGAACTCACCCGAACTCCAACCACTGCTTGAACCGGCGGCCGCGGGCGTGCGACAGGGACGGCGGCGAGAGTGATGCGCTAGAACAGAAACGAGAGAGATAGAGTGGCTGGAGCGGACGTGACGGAAGAAGAAAAACCCACCACCGGACGTGACGGCGACGGCCGTGAATGACGATCGGCGAGCTGGAGTGGCTGGAGCGGCGAGGTGGGCGGACCGACGGTAGACGAATGTGTCTGAGGGGGAGCGGCGGCTAGGGCCTGGCGAAGGTGTCTGCGCGAGAGTGAGAGAGATGAGAGTAGAGCAGATATTTCTCTTTTTTTCTTGACTTTTATAATATACAAAAGGAGTCTTTGAAGCAAGAAATATTTGTACTTTGCCATTTCCTTCTCAAATTAAAATAGTTTACACTTCAAACATATACTATTTTAATCCATACTAAAATAATCTATATCCAAACACAAACCTTATCCAATTAGAACCCAAGTATAATAACTATGATTATAATGACAACTTCTTATCCCAAATGCCATCAAAGAGAACATTGACAAAAATACCCCTCCCACTTTATTTTTTGAAAAAATGACACTTAAAAAAAAAACTTATTTTTTTGAACCTCATGATTATGAAAATGATGTAAATGAAGGAGAACTTATTATGATTAATTACTTTTTATCCTTCCAACCAATTAATTGTGATCTCATTCCATTATCTACCTTGATTACAATTACAGATAAAAAAAAAAGAATTACTAATAAATTACCTACCTCAACCACCAATTAATTACAATCTCATTCTATTATGCACAACAATAAGATTGAAAACATGGAGATTAGTGAAATAAAGAAATTAATTAGAAAAAATCAAAAAGATATTAAAAAATGAAATGAAGAAGCCTGGTTGGGCTTCATGACACATACATCGAGTCCTTACCGGGTTGATGAAGCGGTGGGGACCGGGTATCCCGCCGGTTTATAAAATAGAAAAAAAAAATTGAAGTGAAGAAACCCGGTTGGGCTTCATAAGGCGCATACACCGGGCACTTACCGGGTCGATGGGGATTGGGTATCTCGCTGGTTTTCCACCTTCCCTCACTTTTTTTTTTGGTTCAGCACCCAGTCGGATAGAAATGACCCGTTTCAAACTAAGATTGGATATCCACTAGGCTTCTCTCTCTTTTTTCTTTTCCTTTTTTTTTTAATATCTTACCCACTACTAATACCTTATTCTCTTTAATTGTAGGAAAAATCCTTGAGTTTGAGATTATTTTTTATTGTATTTGATTTTTTTTTCACTAATTCAATCTAAAGTGAATGATAATTAATTTTATAAGATTAAAACCTTTTTTTGTTTAAATTATTGATTTTTCATGATTTTCCATTGATTTGAGATTATTGTACTTGTTGTGCATGATTTTGTATGGTTTAGATTGGTTTGCATGATTTAGAGTGATTTTGCAAGGTTTTCTTCATTTGCAGGATTTTTTTCCATTAATTTAATCTCAAGTGAATGGAAATTAATTTTATAAGATTAAAACTTATTTTTTTGTTTAAATGATTGATTTTCATGATTTTGAATGCCATCAGGAGTTAGTGATAACTCCCGACACCTGTGTACTGCTGGGAGTTATCTATTCCCGACGAATGTATATTTGTCGTTGGAAGTTCCTTGATCTCCCATTTTCTATCATCGAGAGTTTGATTTGGAAACCCAATTTCTTGAAATCAAACTCTCGACAATTTACTAGCCATCGGGAGATAGTGGAACTCTCGACGCTATCATTGGGAAATCAAACTCTTACCCCTTTTCTATTTTTTTTTTAATTTTGATATGAATAACCTAATATTTAGAACATTATTAAGAAAATCAAATGTATTCACATAAAACGAATAAACAAACAAAGTCTATAGTATTTTTTATTACATAAAAAAGAGAAAATTTGGCAAATATGGTATACAAAATAAATGTCTTGACGAATACATAGAAGAAAACTTGATAACATCTCTAACAACATCTCCAACATCTCCAAACAGCATCTCCGAAACAGTAGTTTACCTATAATTACATTAATTAGAGGACATTATTATATATATCAAGGTTAAATATAAGAAGAATTATAAGACATAGTGAGTGAATAAAAAAGGGGTCATGTCAACAAAGTCCAAACAGAACCTCATAATCTAAGAGGGAAGTTAACAAGAGTCAAACTGGCACATCGATCTGCTCCATGCTTTCAAATGGTCTAGGTTATATAGATCTCTCATGACCAACAAATGATCTCAAAATCACCACCTAAAATAAAATCATTGGGAAAGATACAAATCTTCGACAAAGGTACTTGTTGCTTCCAAGCAAGAGGGTGAGAGCAAGAAAGAACCTTCAATAATATCAATGACTGGATAGCCAAATCTTTCCAAAGAACATGACTGCATAAAGAGCTAATTTGAGAGAGGTGGTTCAACTACAATAACAACAACCAAAGTACAAAAACTGAAGTAGATGCAAACTTTCCTCCAAACAATTCTAAAATGATCAAGCATGAACATTATACAATGAAATCTAAATAGTTATTAAACGAAGTCTAAGTTAATTATTAACTATATGAATACTACATTATTTTTGTCAACAAAACTCATCTTATTGATTAAAGAGAAAATGACATTACAAAAATTTGATTATTCAATATTTTTTAGGGAATACAACATTTAAGTTTAGATAACACGTTTAAATGTTTGACTACTGATGCGTTGTTTTATGCAATGAAATAATGGAAAGGATTGTGTTGGTGGAAAATGTGTTGTGTAGTTCAAGTTTTCTCAGCAGGACCCAAGTATAAATCCTACTAAGTTTCCTGGTAAGTCCAGGGTCAAACTCAGGGACTAGGGAAAGCAATATGCGATAGTAATTTTTAGATCACTTTGCGATAACAAATAAATTAATGGTTTTGTTGGTTTGTTGTTTGAAGTATAAAAGTATGCGGCGGATTTGAGAAAATATTGAATATGCGACAGATACACTAAGTATGCAGAGGAACGGGTTGAGAAGGTCTTTAGCTAGCATTTCCCGAGGATGCGTTCAAACTATGCGATCATGCTACACTCATGCGACAGCAAATCATTTCCGAATGCAGATGCGGTAGCTCGTAATTCTAGGACGCATGCGATAAATGCGATAATGTCTATATAGCTTATTCCTAAGTCTCTACTTCTTGCCTATGTGATGATGCAAGATGCACACAAGGACAAGGTGACCGCATACAATCATAACCTATCTCTAGGATGCATGCAATGCATTAATAGCATACAACGCTTATTCCTAAGCTCCTATCTCTTGATTATGCGTTTCTAATCTGACTCTCCCGAGCCTAGATTCTAACTTGACTTTTCCAAGCCTAGATTTTATCCTTAGACTACCCTCCCGAGTATCTCTAATGGACGAATGACGCATACATAATACAAGATAATCGTATAGAATGAAGATCCTCCAGTTATGCTAGCTAAGTGCTTCTCAACCCATTCGAAAAATTTAGCTACTCATGCGTAATATACTGAGAGTGAACAAATATAAAGATGTGAATTCCATTTCTATAAATAAGTTCAGAGTACAAAATGACAATGGAAGATAAGGATAGAGAGCATGGTAGCAATTCCTTGCTTTCCACGGCTCTTACAGTGTTAACTCTATTCTGCTCAAAAGATGTTCCTACTTCCGCTGTGGTTGGCTCTCTCGCTAATCTCGATGCTTCCGGCACTCTTCCAAGTTCATCGAAACGATCTCTCTGTATAATCTCCCTTCACTCGCTTCAGCCTTCTAAGTAAAAGAAAACTATGAACAAGGCTACTTCTATCTATATGGAAAATTATCTAACTGAAAGAACTCCTTCACTGAAGGAGGCCTCTTGTATTTATAGAGCTTCGGGGTGAAAGGCTTTTTCTCTCTTATGATTACACTGATGAGATGGCATTAATTCTTTATATGATACGCCGAATATTTGTCACGAAAAAGTTGAGTGTACTTGCTACAGTAGTTCGTTAACGGCTTGTGAACTTAATTCGGAATCGACCGTCATGAGCTTTCTGTCCCATCGTGATTTATTACGCTTTTCACCCAGATGCGCCAGCTCTATGCAACAACCTTCTTGAGTAGATATTCGCGAGCGCAAATGATCGTATAGCCTTGTGTCAATACAATCTCTTAATGTGCTCAGCCGTTGATTTCTTTGGATTGCATTTTCCGCCTTGCGTCAACGCATATTCTGCACAAAAATACATAAGTTAACTGTTTTAATGCGATGGACGCATGCGATCGCAATATTGTGAACTTAATGCTTTTGGACGCAATATTGTATATTTTTATCATTGCAATCCTGCATTGTTTTATAGCTTAGCACGTAATAACGTGCATTTCTACCTGTTATCAACTACAATCAATGAAATTAAGACTTAAGCATTCTTGATTAGTTTTAATAATGGTGAACAACACTCAAAGATTCAAGAACAATTCAAAATAGAGAGAAAACGGAGAAAAACACACAAATGAAATAGATTAAAATACCTTAAACACAACCATCAAGGAAATTATCCTAAACATAATCCATCAAACACAGTTATGAAAAGAGAACAAAGAAACCCTATTTTTACCATCAAAATCCCTAAACAAACCCTTATTTCACCATCAAAATACCTTAAACACAGCCATGAAAGAGAGAGAGATTACCTGAAGCTGATCGACGACAGTGCAGTTTTTGACGACGTTCAACGACTCGACGCTGATCGATGTTCTAAGGGGAGCATCGTTCGAGCATGGGGGAAAGGAAAAAGAAGAAAGGGGATTCCATGGAAGAAAAAGGTGATTTCAAATCTGATTGATTTCATATCTGATATTAGGGTTACTAACTCCCGACGCCTAACATTACTTGTCAAGAGATATGCATAACGCCTAACGGCTTTATTGAATCATCAGCGTCAGGAGATACTTATCCTTAAACTCGATGTCTCGTGAAACATATCTCTCAACAACGTAAAATTAACATCAAGAGTTATGCCATATTCAAACTCAATTCCCACCTATATCTCCCGACGATGAGGAAGAGTTGTCGAAAGTTATGCATAACTCTCGACGGATTAATTAACCCGTTGGGAGTTAGGTCAGATTGTACCAAAACTCCCGACGTTGGGTTAACTTCATCGAGAGTTACTTATAATTCCCGACGATTGTTGTACGGTGTCTGGAAATATTATATCTCCTGACAGTGGGTTTTAGCGTCGGGAGATCGTCTTTTTCTTGTATTGTTTTGCATGGTTTAGATTTTTTTTGCATGAATTAGAGTGATTTTGCAAGGTTTACCTTATTTGCACGATATTGCATGATTTTTTTTACTTTCACTAATTTAATTTCAAGTGAATGGTAATTAATTATATGAGATTAAAACTTAATTTATTTTTCTTTTTTTTAAATTATTGATTTCCCATTATTTTCCATTGACTTGGGATTATTGTGCTTGTTTGTATGATTTTGCATGGCTTTGGATTTGTTTTGCATGAATTAGAGTGATTTTGCAATGTTTTCCTTATTTGTACGATCTTGCATGATTTTTTTCCACTAATTCAGTCTCAAGTGAATGGTAATTAATTTTATAAGATTAAAAAACTTAATTTCTTTTTCTTTTTTGTTTCAATTATTGATTAAAAAACTTATTTGCATGATCTTGCATTGACTTGGGATTACTGTGTTGCTTGTGATACGAAAGCATCTCGACTTAGATTCCACCGATCTATTGGAAGATTCTTGTACTCCATAACCCCACCAGTAGTGAGTAGATGGGGAAATTTTTGACATACCATCCTCAGCTCATGTTCCAAGTCTGCATTTGAGTGTCGTGAAACTAGTAAAGCATACACAATTAACTCTTAGGCCTCAAAGTTTGCACATAGAAGTATCGAGTGAATCCCAGACAGGTTGAAAGGTAACAAGCATAACGTGATTCATGAACTCCATCTCCTCGTCGGTTACCACAAGCTCTGGGTGTGATAATTGTCTACAACGAAAATAGAATAGTATTCATAAAGAAGTGGGGCACCCGTACCTCGCCTAGCCTCAGGCAACCCACTTTTGAGCCTTGGTACACTTCCAATTGAGGAGAGACCAGGTAACCCTCACCTCCCCCATCGCTAGGTCCCAACCTAACCCTAATGCCCAGTCCATACCCGGCCATAGCTTGTACTAGGAAAATTCCCCAGTCCATACTCGCCTAGGATAGACCGGGGAGCGTCATCGTCTCTTTGTTTACTCGCCTTTATCATGGCCCGGTTTGGCTTACATGAAGCCTGACCAGGTATTCATCATTTTCCAGAGATTAAAGGTTGGATTTTTATGTGAAAAAATCAAAATTTTTAGTCAATATCTTTTTAGAGAACGCCAAAAATGATATATAAATGCAAAAAGATTATGAAATTAAAGAAATTTCACTCGAAACCCTAAAAATCTGAGAACTTCTCAGAAACAAACAAAAATGAGAAAAAAAAAAGGTTTGAACTGAACCTATGAAAATGATGGAACTCAATCGATCCAGTCGAAAATGTGGAAGATGAAAATGGACGAAAAAAAATCGATTCAAAGTCGGTGAAAGAGGAAGATGAGAACTAAGAAGGGAAATGAGGAAACCGGGGAGAGAAGGGGAGAATGAAGAAGGAAGGGGGATTATTAGTTTTTTTTTTTTTTGTGAATTTTTAAATCTGAAAGGTATAATTTTAATTTCTATTTTTTGAAAAATTGAAGGGTCCAAAAATACAACGTTTTTTAAAATGATCTAATTTCATAAATTCAAATATTAAAAGGGCTAAAATTTCAATTAACTCTATATATATATTCTCCTAAATAATTTAAGGGTTGGCAACAGAAGTAGCAAATTTTATAGTTTCATTAGGAAAAATGTCAAAAAGGGTTCAAAATTATAAAAATAGCAAAACGAATTATATAATAGAAAATAGTAATTAGTAAATGACAAAACTACCTTTAAACAACAAAATTAAGTACAAACGAGAATGCAAAGATACCCACTTCCAAAACAACTCGAATATCATAAATACACCACACATGAACATTCTAGAATAGCAAATACACAATATCTTAACATTTCATTGGTAGAAATTAAAAATCACTCAATATGGTCCTTAATGCTTCCAGCTACCTATAGAACGCATTTATGCGAGGAAGATGACGACCAGGCAATGAAGGTCATTAAAAACTTGTGGATGCCTACAATGATGGATTTCCTCTAAGGTGAGAAAGACCAAAGTTGATTGCACTAGGTAAAGTTGATGTTCGCAACTGAGTATTTGAAGGAATTGCAACACTAGTAAAGTTGTTGTTGGCAATTGAGTATTTGAAGGAATTGCAACATCGAAACTTTGTGACTATTGAAAATATGATCACCTTTGACACCAAACCAGTTGTAGGGAGTTTCATCTTCTTCATTTTATGTGACCATTTTGCTCAAAGGATCTTGAAAACCAACTTTAAACATTATCAATCCTAGAATGTCATTGTTGAAAATGATATTCAAAATAGGAACAAAAGCAGGAAACATATGTGCGAACGAAAAAGATCAGCGACCCGACGAGGGTGGTCGTCAAAAGCTAGCCAAGATGATGAAAATCAAGAAAAGGGTTGTTGAACCAACAATCTCAGACATGAGATTGAGAACGAGAGATTTTGTGAGGCGACTAATTAAAGAAGATGAGATTTAGGGTTTTTTTGTTATCTAATAATGATAGTTATAATATTAATAATAAAGTGAACCACACACATGTTTCAAACATTTAAAGTTTAATTCTCATTTATATGTTTCTTTTTAACAAGCCACTTTTTTTTTTTGTGTTCTATATGAAAAATTGAAAACATCGAAAATATGGAAAAAAAAACCAAATTAATTTGATACCAATATGTATAAAATAATGAAAAAAACATTTAGATACAATTGAATTTATAACAAACATTTAAACAAAATTGAATGTTTGTTAGATAAAATCAAATTTGATAATAAAAGATAAGCTTAAATATAAATTGGAGAGAAAAATAAGGAAATTTTTGTTTATTGTGATTAATTTGATAAGTAGTTAGGTAAAATCTAATTTGATAATAAAATATAAATTGAAATATAATTCGGGAGAGAAAAACAAGGAAGGGAGCTCTTTTATTTATAATTATACTATATGCATAATTCTATTCTCATTTAAGTTTCTACAATTACACTGTATTTATAACTCTATCAACCACAAAACCAAGAAGTCTAACTCGTTGTACAGACATATAAAAAACAACGAAAGTGAATACTTATTTATTTATCAAAAAAATAAATTAATGGTATATTAATATAATAAAGTTGATAATGAATAAAAGAGGATCAAAAAGTACAAAAAGATGATAAAATTTAAATATATTATATAGTTTGTTAGATGATAATATGTATAAAATATTAAATAAAACCCTAACCAGAATAAAAAAAACATTTAATTTGAATTTAAAATAATAAAAAACTAATAGAATAATGTAAAATCTAAAGATATATTATAAATTAAAATCAAAATGGCGATAAATAAATTAAAGATTGATTAATATTGAATATTTTAAAAAAAATGGTTAAATTAAATCAAAATAGATATGAAACTGTCAATTCAAATTTTAAAATGAGAGAAAAATCTGGCAACTTTATTTCTTTAATCTGTTAGGTTGAAGTCTTATAACCAACGATATTCCATTTACATTGTATTTTTATTGAGAATTGATACACAATCTCATAACAGATGATTTCAATTACATTGAATTTCTATTGATAATTTATACACCATACTCAAAAAAACTGTTAATTGATCATATTAGGGGCAATTTGGGGATTAAAAAATATAAGTCATGTACGCGAGATACTTTTGCCAAAAAAAACTTATTATTTCCTCCAATTAATCCTAATTTAATGTTGGCTTTGGCCCAAAATTCAAAATTAAATGGGTGGATTAGACAAATTGCTAAAATAGAATAGCATTTCTAAAAAATGACCAGTTTGGAAAAATGGCCAAACAACTAAATCTTCTACTTTTTAGAAACTAAAAATAGACAAATATAACTTTGTTGTCCAATCCTTAAATTATGGTGTGTTTTAAACAAATCTAATAAATTAAAATAAAATATCTATTGGTCTAACTACCTGACCAAAAATCCCCTAAAATTTATAAACTTAAGATAATATACTAATTTACAAACTAAAAAAATGATGTTTTTGATTTTAAAAAATAAAATCACTTAGAGTTGGTGTCCATGATAGCCTCTAGGCTACACAAATACTTCGTAACAACTAAAATTTTGTACAGATACTCTATACTAATAAATCACATATTGTGATGGAAATACTATATTCGATAAAATGATTTTCTATTGGATAACTTAATGCATACATTAAAAGTCTCAAATATTGGAATAATAAAAGGTAAATAAATAAAGAAGACTTTAATATATTTGAAAAAAAAAAACATGTAAATAACTTTACACATTTAAAAATCACTTACAATCTTTTTTTCAAAAATAAAAAAAAACATGTCGTGCATGCAAATACTTGATATTTGCAACTCATCAAAATTTGGAGGATTGGAATAACAAAAAGCAAGAGAATAGTGTAAAGAAGAGTTTAATATTGAAAAAAAAATGTCAATACCTAGCATTTATAACATTCTAGTGAAAATCTCCTATCAAGAATACATTTTATTTCTAAAGAAAGAGTAAAACAACACCTTTCTTCCATCCTTAGTTCTTTTGACTAGGGTTTCAAATGTGTCTACACAAATTCGATGAGATTAGGAGAGCTTCTGTGTCATCAAATATGTCTACAATCAAGCATTTGACAAAAATACTCAATATTTACCGTGTACTTTTTAACTTTTTCTTGATGCTACAAAACCCAAATCATTCATTCTACTCCATGCTCCTGAAAACGATCAACAAAATAATCTACTGATGAACAAAGGCTAGGGTTACCCACCGATTTCCCCATTGGACATTGTCCTATATTGTCAGCTGCTAACATTATTTCCTTTTGATAGATGTTGCACATAAATTTCTTTGAAGGTTATATATCAAGGTTTCGAAATCCTCGCAGGGTTGTTCGTCGTCAATCTAACACCTTAGTCGACATCTAAAACTGTCCTATTAATTGAAATCCTCAAGAAGTAGGGAAAGTCTCATATTGTAATCTTAATTCAATTATATTTAAAATTAAATCCCAAAATAATCTCCCTAAAGAAGTTTCAAAATTTCGTGGGTTTTCCTAAAATCATGAGATTTTTTTTATTTGTTACCTTGGATTTTCCTAAAATGAGGAAAAATATCCATCAACTGTGTGTAGGAGGCATGGGCAAAATTGGAATTTTACATCTGCAGATGAGCCCTATACATCACGTTTTCTGCTATAAATCATACAATTCAAAAAATGATCATATATCCAATTGGATATTCTGTTTTGGCCATCTAGCACAATTTCTCAAATTAAATGGATATATAGTCTAAATAATTTAAGGGTTGACCAAATAAATGGAAAAACTAAAGGTTCCTCAGGTAGGAGGTGTTCCATAGACCGTCAACTTAAGTACCTCCAGCCTTAGACATAATTATATACCGATTGAGTTCGTAACCAATGTTTTACAAGATAACGACCTATTTTAACTATTAAAACAAGCGGTTAACCTACATGAGCATGCAATTTATCTTTGTTATGGATTTTAAATGTCTAACTCAATTTTATAACAACTTATAAAACTTTAGACATGCTTTCATCCATAACAAACATCAGATATTTCATGATTTAATATAACACTTATATTGAAACAATTGAAACCCTAAACATGCATACTATATATTATATCTCTTTATAACATACTTTCAATGCATGTAACATGCTTCATATGGTGGGATTGTAGATCTACATGGCATACTATATGCACATACAAGATTTATTCAATTATAACATACATCACATGCATAAATGATTAAACATATATTGATATGGATAAGCTTTGGCATTTCAAGCAAACAAAAGGCCTAAATTATTACAGAAGTTAGCAAAACCAACTCCAAAACTCTTATTGGCAGCACGAACTGGACCCGAACTATCCGAACCAGACCTCAAGAGCATCAAAATGGGCTGAACAGGTCTGGAAAGGGTTGAATCAGATCTTTTTTACCCAAACCGGCTCACTCGAACCGATGGTTTGGGCTTGCACGCATCTTCTGGTTTGAGATGAGTAGCGTTGCAATGCTCTATCCCAGCATTGGGACGCCTCGGGTTTAAGATGAGCAGCATTGCAACAGTGACTGCAAGTCTAGTTTTCTGTTGCTGACCACCTTTGCTTCTTTCTTCAATTATATCATAATTCCAACTCTAATGACTCCAATTGAATTATAGACGCTTATACACACAAGGTCCATCAATCAAGAGCCAATTACAATAATTACAACATGATTGAAGAGAAATTAATGCCAAAATTGTGAAAAACCATATCAGTTCTTTATTTTCATACAACTTATGAAAAACATCCATCAAGCTAAAATTAACATGTATTGAGTGCTTAAATCATGTTCTGATACCAATTGTTGGTTTTATCAAATATACAGTGGAAGAAAATAAAACCATTAAGCACGCTAATTCATCAATTTTAGCTTCAAACTCAAGCATGTTCATCAAATGAAAAGAGGGTTTTAGAAATACCTGTGAAGATCTTCTTGAAACTTCAAAATCAGCTGCAATCTTTTCCTCTACTAGTCGTGAACTACCAGAAGATCTTCTCTACTACCCTCTAGGAACCTTAGGTTGAGTTGCGGGACTCAAACCATGTTGAATCAAAAGGAATTTGGGAGGAGAAGGTGACTGGTTTTCAGAAACTAAAGATCTATTCTTCAGCAGAATTTCTCAGCAAAAAAACCTTTTGCATTCCCATCTAATTCAGTCAAAACTTATGAGTTTTATGCAAGAGATTCATGCAATCACATTGCATTTGAACAAGACAGCTCCTACTTCTCAAAATGGTGGGAATTGAATGGCAATTTAAGTAGAAAAACTCCAAACCCATTTTAGTGGGTTTTTCCAATGCCACTTTTTCCCCTCAAATTTTGGAAATCTTATTTAAAAAAAATTAAAGAATTTCAGTTTTAGTTTCATTTAAATAAACTGAAAATCTAAAAAAAATTACTAATTTTACAAAAATTAATTCAATTAATTAAATTTTCAAATAAAAATAATAATTAATTAAACAATTTAATTAATTCTATTAATTTAATATCAAATATTAAATGAATTAAACACCAATTCCACTACCATGAATCCCTATTCATGAAAGTTATATTTAAATCATATTTAAATATTAATTGATTCTCCAATTTACTTTAATTCCATAATTAAACATGCAATTATATCACATATAATTACTAATTCATTTAATTCGAATTTGAACGTTTCAAATTAACTCATCATGCTATTCTAAGGTTTATTCTATTTGTAAGCTAGTAGGGGGACTTAATGGACCTACAGATCATAGGCTTCAATGATTCGAGATTAATTGGCTAAACTCTTAAGCCGAATTAACCCTCATACGTTAACTACCGGGTCACTCCACTAAAGCCCAGTAGTTACACTCCCCTCACTATAGATATATTGTGTCCACTCGATATAACCATGATTAGTAAGTTAACCCTTCATGGGTTGTTCGTAATAACGGCTGGGTCAATAGCCGTTTTACCTCTGAGATTACCTCTTGTTTCTTAAGTTCCACTGATCTTCTAATGAACAATTGATTTGAGATCCAATCATCAAACCGAATCCCTCTCGGGCCAATGTGAATGTGGGGCCCCTTGTTCAAGACCTAGAGTTAGCACTTAAGGGAACAACCTCTCTACTATCTTGAGAAATCGATTAGGAGTGAATTTCATCTTGCATTCTATGTCCCTAGCTATCTACCCGATCTTACCCCTAAAATAGGAGGCTTATTGAGCTAGTGCTGTTGAGCCAACCCTCATCCATGCAAATCTAAGGATAATTCCGAATAAACAGGAGTTCGTACTTAGCTCAGGATTAAAGTTAAGTTACCTAGGTCACCACTTTGAAATAGTCAGTCTTAAATAGTAAACAACATTATAAAGTAATAGTGACTTATTTCTTGGTCCGATCTTATGTAAACTCATTGCACAGGATGCCCCTACTCCTCATGTCAATACATGAACGAATCAGGATCACTTTGTTTGTAGCAGTTAACAACAAGTTGTAACAACTACAGAGTGGGCCGGATCCGATAGTGTTACCAGAATAAGGTACTCAGCCTTATTCATATACTATAGACCGTTTTGGCTATTTACTGAACTTGATCTACTCTTATGTCTCCAAATAAAGTTCAAGTATTCATATAATAATCATGAATCTTTAGTTTATTGGATTTAGTCTTTACAAGTGCAATTTACATATTCGACAATAGTTTTATTGAATAAACGTCAATAACATCTTTATTGATAATAGAATATGTTTAATATTACAAACTGCGAGTTTTAGGACATATAACCCAACAATAAAAAAATAAATAACTTACATACGAGGCTAGTAATGGGAATACTAGGATTATACACTATTTAGTGTATATACTTTTACACATAGTACCTGCACCATACAAAATCTAATTGATGGGGCTACTGCATGTAAAGAAATTGAAAACAATTATTCTTATGTTTGAATAAAAATCACTTGTTAAAGTATGAATGCAAATTTACATTTATAATTTTCCATTTTGGAGAAGACCGAGGACTTTGATTTCAATGCAACATATGTATGATCGAATTGTTAAGGCATATGGATACCTACATACATTTTATAGTTAGGTTATATATTGTGTAATATGATAATTGTTTTTTTAATTTATAATTTTTATTAATTATATTTGGTTTTTGTTTGCTTAATATATATACAATGCTAATTGTTTCTTAAATTTGATTGCAGTTTTTGATTTATACACCAAATAGAGCATAGTATAGCGGGTGACGAAGATTTAGAGTTTGGTGACAAAGAAATAGTAGTTGTTAGGTCAAATGAAACCACCAATCAAAAGAAGAGAGAACGGGGAGCTACTATTATGAATGATGTAACACGTATTAGGAGTGCGGGAGAAAAGAAGTTTGTGGAATACAATGAACATGGCGTACCCATTGGTGAAAATGGAGCTAAGTTAAAGTCTTTAATTGGGTTCTCTACGCATTAACGTGTACCTATTATATATACATCTTGGAAACGTGTGCCTATTGAGTTGAAAGATAAGATATATAGTACAGTTGAGGTATATATATTCAACTTTTTATCTTGATAATATTGTAGATGTATATAAAATGTTTTCACTAACTTTTCAATGTTTAGGCCGCCATTGTAATTGATACAAGATCTAGGAAGAACATTATGAAAACTGCAGGCATAGCTTTTTGTCAGTTTAAGAATTGGTTAACAACAAAATACATTATGTCATTTGAAGATGAACCTCAACTTCTAATAAATCCACCCAAAAAGTATTCATTTATTGACCAAAGTCATTGGGAAGAGTTTGTAAGATCGAGATTGTGTGTAAAGTTTCAGGTAAATTATTAATTTACTTTTATAGATATTTGTTATGTCATTCCCTACTAATAATCATTACGTTTGTATAGGAAAAAAGATGCTTGCAACAAGAACGTCGATCTAAGAATAAGTACAATCATTAAATTTCAAGGAAAGGTTACGCTAACTTTGTTGAGGAGATGGTAAGAATTTAATATATGTTCTAACGATTCCTAAATTTATCACAATATCTAATTTTTTTTCTTCATTTGAATGTAGAAGAAAGTATCTTCAAATTAAATTGATTTCGATCGAGCTAACCTGTGGAAGAAGGCTCAAGTTAATAAGAAAGGAGAATACGACAATGAAGATTTTCAAGAAGTCGTCAATCGAATAATAAGTCAAGTATTAAATTTACATGAAGTATATGACATATAGCTTAATTATATTAAATTTCATTTCTTTTTAGGATGAGATTTCAAAGAATAATACAGATCCATTGTGCCACAAATACCAATCTCCCAATGATATCTTAACAAGCTTTGGGTACTCAACAAAGGCACGGGCGTGTACGTGGGGTTGTTGGTTTTTTTACTCCAATGGCTTACTTTCATACAGTGAAATGAAAGTCAAAACATGGGAAGGATGAAAACAAGGAAATCATAAGTGAGAATGAAGCACTTTGTCAATGTGTTAGAGAATTAGAAGCTCGTCTTCAAATGTCATCTTTTACTACATTTTCAGGATATGGAAGTTGCTTAAAGCAATTTTTAGCAGATGAGATCGAATCTCAAGATAAACTAAAAGACAAGATGAAGACTGCATATGAAAAGAAACAAAAAGAGAAGATTAAGGTGGAGGAGATTAAGCCTCTAGAGAAACGAAGAGATAAGATAAAGGTGAATGTAAATTGTAATGCAGAAGATTTGAAAATCTTCAAGGTAAGTGACACTAATAAAATCAATTAAGTTCATCAAATGTCTAATTTTTCTGCTTTATATACTTTTGTTGTTATGATTTTGCTGCATTAGGAGAAATCTTCAATGGATATGACTAAGAAAAAAGAAGTTAGTGACTCAACATCGGTTCTTCTAGTATCTTCGAAATCTATTCTTAGATATGCTGAGAAGGTAATGGTTAAAAAGTCTAGTATTTCTTTACAACTTTCAGTTGGAATTTTTGGCATCAGTCCAAAGAGTTGTGTCCTACGAGAGGACATAATTAACTTTTGTAATATGGATGAAGTCAAGACAATAACTTTGGTGTCTTACACAATGTAAGTAATGTTATTACTTTTCTAGACTTCAGTTATGACGTTTCTTTCTAATTTTGGTCGTCTATATTTATGTTATAAATCTTTTGTAGATACTCATCTTTTATTGATTCAAAGGAAAGTTCACAATACACTTTTGTAGATCCATCTCTCATTTCCTCTGGACATAACTCTCAAGAAGTTAAAACTCGAAACCTGTGTAGTAGACTGATGGTCTGAGAAGTAAATCAATTAGTTCTTGCTCCTTTTGATGGAATACACAAGCATGCAACGGAAGAAAAAAGAATCAATAAGTACTTTAATTACATTTAATTTGAGTTAAAAAACATGCTATTTTAGAAAATTAAAGAAGGTTTCAGGATGAACATACATTTGATGATTTCTCCCAAATCCAAGCTACTCTTCACGTGTTTTTAGCTCCAAATTGACAATGAACCACCAAGATATCTTCTCTACTATTCTCAGCCTTGAATTTGAGTGGAGAACTCGAATTTGAGTGAATTTGTGAAGTGAAATTTTGGATATGAGAGGGAGATAAAGATGAACTTCAGAAAACCATTTTCTTCAGCCAAAAATACATTCTTTCTCTTCAATTCAGAGAGCTTTTATCAACCTTAAGTATGCAAGCACTTCATTAATGGAATTGGCCAACAGCTGCTTCAACAATTGAAATGAGAATTTGTGTGATTGTGCATGAGAAGCACCTCATGCTTGAGAAAAATGGAAAAAACCCACTTTCTCAAATTTAAAATTTAATTTCCAAAAAAATCTAATTAATTCTAAATTAATTAAATTTAATTTGATTAATTCCTAATTAAACAATTCAACATTTCAATATTCAATTTCTCAAATTTAATTTTAAAATTGAAATTAATTTGATTTTTAATGGATTAAACATATTTATTTAGTTAATTAATTTAATATCGAATATCAAATCAATCATACATCTAATTTTAAACATGAATCCCATTCATGCAATTAATATCTAAATAAATATTTAAATATTATAAACTCTCCAATTTCGTAATAAATTAAACGTTAATTATATCGAATATAATTAAACAAACCCTAATTTGATTTTGAACTTATTCGAATTCAAACCTTAATTCAATTTGAACAATTCAAATTGATATCATTCCAAATTCACTCAATTTATTAATTCAAGGTGTTCATGTTTTACGAGCTAGTAGAGGGACCTTATGGACTTACAAATCATGAGCTTCAATGATTAAGATTAATTGGCTAAAACTCTTTCGACCAAATTAATCAGTATTCATTAACTATCAAGTCACACCACTATAGTTCTGTAATTGCACTCTTCTCACTATAAATATATTTGTGTCCACATGATTTAAACATAACCAGTAAGTCGACCCTTCACAAGTTGTTCCTAATAACGGTTGGGTCAATATATTGTTTTATCTCCGATATTACGCCTTGTTCTTTAAGTTCCTATTGATCCTCTAATGAACAATTGGTTTATGATCTAATCACTAAACTGGATCTCTCTTAGGCTAGTAAGAGAGTGAGGTCACCCCTTATTCAAGACCTGGATTCAGTACTTAAGATAACAATCTTTCTCCTATCTCTAAATCAGGTAAGTGTGAATTTCAACTTGCACTCTATGTCTTCAGCTATCTACCCAGTCTTACCCCTGAAATGAGAGGCTTATTGAGCCAGTGCTGTTGAGCCAACCCTCACCCATGCAAATCTAAGGATAATCCCGGATAGACAGGAGTTCATAGTTAGCTCAAGTTTAAGATCGAATTACCTAGGTCATTTAAGCGAAATAGTCAGTCTTAAACAGTAAATAACGTTATAAAGTAAGAGTGACTTATTTCTTAGTCCGATCTTATACAAACTCATTGCATAGGACGCCTCCACTCCTCATGTCAATACATGAATGAATTTGGATCACTTCGTTTGTAGTATCTTTACAATAACTTGTAACAGCTACAGAGTAAACCGGATCCAATAGTGTTACTAGAATAAGGTACCCAACCTTAATCATATACTATAGACCGTTTTGGCTATTTACTCGAACTTGATCCATCTCTATATCTCTACATAAAGTTCAAGTATTCATATAATAACCATGGATCTTAGTTTATTTGATTTAGACTTTATGAATGCAATTAATAGATTCAATACCTTTATTGAACAAATGTTGAATAACATATTTATTGATAATAGAATATGTTGTCAAGCCCCCTCCCAAATTACCCTTTTATTCTGGAAGAGGATATGACCGTGGTAGTTACTAGCCCTACTGCCAGCACCCAACACCTAAGCCTTCTGATCTAAATACCAACCTACTAAAAACATTAGTAATATACGCATACAACAAACCTCCCTTAAGGTTCTACAAAGGTTACATAAATACATGCATACAGCTAAGACATTACATTTACAAAAAAAATATTCATAGATGGCCCAAACATTCTCAAAGAAGCCCTAGTCCCTCTCAAAACATGTGTACATAAACAGATCATCAACCTAACTCTTCTTAATAAGCCGAGTCTTTCAGTGGCAAACAGCAGCAGGAATCAACCTTGAGGAAATTGACCGCTACCTGAGAAGGGAAAACACAGAGGTTCCGTGAGCTTAAAGCCCAGTGAGTAACTATAAAATCGTATAACATTATGCATTACATTACTATAAACATGTAAATATATTAATGAGTGTTTCAAGCAATTGTCTCTAAATATAGCTTTAAACCATTCTTAGATATCATCAAACATCATTATTCCCTTGTTGAGAACGAGCCTAAATGCTCTAGCTCCCAACGTTTATTACCGACCAAGAGACCCATATTTCGGCCTCTCATTCAGAACTGCCTACGTGCACGTGGCCATACTAAGTACCATGATACCTTAGGTACTTCTTGTCACACCCCACCCCAGATCACCCTCTTAGCCTAGAGAAGGGCGTGACTGCAGCAGTTATCAACCCTTAGGCTGACACTTACTGCCTAAAAACTCTTGCGGAATAACTCTGATACCAAATACAAATTATATGCAACAGGACGACTGTAGGCCCATAATTTATTAACTTAGAAACTTAATATGTTTAGAGTATTTACAACATTAGATTTACAAATCCCAAAACCCACAAACCCTAGTCCCTATATGAACAATAGTAACATGTGTACAATATTAATAGTACCCACCTAGCAACGGTTACAAGTCTTTTGGTCCTTTAGAGGCAGAGCAGATACTGAGCTGTCTTCAGAGAATTTGACCGCTACCTGGGGGGAAAAAACAAAAACATTTGAAAACGAGGTGAGCTTATGCCTAGTGAATGACCGAGAAAACATAGTAAATTCTCATGCATAATTTCAGAAAATAGTTTTATCTTAATTATAAACTTTTGCAGCATAAATATTTTCCAAGCGTAATGTATATAAAACTGTTTTAAACATAAAACAGTAAAATCATTTCTCAAGTCAAAGTACTATATATCTGGTAAAATAATCCCAACACCAACTACTAGTCTAGAGAGAACCTTTTTGCTCAATCTCTGACTTTATTCACCTGTGGCCACACTAAGTACCTTTACACATTAGGTACTACTGCTCAGATACCTTCTCCTTGTACTTCAGTATCGAGCTACTAGGATACCTTCTCCAACGTACTTCAGTATCCCGTTGGCTTGGTACCTTCTCAAACGTACTTCAGTACCAATAGATACCTTCTCCTTGTACTTCAGTATCTAGTTGGGTGGATGCCTTCTCCTTGTACTTCGGCATCGCATTTTACCAAAACTATTTATAAACAACTTTTCTCTTTAAAGCATGTATAGTATAACACATATACAACATGGCTTTAAAGATGGTAACGCATGCTGGATAAAATCAATACATATACATATGTAAATAGTTTTTCAACAATATGCATGCGTTCAAATCACAATTCAAACTTGCTTCGAACCACTTTATAAAACTAGTAGGCATGAGAATTATTTTTGCAAACATGCTTTCTGTAAAACGTTTGCAATCAAAACAGTTTAAAAACGTTTTAGTTCGAAAACATTTTAGCCACTCACCTCGAACTCTTAGGAACTTTTCACTCTAGTAGCTCCTCGGGTCCCTTTTTCACCCCTAGAATCCAGATTCAACTTACAATTTAGATTACTTATAGTTCCGAACCTTATTTGGAAATACTTCCTTCTATAAACTTATTCTAAAATGTCTTAGGAATCTTACCCTAAATTTTCAGCTCAGAATTCCTCGTGGTTTGGCCGGAATCTCAAAATCTTCAAGACTGGCTCAGACTGATCTAACAGTCTGACCCTTCTGCATTCTTCTTAACCTCCAGCCCAGTTCCTTTGAGTCTTTTCCTTCAGCAGTACTACTCTGAAAACTAGACTTCCAGAGCTTTCAGATGGCTTTGTAATCACTCCAAACACATGGGTATATTGGAAGATCTCCTCGTCCAAAGTTGACACATTCCTCTAAACCCTCACTGCCCTCTACTTTCTCTACGAAATTTATGATTTTTGTGTGATTTGAAAATGAAATCCCAACTCCCTATTTATAGGCGTTCAAATTGCTCGTGGGATTGACAACACCTACTTGGCTGCATGGCCAAATGTTTAATCCTCCATTTATCAACGTAAGCTGACTTCACCTTGATTCAATGTGTTCTTCCCAAACGCATCCAACACAATTTCTTAGGGTTTAAGAATTTCTCTTAATCGGACACCTAAATTTTAATTGACGTTTGCCCTTACGTCTTCAAGCTTTGTTTGTATTCAAATTAGGGTTTTTACATGCATAATCCACCCCAACGAGTCCAAATACATTGCCCAGAAGCTTGCTCGGTCGTTCAATGCATAGGCGAGGCGTGGGCGTGACATTCGAATCGAACAAAGCAAGGCTAACACATAGGTGCTCTCGCTCTTTCTGCTCTTGGTAGTGTCGCTCTCTCTCATTTTCTCGCTGGTCTCGCTCTCTCCAGCAATCTCGCTGGTCAGCTCTCTCCAATCTTGCTCTCTCCAGCTTTAACTTTTCTCTCCACTCTCGCTCTTTTCAGCTTTCTCGCTGGTCTCGTTCTCTCTACTCTCGCTCTCTCTAGCTTTCTCATTAGTCTCGCTCTCTCCCATCTTCTATCCAATCTCACTCTCTCCCATTTCCTCTCCAATCTCGCTGGTCTCGATCTCAATGATCTCGCTCTCAACGATCTCGCTGATCACACTCTCAACGATATCACTCTTAGCTACTGCGAACATTGTTCTCCGTACACGTTTGCTCACCACTTTGTGATACTTTTACACGGATCTTCCAGGATAATTCCAAAATAATATTTTCTATATTTTTCCCTAATTCCTTACTCCGTACTTCACCTAATTTTTCATACTTGGCCGTATTCTTCCCCGAATTTTCCAAACTCAATCTTCATATTATTCCACATTAATTCCACGTACTTAATTTCTATATTTATTCCCACTTAATATTTTTCCCCAACTTTTCCAATATTATTTTCTCCTTTCAAATCTCCATTCCTTCTTTCACCAATCATACTAACTGTTTTCAACAACCTATTTATTATACAAATTTCATTACAATTTTACCAATTAAAGCTCAACTTAAATTATACAAGGAAAATCTACTTAACACTTAGAAATTTCCTTCCCCTTAACTTAGGATTTAACTTTCACTTAGTCAATTCCTTTTATCACTTGCTTAAGTAAGGAAAATAGAAATCTAGGTTTCACACTTCTACTCAGATACCTTCTCAAATCTGTCCTTCAGTATCGAGCTACTAAGATACCTTCTCAAATGTCCTTCGGTATCAAGTTGATAGGTACCTTTTCAAATGTCCTTTGATACCAGGGTATTTTGTATCATTAAGTTAAGTTTTGTTGCCTACCATCTACACAAGAACTCATTCTCTCATAGCCTTCCTCTAGGAAGCATATTTTAACACCAGAACTTAACTGTTGAAATGACTACATGACATACCTTGGCCTGTGCCACACATATACAAGCCGAGGAACATGCATTAAGTTATTCTCCATCTATTTGTTGCTTGAGGAAGTATAAATTCATCACTAATGTTACTGTAACTTACTTGATCTTATATGCATAGGTACTGGAGACACTAATTCACTTAGTCACTCACCACTCGTCAAGCTCTTAATGGTTTATACGCCTCTCCTAGCTCTTTTTGACCTGAAAGGACATCCGGTTAAACTACTTAGAATTCTTAGCAAAATACCTCAATTAATGCATTTATTAAAGGAACTTTCATCAACACAGACAGCTTTACTGGCGAGATCCCTCTGAGCGAGGTCAGCAAGATCCCCCTGAGCGATGCTAGCGAGATCCTTTATAGCGATGCTAGTGAGGTCCTCTAGAGCGATGCTAGCGAGATCCTCTAGAGCGATACCAGCGAGATCAAGCTTTTCCTGGCAAATTTTCATCCTAGCGATACTCACCTTACTAGCGATACTCAGCCCAATTCCTAGCGAGATTTCCTTCTAGAGCGAGATTGGCGAGATTCTCTAGAGCGAGATCAGTGAGATTTCCTCTATAGGCGAGATCCTCATCCCCACATCTCACTATAACTCCCACAGTAAACTGGTTGTTCGTTCAATCCAAGCAGCTGTCTGCTTATGCACCGATTCCCTGTTACAACTTTAAAAATTCATAACTCGAAATCTAGAGCTCTTTCCAAGAAACTTCCTTCTACAAACTTGTTTAGAATTGAGTAACTTTCTTACCTTAAAATTTCAGCCAAGAATTCCTTCTAGTTTGGCCTGGAACTTCCAATTTACACCTCGGGCCCTGATTAACCCAAGATTCTACCTTCTCTATTCTTTCCTCACTTCTTGTTCTTTTCCTTGTGCAATCTTCCTTCGGCAAGACGTAGCTTCTCTCAGTTTTCGAATGACACTGATTTTACTAAATTTGCTCATGTCAATTGCCGAAACCATGCTTTTGAAGTTCTTCCTCCAAAAGTTTCCCGCCACCGCTAGAGTTCAAGGATTAACTGCCATGTCACCCCTCATTTAGTATGTTTTTCCTTCCCTTCCATCATAACTCCTATAGACAAACATGAATTGCTACTTAATAAATATATAATATGACATTCCTTTAGTTAAACACGCTTACCTAGGAAACCTAGAGTTCGGGATTTACATTTAATTTTTACAAACTGCGAGTTTTAGGACATAAAACCCAACACCTTGTAATGTTGGGTGAGTTAAAAGACTTTTTATTTTTATCAATTTTCATTAGCAATAAAAATACTAATTATATTTTATTAACTAGTGGTCATTGGGCACTACTTGCTATAAATGCATACGATGATACTGTGTACTACCTAGACTCAATAAGGACAACATCATGGACAGATATACGATATATATAACTGACACGTAAGTTAACATTTTTCATTTGTAGTATGTTTTAAAGTGTACTTTATTTTAGAATAATTTGCGGTTATTTCTTGACAAATAGGGCAATTACGATGTTTCAATCTCAAAAGCATATTAAAAACAGCCGGAAGCAAACCTTATGGAGAATAGTAAAGGCAAGTATAAATTAACATTGACTACTTATTCATCATATTGAGTAGACATCTAGTGTGTAAGGATTACTTCATTCTTATTTATTGGTTTTTTCTTTGTAGTGTCCTCTACAAGTTGGGAGCACCAAATGTGGATACTATGTTATGAGGTATATGAGGGATATTGTGACCAAAAGAAGCATTGTCATCTCAAATTTGGTATGTTATCGTTACTTCGATATTTCAAATAGCATAGAGAAAAATAGAATTCATTATAATATTTGGCTGTTATATTTATAGATTGATACAAGGAAACCGTACTCACAAATCGAGTTAGATGAGGTGCGGATAGAGTTGGTTGAATTTTTAGTTTGCTACATGTGATCGTGGTTGGTTATTTTGGATGTGTTTGTTCCGACTGATCAATTTTTGGATTTACTTCATATCCATATAGGTGTAAATATCTTTTGGTATTGTTCAGATATGCATCGAGGGGGAGATAGTTTTGGATTGGTACATGCGTGGGTAGATGGATGATTTTGTTGATAGAAGTTTTGGAAATGTATTTTTTGAAACTGTTCATATTTGGTCGACTATTAGAATTATGTTCCTTATATTGTTTTGGAAGTGTCCATATGAGTTGACTGTTAGAATTATATTCCTTAGGTTGTATATTTTGATAATGTTAGAGAAGTTAAGTTTTTATAAAGAGATATTGGTGGTTTTTTGTTGATATATAAGTTTATCGATGCGTGCATATTGTTTATTTGATTGATGAATGTATGTCATATATATACCAAATGTGGTTGCTGGATCAAAATACAGGAGCAATTATAGATAAAAAGGTCAATATTGTAGATTTTTCTAAAAAAATCACAATAAAATTTCTTGACCTTTTTAAATGTCTAGTTCACAAAATTTCTTGACATTTTTTCCTTGTCAAGAATGCTCATATTTTTTACATTTCAAAAATGTCAAGTGTATATATTTCTTAACGTTTTTTTAAATATAAGTTCACAAAATTTCTTGACATTTTTTCCTTGTCAAGAATGCTCATATTCTTGACATTTCAAACATGTCAAGTGTCTGTGTTTCTTGACATTTTTTAAATGTCAAATGTCACTCGTTTTTAAAACTTCAAGAAAATCGACATTCTTGACACTGACTTCCTTGATGTTTCTAAAAACGTCAAGAAAAGTAATTCTTGACATTTAAAAAACGTCAAGAAACACCATTTTTGTAGTAGTGGATCTATACTATTAAAATATAAGTGGTATCTTATTATATTTACATTTAGAGTTTTTGCATTCATACACTTCAAACAAGAACAACTCATGATATTTAGCATAATTAATTGTTGTAGACCATTTTCAATAAACATCTGGACCCATAAACCATACTCAGTTGATATTCTATTCTTTTTCATCCATGACTTATCCATAATTGTACAATATGCGACTTATACAATAATCATAAAGTAAAACTTTAAATTTAATTTTAAAGGTGATGAAAAATAGTGAAACTTAATTAATTATAATATATTTAATTATTTTAAATTTATTAAAATACATTAACACCGAAGACAGAAAATGAGTATCTAGTGAAAATTGAGGTTAAAATTTTAAATCTTGAAATCTATGATCAAATTCAAATAAAACTCAAATGTAAAGGGTAAAATTGCAGCATTTTGAAATCTAGGGACTAAATTTAAACCAAACCGAAAACTTAAGGGTTAAATGTGTAAAATTTTGAAACCTAAGGACCAAATAAAAATTGGACTCCAAATCTAGAGTCCAAAAAGGTATTTTTCTCTTTTTTTCTTTCTTTACTTTTTAAAATTGCTATGTAAATTTTAAAACACATTTCTAATGGTTGCAATCCATTCCATTGCAACAATTACTCGTAGTGTTGTGACGTATGCGTTACAATAAACATATTTGTAACAATATGTAAGTATACAATTGAATATCGGTCACTGCAATTTAAAAAAAAATCATGTAAAACAAAGTATGACTATATATTTAAATATTCTCAAACATTCGTACAATTTTTTTTTTTTTTTATAAAAATAGATAAGATTATCTAAAAAATTCCAAGAAAAAACAATGATCAAACTCTTAAAACAAAAATGGATTTCCATCTTAATTTACAAAAAAAAAAAGGTGGGAAAATGTCACTAACTCCTAAACAGTGTCATAATTGCAGAGTTTTAATTAACCATTCTCATAAATTTGGAGAATGGTAATCCATCAAACTAAGAGTTGATGAAAGTGTTGTTAGATTTAATTTAAGTTTAATATTGTCATTAATATAACTTACGTGCTGCTGCGATTTTATCTTTTAGATTTATTATTTTATTGGATCAATTAAGTAAAAAATAATTTTTTTAATTAAACCCAAAGTGTCTATATAAAGATAAAATCTTTATCTGTCTCATTATGATTTTTTTTTCTCCATCAGAAAAACCTAATCAAATTTTGAAGGACGGCCAAGAGAGAAACTCAATCATTTACTAGATCATTATCATAGATCAGTATATGTTACTCTACCTCATGTTATCGTGAAAAATCATAGTTGAAAGATTTTGATCATTATTATTCTATTTAAAAAATCAATATTTAATTTAATATAAGAGACATTGCTTTCAATCTTCCAAGGAAATTAAATAAGGTTTTCATTTCCAATATCTTATTTCCCTAATTGTCTCTCTGTCCACTCTTTAGTTTCTTTTCACACTCCTTCCCCATCTAAGCAAATTTCTGAGCCCATGAAGTGGCTTTCATCGGAAAAACCATATATATAAATAGATAGATATGAATTTATACCCTAAATTTTTATAAATTTATCAATTTAAACCTTAAGTTTCATAATTGTAATGATTAAAGCCTCTATAATGTTTTATTTGGAACACTTGTAAAAGTTCTAGTTTAAGTTAATACAATTATTAATTTGGAGTTTAAATTGATATAACTCACAAAGTTCAGGATTTAAATTGATACCATTATTATTTTAGAGTTTAAATTATTACGACCCTCAAAGCTCAGAGGTATTCCCTGTTCTTTTCCATTGCCTCGTGATTGTTTAACCTTATAAATAGCCTCAACCCCAATAACAACCCTGTTTCCCTTTCAATCTTCTTTTGTGGGCGTGGCCTCATGGATCAACATCCTCGAGCGTTTTTCATTTTGGACAACGTTCCGCCTGTATTTGACGAGAGTGAAGAATTTGACCATTTGGTCTATATATATCTCCTAATAACTTTGTCTTTTTTCTTTTTTTACTTCAATTATTTTCAATGAACTAACTATATACTTCTTTTTCCCTTCCTATTATAATTCTTAAGATATTCCTCCCAGAAATGAGGACCCAATGGATGTTTTGGCTTCTACGTATGGACATGTGAGTGGATAACCTACTTTTTTTTTTTAATTTTCAAAGTCTAAAAGCTTGATTATATATTTGTGTTTTGATTGTTATGCAGCCAATACAAACAATTTTAGAAAGTGTCCTGAACTTGTCTGGGAAATTAGGTGGCATCTATGTTAACATGAGGGGACAAGGTTATTTACAAATTTACCCTCAAGCTCAATTATCTTGGGGCAGTGATTCATTTCGACATCTATTGCGTAAGTTAATTATTTGACTTTTCAACGGTTTAAAAATATATATTTTTTCTATTTTACAAAGACTTTTCAGTGGAAAGATTTTGACAATTATTATTCTTTTTAAAAAATCAATATCTAATTTGATATAAGAGACATTGCTTTCAATCTCAAATATCTTATTTCCCTAATTGTCTCTCTGTCCACTCTTTAATTTCTCTTCACACTCCTTCCCCATATAAGCAAATTTCTGAGCCCTTATTAATTGGCCATGAAGTAGTAGTTGGTGCCATTATCATTTGGCTTTCATCGAAAAAACCATACATACATATATAGGGAAGTGATTCATTTCGACATCCCGTGGGTTAATTATTTGATTTTTCAACGGCTTAAAAATATATATCTTTTCTATTTACAAAGACCACGTTTGATAACTATTTTGTTTATAACTGTTTTTGGAAATGAAGCCTATGAACACTACTTCTACCTCCAAACTACTTTTTCTTTCGTTATCTACTTTTCACCAATGGTTTTAAAAAACAAAGCCAAATTTTGAGAACTAAAAAAGCGTAGCTTTCAAAAAGTTATTTTTTGTTTTTGTAATTTGACTAAGAATTCATCCATTGTACTCAAGAAAGATGCAAATTATTATAAAAAATGTGAATGATATAAGCTTAACCACATAAATCGGTGTTGAAGTAGATTTTTCCTTGTATTGGTATGTTGTAATTTGTGTTGCAAAATATAAAAATTAAAATGCAGGTGAACTACATGATGAAGGTAGGGTTGAACAAGGGGCACGAGATGCAATCGTTTGGCATTTGTTTGATGATTTTCCTGAAAATACTACAATAATAGGTATATTTATTTATATACATATATATATCATCAACAATTCAATTTTAATTATAATAATATATCTATTTATGTAATTAATTAAAACTTAAAAATTAACTCCTTTTCATCATCTCAGGTTGTTTGCTTGGCACCGCGAGAACAAATATTAATACACAACAAATTCGCATTCATGATTTTATGCAAACTCGAGTTCATGGGAATCAAAATTTAGTGTTTGTGGTATCTACATTTATCGATATAGCTTAAAAAACAAAAAAAAAAGGCTTGTTTTTGTCTAAATTTTCTTGCTATGATTTTTATCTTTCTTATCCCAAACATGGTTGGATTTTAAGTAGATTTATTATTTGGTGCAGCTCGGTAACTTTCTCAACTATAGTGATATTGAGGAGAAGATTGATAGCTACATACACGGTAATAAGTTATTTCATGAAATTCAAAATTGTTATTTTCATGAATTAAAAACGTGGGAATCGGGGAATCAAACCTTTACTATGGAGTTGAGTTATGGTTTTGTTTTGCTATTTTGTTATTTTTTTTATTGATTTATTGATTTATTTATTATGATAATTATTTGTTTGTAGTTACGAACCTTGAAGTACCTCCAAGCACATACGTCTCAATCATTTGCAATATCTGTCGGGAGAAGTGGAACATTTTCTAAATGTTTTATTATTATTATTATTATTATTTTTTTTTTGGTATGAATATGAATATGTAGTGCTTGCTCAACTTAATGTTTATGTTTGTTTCTCTTGTTACGTACTCTTTTGTTTCAACATAAACATCTAGTGTTCTGCATTTCTCCATTTATGCATCCTTTCAAATTCATGAATTATGATGTCTTAATTTTACTTTTCTTTTTTTATTGGATTAATGCATGTATCTTCTATATCGACATTCAATCAAGATTGATTTAAGTAAGTTAACTATATTTTTTATCCAAGTCAAACTAAAATAATAGTATAACTTGTACGTAAAACATGCAAAAAAACATTCACTCAATGCATGTGTGAATCAAGACATTAGTTAAACACTCTCGCTCTCGCTTGAAATTCCCTAGTTTGATGTGATTGATCGTCAGTGTACGAATGATTTGTCAATTTTCACGACTAAAGCCTCGAATCAATAATACCTAAACACAATACAACGTTGATCTCTTTAAACTCTAAATTCCATTTCAACGGTGATTACTCCTCTGGTTTTCGACGGTGTTTTGTTGAACGGAGATTCTTCGAACAAGGATTTCCAAGAAAAAGCTTTTTCAGAATGGTATTTCATTATTTTGAGTCTATTTCATTATTTTTGTAGTATTATTTCTGGAAATGTAGCATTACGAAATTTTGTATTGGGAGAGAGAGCGAGATTAAGAGAGAGTGAGATTAAGAGAGAGAGCAAGATTAAGAGAGATAGCAAGATTAAGAGAGAGCGAGAGTACACTTCAATTGCTTGTACAACTTAATGACAAATATTCTCTTGCTTTGTAGGATGATTGAAAAGTATCTACTTATTCAATATGGAGGTGATTGGGATGAGAATGAAAGTTCGTATATTGGGGGAGAGTTGACAGGAATCATTGTGCCTGTTACATTGAAGTATGAAGAACTTAAATCTCACATTTACAGAGTTACAAATGTCAGTTCTTCAGAGTTTGATCTTAAAATGAGAGTTAAATATAAGTTTGAATATGAAACCCCTCCACAATACATAAGGAATGATGATGATGTTCGCTTCCTTCTTTTTCGAGAAGAGATTTTTGGGAACTTTGGCACGTGATATATGAGTAAAGTGAATTTGGATCTTTTTGGAATGGGTTAAGATACTGGAAAATTGATTTTAAATTCCTAATTATGGGTTATGAATAGATTGGTATCTCCGTGCTAAGCTTGGAACCAATTTTTGGATCAAAGCATATTTTGGGTAAGTTGTTTTGTGGCGTTTGGGGTATTTTCGTATTTGGAATTTGGTCCTAAATGTTGGAATTAATTTTGATTATTGGTATAGGATTTAATTCAATAATTTCACTCAAGTTAAAGGATAGATTAGATTGCTAATTTGTTTGGGCATAAATATAAGGTAAGTAATCTTATTACTAGAACTGCCTATGTGCTAGGCGATAAATTTAAGATTAGTTTTGAGGATTCTAAGACTGTTTACATCGAGATGCATGAGGATAAATAAGTTGACACTGATTATATTTTGAAGCATATTATGAGTGTCGACATTAACTAAGTTAATTTGTTATTATGATTTGCTAGATGAACATTAAGCATGATGATATGTATTTGCATGTTGTGGAACTATGTTTTATGATGCATGTTATGTTTATGATAGTGGTAGTTACCCCTACCCGTAATTAGATACCCACTTGAGGTGGTGATCTCCTTCGAGATTTTACCAGAGGTTTGTGTTTCCTCTAAAGGTTTGTGTTTCATTCGGGATTCACCAAAGGTGGTGATCTCCTTAGGGACTTCACCAGAGGTATTTTTTTCCTTTAGGATTCCCTAGAGGTTTGTGAGTACACCTAATCTACGGTCGAGTGGGTTCAACTAACCACTAGTTAACCATCCCATGGAAAGTAGAGGATCATGCACGTCCTACTTGAGAGTGGCATCTAGAGGACATAGATGCTTAGTCTGACCTCGTAGTGGGTTACTTACTGAGTATTTTATACTAATTCTTTTTCATGTTATTTTTCAGTTAAGGGTAAGAACAGGCCGACGAATGACAAGCGGGATCCGTGATCGAGCCACTGGACCAGTCATATGCTTTCCCTCATGTTTTTAGGATTTTATGTTTCAAATTACTAGACTTGATGTTTGAACTTGAAATTTTGGTATTTGTACTTTTAAACTTTACATGAGAATTTTCTATTTTTGTTTTATGGTTTTAAGGGTACCCTATTAAATGAATTTCAGTCATTTACTTTTCAGAAAGTTATTTATTTCATAGTATTTAGTTGGCTTTTACCAAATAATGAAAATGTGTCGATTTGAAATGTATGCATGCATGTAGTAACGACCTAGTATAAGCCCTAGGGAGTCGGGTTGTTACATCACAATTCAGATTATATAAAGTGGCTAGAATGCTTTCTTTGATCTTTTTTTTTTTTTTTTCTCTTTAGTTGTCCTTATTACCCTTTTATTTTTGTCTTGTTTTTTCCTTCTTCGTTTTATATTTCCTTATATCCTTGCCGTTGGTCTCTTTTCATCCTTTGAATGAAAAGTTTTGTATCCTTTTAATAATAATAAAAAAAATAATGTCATAACAATTTATATCCAAGTATTGCTAAACACAATAGTCGTATGAAGTATACGAAAAAAAAATTACCACCAAAATGTTCACTTAATATAAAATTTTAAGAATGACATCTTTATCATCATCACAACTATTATCATTAACAAAATTGATTTATACTACAAATATTTGACTTCGGTGTTTCTAAAGTCGCAGCAGTAAAAGTAGTCTTGGTTCAAATTGTCACAACTCAAACCTTAATATTTGTGAAGAATTAGGCAAATCACTCTTAATTTTCTAATCATTATACAAGACATAGAGAATTTAAGTCTCGATGCATTTTCACAACGAAATAAGCCTCTTAGTTCAACAAAAATGTAAGCCTTGAAGCTAAAATTTAGATGCTTGCCAAGAATATCTTTTTCAAACATTATTTGCAAGCCATTAAGGATAATTCATGTTCAAACCATGTTAACAATCCCACACTAAACTACAAAATTTAACTTATAGACAAGTATTAAAGGATAAATGAATTACAACAGGTTTACAAATTTGGAGCCTTAACCAGATTACACTATAATTACTAAATCATGCTCTCATCAAACTAAAGCAAGGCTTTATCTATTGAATGATGCCTACACTCTAAGAAAATTGAACAATTTGGGAAGACACGAAAGTTAGAAGGAAAAGGATAAATTGAAAATTTTTTTGGATTAAATTGAACAATTTTCTTCAAAATTATTTCATTGGATGGCTTTGAGATGAAGGATTGGTAATATGGGCACGTGTTAAACCTCAATTTAAATTGATGCTGGAAATCGAAGATTGAGGCTAAAATTTAAGTTTTAAGTTGCACTAGCTTTAAAAGGGAGATGAAGAAAATAATATAATTAAGAGTTTCTGATGGAGGAAAATTGGGCAAAACAGAGCCAAAATATCGAGGGATATGAGAGGAAGGTTGACGGGTGTTTTTATTGAAGAAATTTGGCCCAAAAAGAAAGGAAAACGAAGAAAAATAGTGGCAGTGAAAATCAGGCAGAAACAAAAGCTCTCGGTTTTTAACAAATTTGTGGATTTGTGGGTTAATTTGAAGCTCCAAATTCAAAGTTAAGCTATTTCTAAGGTCCTCTATCAAGGAAATCTAAAATGGAGATCTCCATGAGCAGCGGAAGTGGATCATTCCAGATCCCATTCAAAATGAACACAATAATCACAGTCTAATCGGAAACAAATAGATTATGTATAAACAGAAATTACAACATGCTATAAGAGAATATAAGGGATAGAGTATGCGTACCTTTGAAGAACTATTCTTCAAGTATCCCTTGACCAGTCTCTAATGCATCCAAAGCAGCACTTGTACGCAATGAACAGACCAACCAACAACACGAACAACTTGATGCTCCTCGAACCCAATCGAGTCCAACTCAATTCACGAACATATATAGAACACCACCACAAGTGTTACCTTGGTATTCTTAGTGTGAGAATCCAAGAGTTGTGGGCTCTGTATGATCTTGGATTGAGGAAGATAGGGGGTATACGATTGAGTAAGTGGGAGATATGAACATTGTCTATCGCATAGACGATGTACTCGATCGTTTAGAAGATGAAGCCTATCGCATAAACTTTGCTACTTGATCGTGTAGCAATGATCAACGAGTAACTATCGTATAGTCAACTCTTAACGATCGTGTATGCTCTCAACGACTATTGCTTAGTAAAAAGTTTTTTTACTTGATAGCCTTTTTCCGTGAGATTTTACCAAATGAAATCAACTACTAATTTTTTGGAAAATAATTTTTCTTTTTATCTCATGGTTACCATAAAACTTCCAATAACCTCCCGCTCCAATCGGTTATTAGAGAAAAAGAATTAATTATCATATAATTAATATATTATAAATAAGTATGATAACCAACTTATCATATTATATTTATAACCTATAGTTTTAATATTTCATCATATGAAACATAAAAACTATAATTATTTTTCTATTTTATGGTATTTAATATAAATCATATTTTATGGTACACCAATGATATCACATATAATTGAATTTCCTTTTGTTAAATTGAACCCTTCAAACTAACCCAAAATCTTATTCTCAACTTGAACCCATTGAGCTACTAAGGGGACCTCATGGACCTGTAGCTTGAAGCTCAAACGGTACGTGAATAACTGACTAAACTCTTTAGTCACGAGATCCACTGTCTGTTAACTGTTGGTCACTCCACTAAAGACCGACAAATGCACTCTTTGCACTACAGATATATTTCTGTGTCCATACAACCAATCAACAGTGCGATAACCCTTCACAAATCGCTCGTAAGTACAGTTAGGCCAATCTACCGTTTTGTCCCTGTAGTTACATCTAACTCTTTAAGTACCACTGATTCCTTTAATGAACAATAAGTCATAGTCCTACTATGACTGAGTCCTCTCCTCCAAAGAGAGTGTGTCCATTATGTTCAAGACCCAAAATCAGCCCTTAAGGGAGCAATTTATCTACTTACCCTTACTTCGGGAAAGGAGCGAATTTTGTCTTGTGTAGCTGAGTTTCCAGCTCCCCAATCAGACGGATCCGTGGCAGGAGTCCCAACTCACTCAGGATTAAGGTCATGTCACCTATGGTCATTTTAGTAAAATGTAAGTCTCAATTATCAACGACATTATATAAAGAGACTAATCATCTCATGGTCCGGTCTTATACAAACTCTTTGTATAGGACACCCCGCTCGCATGTCTCCACATGAATGGTCAGGATCAGACAATTTATAGCACTTTACAACACTTGTAAAAATCTACAAAGTGGGTCGTATCTATAGTGTCACTAGGATAAGGTATCCCTCCTTTATCCTTATACTAAAGACCATTTAGGTTATTACTTAAGGCATGATCCACTTGTATGTCTCACATACATGCTTAAGTTACATGAAATAACCACGGATCATTGTCACACCCCCTCCCAGATTACCCTTTTAATCTAGATGAGGATATGACCTTGGTAGTTACTAACCCTAATGTCAGTTGCCACCACCAAAGCCTTCTAATCTAAATACCAACCTTTTTAACACATTAGTAGTATACGCATACAGTAAGCCTCCCTTAAGGTTCTACAAAGATACATAAACACATGCATACAACCATGACATAACATCTACGGAAAAATATTCACAAATGGCCCAAAACATTCCTAACAAAGCCCTAGTCCCTCTCAAAACATGTGTACATAAACAAGCCATCAACCTAAGTTCTTCTAAACAAGCCGGGCTTTTCAGTGGCAAGCAACAGCAGGATCAACCTTGAGGAATCTGACCGCTAAGTAAAAAGGAAAACATTTGAAAACGTGAGCTAGAAGCCCAGTGAGTGACTTAATAAAAACATGAATCTCATGCTTAAACTGAAAGCTCGAAAACATAATATTGGAACTAAAATATACCAAGCAAACGTGTACACAAAACCTTTAAAACCACCATTAAACATCATTATTCCTTAGTTGAGAATGAGCATACATCGCTCTAACTCCCAACGTCTGTTACCGGCCAAGAGACCCATACTTCGGCCTCCCTTTGCTGGTACATAGCCTAGGAGACCCATACTTCGGCTTCCCTTGCTGGTATATGGCCTAGGAGATCCATACTTCGACCTCCCTTTATCCTTAGTTGAGAGTGAACTACTAGATCTAACCCTTAACGTCAACCTTAGTCGGGGAGAACCATTTTGCTCAATCCCTCAACGTTAACCTTAGTCGGGGAGAACCCTTTCGCTCAATCCCTCAACATCAACCTTAGTCAGGGAGAACCCTTTTGCTCAATCCCTCGACGTCATATTACTAATGTGCACGTGGTGTTTTCTATGTACCGTCAACACCTTAGGTACATTTATTCAAATACCTTCCTTACCTTTAGTATCTGGCTCACTTAAGCTATCAAGTTCTCGAAGAGCATTAAAAGAATAGTTTTCAAATATAGCATAGAAACTCTTTAGAATATCTTCCCTACCTTTAGTATCCCTTTTCATTATGTTTATGAATACCAACGTATATACTTTGACAACCTTAGGTATTTAAAGCATAGTACATCAGTACCGTCGTACCTTAGATACTTAGCTATGATACTTTCTCATTGTCTTTCAGTATCCGTCATATAACTAGTCACAAACATTTAATTGAACACTAAGGCTTAGTGCTCAAATCATCATACTAGTTTATCATGAAAACGGAGTTACTAAAATATGCTGAAAGTATTTGGACAAGATAACATATTTAAATCGTGTCAATTTCCATGGAAAACATGCTTTACTTAGCATGAGAAATAACTTCAAACATATGTTGCTTGGCACCTCATTTAAAACACTTAGCATGAGAAATAACTTCAAAGAAATCATAGTTTCTAAATCATTACAACATTAAATCATCACATTGTCACTCACAGCTCGTTGGCCTCTTAACGGGTTATACGTCTCTCCTAGCTCTTCTTGGCCTGAAAGGACATAATTCTCGGTTAACTACTTAGAATTCTTAGCAAAATACCTCAAATAGTTCATTTACTAATGGAATTTCCATCATCAAAGACAACTTTACTAGGAGATACTCATCATGAGTGCATTCTTTTCATGAGCAAGATCCTTATGAGCGAGATCCTCATGAGCGAGATCCTCCTCATGAGCAAGATCCTTCATCCTAGCGATACTCACATTTTCAGCGAGATTCATCCCAATTTCTAGTGAGATTTCCTTCTAGAGCGAGATCCTCATCACAAAATTAGCGAGATTTCCTTCATTAGCGAGATCCTCAGCACAAAATTAGTTGTTTGCTTGTTCTTCCCAAACAGTTGTCTGCTTATGCACAGATTCTCTATTACAACTTCAAAAATTTATAACTCAAAATCTAGATCTCTTTTGAAGAACCTTCCTTCTACAAACATGTTTAGAATTGAGTTAACTTTTTTATCTTAAAATTTTAGCCAAAAATTCCTTATAATTTGGCCTAGAGCTTCCAATATTCACCTCGAGCCTTGATTAATCTGAGATTCTGCCTTCTCTGCACTTTCTTCACTTCTTATTCTTCTCCTCCTAAAATCTTTCTCCAGTAAGACAACCTCGAAAATTAGATTCTCCCATCTTTCAAATGACACTAATTTCACTAAATTTTCGCATGTAGTTTGCCGAAACCAAGCTTATGAATTTCATCTTTCTTTTAATCTTCCTGCCGCCTCCCGAGTTCAAGGATCAACCGTCACGTCACTCCACATTTAGTGCCTCCAGCCCAAGCCAATAAATAGGCTTCCTTATTTAATATATTTTTTTTCCTTTCTCCACAACTCTTATAATTAACATGGATTTTCACTTATTAAATATTTAATATATCATTCCTTTGGCTAAACATGCTTGTTTAGGAAACTTAGAATTCGGGGTTTACACTTAGCTACATAAGATCTTATTTCTTCTTGCTTCCATCCTCTATCCCTCCTAAAACATGGCTTCATTTAACTCACTAGAAGACATCACATTACTTACTCTTACTTAAAGTAATTAGGGTTTGGGTTTTACAATCATAGTTTATTGAATATGAGTAAATGCAAATAAAATAACATTTATTTTATTAATAACAATGTGTACAAAATGTTTACAAACTACGAGACCACCGAGAGAATTAGGACACCAATCCCAACACTCTAGAGTTTTATGGTCTTTGATTTGATTCTTATTAGATGTAATTGAAAATTTTAAACTCTAAATATTATGCAACTTCTTGCCGGAAAATAGGAGTATCATGGAGAAATTGGTCCATTCCAGGAGTTCTAGGACATTTCGGACGTCCAAACTTTGAGGTAAACTAAATCTAGTGATGGGTAAAAGGTTTATATATATTAATTAAGCTTTAAGTGGCCAAAAAAATGATGAATTTAAGTCTAAAAAGCTCACGGGAAAAATAGAGGCTGAATTTGGAAATTCTGGGCTGGAGGTTGAAGATGACTCCTGCCTGTCATCTATTATCCATTATTAAAAGCTGGAAATTCAAATTCAGCTTAATTGAGGTGTTTTTAAGCATAATTTGTAGAATCTAAAGACAACATCGAGAGAGGGGGGGAAGGAAGGGGGTGAATAGGGTTGACTACCAATTTTTAAAAAAATAATTTTATCTCCAAACAACGCTCAATAAAGTTAACTCACTAATTTGATTAAAGAAAATTTATGCAAGTCAAAACTTAAATCTTGCAAGCTATGATAACTTCAAATTTAAAGACAATTTAATTAAGGATAAATTTAAATAACACACAAGAAATTAAATCATGCAATTAGGAAAGATTAAAAAAATAACTGTGACAAGAAGCAAAAAATTGAAAACAAGAAATAAAAGAGAGAGAGGAAGAGAAAACACTGAGAATTATAGTGGTTCGGCAAATTGCCTACTCCACTCTCCAAGACTCCTTCTTGGGTATTTCACTAAGTGATCCTCTTGCAGGTGAGGACCAAACCGACACACGACCCTCTTTTTCCTAGGCTAAAGAGAAACCCAAGATCCTTTTTATTGGTTCAGGATCAAACCAATTTCTTTTTCTCACAACCCAAGGTGTACCCACACCTTAATACAATTCCCAAAAATTAAAAGAAAACCTCACAATATTACCTCTTGAAGGCTAAATACACAAGTTGAGCACTCAGAAAAAAAAAAAAAAAAAACTCACAAAAATAACTCTAGGCCAATTTAGGAGCAAGGAGGACAAGAATTTGAGAGTAGAGAGAATTGAGAGCTTAAGACTTGAGAGCATTTGGTGTCTATGAAGAGTAAAATCAAGTCGAATTTATAGGCGAGGGGGATAAATTTTGGCCATTGGATATGATTGCAAATGAAGGGTGGAGATTGAATAAAAATAGAAAAGGAAAGGATTTGAAAAGGAATTTTGAAAGATTGGAATTATTAAGATTTGGAGAATAAAAAGGATTTGAAGGATGAAAATTTAGGAAGGAAATCAAATTTGAAAAGGCTGAAATTTGGTGAGAATTTGGAGAAAATTTGATTAGGAAATTAAAGGAAAATAAGAAAATAAAAATGAAAATAAAAAATAGTCAGATGATATGAGCACCACGCGACAGCGGAGGAGATTGAGCGTCATGCGTCGCATTCTGTGAAGAAACTCAGGCACGTGCGGCGCATGCGCACGTCCACGCGTGAAGCTAGGTGATCGCCACTTGTCATTATCTCATTCGTCCATGGTCGCCACGTCAGCAAAAAGTGATCGGTTGGAGTGTCACGTCATCTGCCACATCAGCAATATTGACCGTTTGTGTGCCACGTCAATCGCCACGTCGGATGCCACATCAGCAAGGTGCCACGTGTCATTGCCATGTTGGATTTCCTCTCCAATCTTCTTTTGCTTATAACTTTCTCGTTTGAACTCCGATTTGAGCAATGCAAATTGCGTTGGAATCGTCTTTCCAAGCTCTACAAGAAGTGACTCTAAAACACTAAAAATGTTCGTACAAAAAATCTGAGATTGTTATCATCAAAATATTTGGTTTGATTAAAGCCCTAAAGCTAACATAATTAGGGGTCCAATTAGTAATGTTATGATACTTTAAACCTTAAATTAGAAGTACATAGGATCTTAAGTCAATTTTGAAGTTGATTAAGGGATTCATTTAAAGTAAACCCTAATTAGGGTTAATAGAAAAATTTGGCAAAATTGGAAAAAAAAAATTAAGGTTAATTAAGGTGTTCTTGAACTTAACTGAAGTTCTAATAGATATCAATAAGATGTTTTAACCTTGGGATTAAATTAATTTGGAATCTCGGGTTAATTTTAAGATAATTTAAGGATTAAAGTGTAAGGAGAAATCCTAAAATTGGATGACATTAAGGTTTGGGGAAAAAGTAAGTGTACTCAAGCTTAATTTAAGTCCTAATTGGCATGATTAAAATACTTTGAGTTTAAATTGGATTAATTTCAGGGAATTAAGGTAATTTAAGTAATTAAAGGGACTTAATTGTGGGTAAACCCTAAATTGAGTGCAATTAGGGTTACATTGAAAGGGAAACCCTAAAATGGTCAATATTAAGGCTTAAGGAAATTTTATGTGGAATTAGTTCTTATTCGAGATTGATATTTTAGGATCTTAAGTTAATTTTAAAGTAATTAAAGGACCAAATTGAAAAGTTACATTGGATCAAATTAGGGTTTTGGGGATTTTAAGTGAAATTGGTTGTATTTGAAGGTTAATTTTCAAATAATTGGATTATGTCATGTGGAGGATAACCAGGGGATTATCAATATGATTGCAGGATAAACGGGATTTGGAGGAACTTGAATAATTTTCAAATAATTGAATTATGTCATGTGGAGGATAAACAGAGGATTATCAATATGATTGTAGGATAAAAGGTAGTTGAAGGAACTAGAAATCTTAATTCTTCTACCCGAGAGATGGTTGTTTTCCTATGCTACTTGAATGTGTTTCAGTAGCATTGCTCAGGTGATTAGGGGGCTACCAGGGTCAGATGTGGCCAGAGTATGCCAAGAACTCCAGAGGAACGTGCCCCTATAACACCACTCAAGCTTTTAGGGGGATACTAGGGTCATATGTGGCTAGAGTATACCAGGAAGTCTAGAGTAACTTGGGTTGTGGTGTGTATCCTATATTTAGCCTTGAGGTAGCTTTGCATGCATTTATGACCTTGTTATCTGGTTTACATCGTGAGGGCATTCCTTGTCCAGAGTAACCTACCGTTGTAGATGAGTATTTGGGTATAGAGTTGGTGTTATTTTCTAATAACTCCTGAATGATTTATAATGTGCTTTCTATGAGATATAATCATGCCATTATTTTACTAGTACGTGTTTGAAATGTTATTGAATCTTATATACTTTGTCAATGATTTACTGAATGGTTCCTGTTGAGCCATCAAACGCCTCTATATTTGAGAGTATTATAGGATAGTTAAAACTTGTGAGTTGCATGTCAAGGGAGGTTCTATTAAATATAATCATTATTGTTGGTCTGTAAATCTTTTTTAACAGTAGTGTGATTTAAGCTGAGTTGAATTCTTAAACTTTGTTAACGATTGTAAACTATTTTTGAAAATTGGTTTGGAAGTCAAGGTTTGATCTTGAGTATAGGATATGTGTAACACCCCGTATTTTTTTAGTAATAATATAATTTCAGTAATTTTTATTATTTTGAGGGCATTTTTGGAATTTTGGACTTCAAGTGTAAGTGGAAGAATTTAATTGTTGGTGTGAAATTATTCAATTTAGAAATTAATGGCAGGAATTAATTTCTTTTTGAGAAGGAAAGGAATTTAATAGTATAAAGTGGAATAAGGAAAAAAAATAAAATATAGTTTATATTTATTTCCTTTTTAGTTTATTATTATTATTATTATTTTATACCGCCCCCCCAAAAAAAAATTCCCTTCTCCTTCACGCGCGACCAAACCCCCCTTCCATTTTTTTCGCCAGTCGCCGTCCTTCTTGCCGCCGACCTCGACCACCAGCTCAGATCTCCCCACCGCTCACCGCCGACCTTGACCGCCAGCCTAGATCTGAGCCGCAACCAGCCCAGATCTGACTTCGGCCTCTTCGCATCTCAACCGTTTGCGTCGCCCAGATCCAACTTCGGCCTCCCACGCCGAAGCCGCCCGCGTTCGAACCGCGAGTCCTTCCGCCGCTCGACTCGTCATGCCACCGCTTGCACCAGCTGTGACCTTGAGCGTTCCCCCTTTTCTCTTCAGCTCGTCGTCGATCGGAGCCTCCATCAGCCAGCCACATTGGTCTGACGCCACCCAACTCCTGTTGCTGCCATCGTTTCTTGTGCCATCATCAGATTTATCAACTTAGGTAAGATTTCTGTTGTTTGGGGTTGTTTTCAATTGATTCTTGACTGGCCATTTACTTTTGGCACCAATCGATTGAGGCCTTTATGTGTCAACTTTGGATTCATGTTCTTGAAGGTATTAAGGTGTTGTTAGGTGAAGTTAGAATTGTTTTAGCAGATTTGATGTGCCTCATATCACACCTTTGGTGAGTTTACCCAGATTTTTTGGCAGTACTTGGAGTATGTGTGATTAGGCCTTTGTTTTAATTTTAAAACTTGGTTGCGTTCTTATGTCAGGGTCTTACTTGGAGTTGTTGGTTTTGTTGGCTGTCTGAGATTATCTGCGGATTTTTGATTTAGGTAAAGTTAAATTGAAGATCTTTAAATAATTTGGTTAATTGTATTTAGACCCCAAAGATGAGTTTAGAACTTTGGATTTGTTATTTTTGGACCAAGGGTGCTAAATTAATATTTGTAATATATGTTATAGGGTGGATTCAAAGCCTTCCAAGAGTTGTAAGAGGGTTAATTACTTGGATTAAATTGTGACCAAATTTAAGGTAAGTAATCTTACTACTGGAACTGCCCACGGGCCAAACACTAGATGTATGCTAGCATGATAGATGAATGTGATGGCAGAATGACAGCATGATAGACTGATAGTATAGTATAACCGATGATGTTCTTGTATGAGATCTGAAAGATTTATTTGTGCACGTAGATACTTGAATGCTAGCTTGAGGTGATATTTGATTCCATGTGGTTATATTTGATCTGAGGATGTTGAGATGTATATGTATGTCATAGAACCATGTTGTGATAGTTTTGATGTTAAGACTATGATAGTGTCTTTACTGATTAGTTAGATGCACACTAGAGATTGTGTCTCCTTCCGAATTCACCAGTTTGTGTTTCCTTCGGGATTCACCAGATTGTGTCTTCTTCGGGATTCACCAGATTGTGTTTCCTTCTGGATTCACCAGATTGTGTTTCCTTCGAGATTCACCAGTTTGTGTTTCCTTTGGGATTCACCAGTTTATGTTTCCTTCGGGATTCACCAGATTGCGTCTCCATCGGGATTCACCAGTTTGTGTCTCCTTTGAGATTCACCAGCTTTTGTTTCCTTCAGGATTCACCAGAGGTAGTGGGCATATTTAGCTACAGTAGGAGAGATATCAGTTTTTCATGTATGTATGTGTCTCATGAAAACTAGGACAGTTTATATGTTCCACCAGAGGTAGGCATCTAGAGGACATAGACGCCTAACCTTACCCCAGTAGTGGGGTTACTTACTGAGTATTTTATACTCATTCTTTCTCATGTTGTTGTTTTAGGTAAAGGTAAAGATGCACCGGCGATGGACAAACAGAATTCATGATCGAGCCACTAGGACTAATTTTATGCTTCCGCTCATGAGATTTAGATTTCTTTTCATGTTTTCTTAACTTTCAGCTTTGATGTTGAATCTTACTATTAAGAATCATTTTCAGAATTATTTATTATCATTTATGATTTTTTGGGTACCCTATTGTTGCTTTTAATATTTGAGTTTAATGAAAGTCTTTCGAACTTACCTTATTTAATTAGTATTTATTTCACCATAAAAGAGTGTCAATTTAAGTTCCATGCATGCATGTATTTAGTAGCGGCCTAACTTAAGTCCTTGGGGGTCGGGTCATTATAGTTGGTATCAGAGCCCATGTTTTGGGTTCCGTAGACTGACTTACTACGTAAGTCTAGATAGTCCCTGTGGCCTAGTAACAGATCCCTCATCATCGCCAGGTATGTCATACTAATGAAAGTTTTAATGCATATATGAGATTAGTGATGTGGTGTTTTAATAGCATGATTTTTGAGAAAACCTAGAGATAGGTAGTTAATTTATGAGTTCATGACAGGACATGACACCTAAACCTAGAACAAGAAAGACTGTTAGAGAAAGAGTGCAAGAATAGGGAGCTGAGAGTAGCTAGACTATCCCGACAGCTCCAAATCCGCCTATGGCCCAAGTCGATGAGAAGGCAATGGAAGCGAGAATTAGTGAAGCTGTTGCATCCTCCCTAATGGGAAAACTGCAGGAGCTTATTCGTAGCACGATGGCAGGACAGACTACCCAAACCCAAGCTCAGGAGGAACCAGTGCCACCCGAGCGGTTACAGCAGACCCGGCCGCAACACAGAGACATGCAGGGTCTATCTCTTGAGGCTAAGCATCTGAGGGATTTCAGGAAGTTTGACCCCCACTCCTTTGATGGGTCGTTGGGGGACCCCACTAAAGTAGAGATGTGGTTGTCATCTATCGAGACGATTTTCTGTTTTATGAGGTGCCCAGAGGAGCACAAGCTTCAATGCGCAGTTTTCATGTTGACTGGTAACGCAGAAATCTGGTGGCGTTTAGTAGAGAAAATGATTGATACTGGTGGTGAACTTGCAACTTGGGAGCAGTTCAAGGAGCGCTTTTATGAGAAGTACTTTTCAGCCCACACCCGGTACAACAAGCAGGCAGAATTCTTGAACTTAAGGCAGGGAGTTATGTCGGTGGAGGAGTATGAGCAGGAATTTGATAAGTTGTCTCGCTTTGCTCTTAAACTAGTAGTCACCAAGGCAGCGAGGACAAAGAGATTCATCCAGGGTCTGAAGAGCAAACTGTGAGGTATGGTACATGCTTTGAACCTCAAGACGTATGTTGCGGCACTACGGGCCGCCGTGAGGATTGATGTTGACTCCCAGGTGGGAGAGGAATACAGGAGGTCGCTCGAGATTGCGACCATCGCAGGTTAGAAAAGGAAGGCTGAGCCCAGGGCTCTTAAGCATCAGCAGAAAAACCATAACACAGTGAATGCTCCACATCAGTGGGAACAGCAGGGTTCCCAAGTTGTGACTGGCAGGGAGGATAGGCCGATATGTACTACTTGTGGTAAGCGACACTATGGACGTTGCCTAGCCGGCTCTGGGGTCTTTTTTTGATGTGGTCAGAAGGGGCATATGTTAGAGAGATGCCCAATGAGGAACACACCTGAACATAGGAGCCAGCCCGTAAGCTCGTTTTAGAGGGGCCCAAGTCGTCAGCAGTAGCAGGGTAAGGTATTCTCTACCACTCGGCGTGAGGCCGATAAGTCAGGTACAGTGGTGATAGGTACGCTTCCCATTTTTGGCCACCATGCTTTATTTTGTTTTTGTTTTTTTTTTTGCTCTGGCTCTTCGCATTTGTTTATATCTTCTGCATTTTTAAGGCATGCCATGTTAAAGTCAGAACCTTTGCCATTTGCACTGTCCATTTCCACTCCATCAGGAGAGATCATGTTAGCTACAGAAAAGATAAAAGCATGTCAGGTAGAGATAGCAAATCATGCATTAGATGTAACCTTGATAATTTTAGATATGCGTGATTTTGATGTGATATTGGGCATGGATTGGTTAGTTGCTAATCATGCCAACATAGATTGCTCTCGTAAGGAGGTCATCTTTAACCCTCCTACAGGAGCCAGTTTTAAGTTTAGAGGGGTTGGGACTGTGGTCCTACCCAAAGTGATTTCAGCATTAAAGGCCAGTAGACTGTTTGACCAAGGAGCCTGGGGTTTTATGGCTAGTGTGGTTGACACTAGAGGGGCTGAAGTCATCTTGACTTCAGAGCTAGTAGTGAGAGATTTTCCAAACGTTTTCCCAGAGGATCTTCCTGGACTGCCCTCGCAGCGGAAGATAGATTTTGCTATTGAGTTGGAGCCAGGCACAACCCGTATTTCGAAGGCTCCATACAGGATGGCCCCGACAGAGTTGAAGGAACTAAAGGTCCAATTGCAGGAGTTGTTGAACAAAGGTTTCATACGCCCTAGCGTGTCACCATTGGGTGCACCTGTTTTGTTTATGAAAAAGAAGAATGGATCGTTACGTCTGTGTATTGATTACAGAGAGCTGAACAAGGTGATCGTCAAGAACAATTATCCCCTCCCCAGGATTGATGATTTGTTCGACCAATTGCAGGGAGCTACGATATTCTCAAAGATTGATCTCCTGTCAGGATACCATTAGCTGAGAATAAAGGACAGTGACATACCCAAGAAAACTTTTCGTTCGAGGTATGGGCATTATGAGTTCATAGTGATGTCCTTCGGTTTAACGAATGCACCAGCAATGTTCATGGATTTGATGAATAGGGTGTTCAAGGAATTCCTCGATACCTTTGTGATTGTTTTTATTGATGACATCTTGGTATATTCCAAGATAGAGGTCAAACATGAGGAGCATTTGCAAAAATTTTTGGAGACGTTGAGGGCCAATCAGCTGTATGCTAAGTTTTCTAAATGTGAATTTTGGTTGAGGCAGGTGTCCTTTGTAGGGCATGTAGTATGGAAGGAAGGTGTCTCTGTGGATCCTGCAAAGATTGAGGCAGTTACGAGTTGGGCTCGTCCAATCACAGTCAGTGAAGTATACAGTTTTCTAGGGTTAGCAGGCTACTATAGACGATTTGTAAAGGACTTCTCTCGCATAGCCGCCCAATTGACCCAGTTGATCCAGAAGGGAGTGGCTTTTTTTTTGGAATGAGGCTTGTGAATACAGTTTCCAAGACCTCAAGCAAAGGTTGGTTTCAGCCTAGTTCTTATAGTACCAGATGGATCAGGTGGTTTTTTCATTTACAGTGACGCGTCCAAGAAGGGGTTGGGATGTGTATTAATGTAGTAGGGCAGAGTAGTTGCTTACGCTTCCCGTCAGTTAAAGAAGCATGAACAAAATTATCCCACTCACGACATAGAATTAGCAGCAGTGGTTTTTGCTCTCAAGATCTGGAGGCATTACTTATATGGAGAGAAGATATAGATCTTCACCGACCACAAGATTTTAAAGTACTTTTTCATTCAGAAAGAGTTGAACATGAGGCAAAGAAGGTGGTTGGAGCTGGTGAAGGATTATGACTGTGAAATTTTGTACCACCCAGGAAAGGCAAATGTAGTGGCAGATGCTCTAAACAGAAAGGTGGCTCATTCAATAGCTCTCATTACCAGACAGACTCATTTGTGCAGGGAGCTAGAGAGGGCAGAGATTGCAGTGGCAGTGGGAAAGATCGTGACACAGTTAGCACAGTTGTCAGTGCGACCGAGTCTAAGGCAAAAGATTATTGATGCGCAACGAGGTGACCCTTATCTAGAGGAGAGAGTTCGTAAGGTGGGGTTAGGCCAGGATGGCAAATTCTCAGTATCAGTGGAAGGTTGCCACCTTTATTAGGGACGTTTGTGTGTGCCAGTAGTTAGTGATATTAAAGATGAGTTTGTTGTCAGAGGCTCATAGTTCCTTATTTTCGATACACCCCGACAACACCAAGATGTATCAGGACTTGAAACGTTACTATTGGTGGAATGATATGAAAAGAGAGATTGAAGAGTTCGTTAGTAAGTGCTTGGTGTGCCAGCAAGTGAAAGCCCTGAGGCAGAAACCAGCAGACTTGTTACAGCCATTGAGTGTACCAGAATGGAAGTGGGAGCATGTGTCTATGGACTTCATCGTGGGGTTGCCACGGATAGTCAAAGGTTTCACTGTGGTATGGGTTATGATGGACAGACTTACAAAGTTAGCATATTTCATACCCGGGAAGTCCACCTTTTCAGTAAATAAGTGGGCACAGATATAAATGAAGGAGGTGGTGAGATTGCACGAAGTGCCTGTGTCCATCATGTCGGACAAAGACCCTCGTTTCACGTCTAACTTCTGGAAAATTCTTCAGGCAGCTTTGGAGACCTGGTTAGATTTCAGTACAGCTTTCCACTCACAGACTGATGGGCAGACAAAGCGATTGAATCAGATACATGTTGCATGCCTGTGCCATAGAGTTTTCAGAAAGCTGGGATGCTCACTTGCATTTAATGGAGTTTTCTTATAATAACAGCTACCAGTCCACTATTGGGATGTCACCATTTGAGGACCTATATGGGAAGAGTTGCAGGTCCTCTGTGTGTTGGGATGAGGTTGGAGAGAGGAATTGTTAGGACATAAACCAAACCACGAATGAGGCAATACAGAAGATCAGGGCTCATATGCAAATAGCTCAGATCAGACAGAAGAGCTATGCCGATGTAAGACGTAAGGACCTGGAATTTGAGACTGGTGTGAAAGTGTTCTTAAAAGTGGCACCCATGAAGGGTATTCTAAGGTTTGGTAGGAAGGGGAAGTTGAGTCCGAGATTCATTGGATCTTTCGAGGTCTTGGAATAAGTTGGCCCCCTAGCTTACCGTTTGACATTGCCCCCAACACTGTCTTCAGTTCATAATCTCTTCCATATTTCGATGCTAAGGAAGTTTGTGACAAACCTATCCCATGTAGTTGACATCGAGCCCTTGTAGTTGAATGACAACTTGAGCTACGAAGAGAAACCTGTAGAGATCCTAGCCAGAGAAGTAAAGATATTACGCCACCGGGAAATTGCATTTGTGAAAGTCCTGTGGCAGAATCACCAGTTCAAGGAGGCTATCAGGCTCTTTACCTTTAACATCCATTGTTATTTTGTACTCCGCTCATTTATCGAAATGGAATCTACTTCTCTATATCTGTTCACTCTCTGTTATTTACACATGAGTAGCTAAATCAGTTGAATGGGTTGAGAAGCATTTAGCTAGCACAGCTAGGGAATCTTCATTCTATGCGTTTATCTTGTATTATGTTATGCTTCATTCGTCCATTAGAGATTCTCAGGAGGTTAGTCTAAGGACAGGATCTATGCTTGGGAAGGTCGGGTTAGAATCTAGGCTTGAGAGAGTCATATTAGAACGCATAATCAAGAGATAGAATCTTAGGAATAAGCACTATTTGTTATCAACGCATCGCATGCATTCTAGAGATAGGATATGATTATATGCGGTCACCTTGCCTTTATGCATTTTGTAACATCGCATAGGAAAAGAGTAGAGACTTAGGGATAAGCTCTATGGACACTTTTGCATTCAACACATGCGTCCTAGACTTAGGAGCATCGCATTTGCATTGGAAATGACTTGATGTGCATGGTTGTAGCATGATCGCATAGTCTGACGCATTCCCAAGTAACGCTAGCTAAAGATCTCCTCAACCCGTTCATCCGCATACTCAGTGATCTATCACACAACTGACTTTTCTCAAATCCGCCGCATTTGTTTATTTTCCATTAATGCAATCAACAACAAACCAACAATTTATTTATTTGGTCACCGCAAAGTTTTCCTAAAAATTACCAATGCAACCTGTTTTCACAAGTCCCTAAGTTCGACCCTGGACTTACCAGGAAACTCAGTGGAGTTTACACTTGGATTCCGCTGAGGAAACTTGAGTCCTTAACACAATTCCACCATCGCATATCTCCATAATTCACTTCATAAAATCAAGCATCAAGTTTTTGGCGCCGTTGCCAGGGACTTCGGCAAAATAGTGTGCTAACAGTAATTTTTCTGATTTCTTTGCAGACTCTCAATCTCTGGCGAATTACGACCCGGAGATTGAGATGACGTTTAGACGAAGATTGAGAGACCGCCAATAGTAACCACAGTCAGTAAAGAAAAGATGGTGGAGCAACCTGAAAATGGAGCACCAAATGATAAAAATGTCATGGCGAATCCAATCCTTCTGGCTAACGATCGCAATAGAACCATTAGGGACTATGCATCACCAAACCTCTATGATTTCTCTCTAGAAATCATGAGGCCTGCCCTCGACGGAAGCAGATTCGAAATGAAACCGGTGATGCTGCAGATGATCTAGACTGTAGGACAATTCGGAAGAAGGCGTGGCGAGGACCCGCACGCCCACCTCCGAAGCTTTATTGAAATCTGCAATACTTTTGTGTTCCCAAACATCTCTGCCAAAGAAGTTCGACTAACTTTGTTCCCATTTTCTCTCTGTGATTAGGCAAGGAAATGGGCGTATTCTCTCGAGCTGGGAGAGATCACTTCATGGGAACAGGTCGTGGAGAAGTTTATGAAGAAATATTTTCCACCAACTGAGAATGCCAGACGAAGGAAACTAATTAAAATTTTTGAACAAGACATGGACGAATCACTCAGTGATGCTTGGGCAAGGTTTAAGAGGTTGGTCAGGGATTGTCCACACAATGGGTTGCCAGACTGCCTTCAAATGGAAATCTTTTATCATGGTTTGAATCCCGCTTCGCAGACTGCTGCCAATGCGGCAGCCATTGGTGGTCTGCTTGATAAAACGTATGACAAGGTGAAGAACATCTTGGATCGCATCTCTAAGAACCATGAAGATTGAAGAGAGTGACTAGAGATTGAGACTCAAAGATAATGACACAAGTAATGGTGCTATTGCTTCACTACAAAATCAGATGACCGCAATGATGAACTTAATTCAAGGAATTGCGATCAGCAGCCCAACATCGCAAAATGGGCAAATCAATGCAATCAGTCAAAACACCGCAAGGTGTGCGACTTGCGGTGATGGGCATGCGATGGAATATTGCTCGCAAAATCCACAGTCCATTTACTTTGTAAAGAATAACCCCTTTTCGAATACCTACAACCCCGGGTGGAGAAACCACCCCAATTTTGCTTGAAAGAATCAGCAATAGAATTTTCAACCCGTGGCGCAGAAAGAAGGGCCACCAGGATTCTTCCCACGCAACAACGGTCAGACAAACAATCAAGCAAGTAGCTCAAAACTACCGCAATCCTCTTCCTTGGAAAGCCTATTGAATCAATACATAGAGAAAAACGAAACTGTGCTTCAAAGTCAGGCTACGTCCATCCGCAATCTAGAATTACAGATGGGCCAGATTGCGAGTGAGCTGAAAAGTAGACCGCGTTGAGTTCAACAGAACTCCCACGCAACCCGGGGGATCAGGTAAAGAGCAATGTAAAGTTGTGACATTGCGAAGTGGAAAGACTGTGGAAGGAGAAAAGAAGGAGCTTAGTCGGACAGCTCCCATTGCGGCTGAACATGAAATTGCAGTAACATAAGAAGAAGAAAGAGAAAAAGAAGCAGTAGAACCAGAGGTTGCGTTGACCTCAAAGCCAACTAAGACGGGAACCGTGAAAGTGCAGTTACCCCCTTTCCCGCAAAGACTAAGGAAGAAAAAGAATGAAGAGGTGCAGTATCAACGCTTCCTATTTATGTTAAAGCAATTACATATTAATATTCCTTTTAGTGAAGCGATTGAGGAAATGCCTGCCTACGCAAAGTTTCTGAAAGATATGGTAACCAAGAAGAGGGGAGCTGGTAAGTTTGCCACGGTGGCGCTAACACAAAGTTAAAAATCAATTATTCCACCGAAGATGAGAGATCCTGGGAGCTTTAATATTCCTTGCTCCATCGGAGGACTGTACATCGGGCAAGCCCTGTGTGACCTGGGAGCCAGCATAAATTTGATGCCTCTATCAATCTTTAAGCAGCTGAATGTGGGGCAACTTGTGCCCACAACGGTGACTCTCCAACTGGCCGATAGATCTCTAGTTCATCCAGAGGGAAAGGTGAAGGACGTGCTTATAACCATTGACAAATTCATCCTACCAGCCGACTTCATCATTTTGGACTACGAGGCCGACAAAGATGTGCCCATCATTCTGATGCGACCATTTTTATCAATAGGTCGTGCTCAGATTGATGTGCATAAAGGGGAAATCACTTTGAGCATCAACGGACAGAAGCTCAAGTTCAATATAATTCGTGCCATGAAGTTTCCGAATGAAGAAGACCTACATGACTCAGATGATGACCAGAATTTGATTGAGGAAGAAAAGTTTGATGAAAAGAATGAAGAAGATGATGCCAGCGCATCTGTTGCTTCCTGTAATGCGATCATAACAAAAACAAACAAGGAAGAAGAAATGATCGCAAATCAAAAAGAAGAGCCAATAGAAAAAGAAGAAAGAAAAACAATGCAACCATCCCTAGTAGAACCACCAACACTGGAATTAAAGACCCTGCCGAATCATTTAAAGTATGCATTTTTGGGGAAGAATGAGAAGCTGCCTGTTATTATTTCCTCTGAGCTGAACGAAGACCAAGAGAATGCGTTGATGAGCATTCTAAGGAAACATATGCGAGTAAGCTGGACGTTCGCCGACATTAGAGGAATTAGCCCATCGTACTGTATGCACTGCATTCATCTTTAAGAAGACTACAAAGCAACGATCGAACATCAACGTAGGCTCAACCCTGCGATGAAAGAGGTCGTCAAGAAGAAGATCATTAAATGGCTAGATGCGGGCATTATCTATCTTATAACAGATAGCACGTAGGTCAACCCCGTGCAGTGTGTGCCAAAAAGGCGGCATGACGGTAGTCCCGAATGAAAACAATGAATTAATACCACAAAGAACCATCACTGGGTGGCGCATTTGCATGGACTATCGCAAGCTGAATGCGGCCACAAAGAAAGATCATTTTTCTCTGCCATTCATTGATCAAATGCTAGATCGACTAGCAGGAAATGACTTCTACTGCTTCCGGGATGGTTATGCCGAATACAACTAAATTATGATAGCTCCAGAAGACCAAGACAAGACCACAAAGAACCATCACTGGGTGGCACATTTGCATGGACTACCGCAAGCTGAATGCGGCCACAAAGAAAGATCATTTTTCTCTGCCATTCATTGATTAAATGCTAGACCGACTAGCAGGAAATGACTTCCGGGATGGTTATGCCGAATACAACTAAATTATGATAGCTTCAGAAGACCAAGACAAGACCACATTCACCTGCCCATATGGGACCTTTGCTTTTAGCTGCATGTTGTTTGGCCTCTACAATGTGCCAAGCACATTATGATTACTGCACCCGTGTTAATTGCACCTGATTGGACACTTCCTTTTGAAATAATATGCGATGCAAGCGGGTATACGATGGGAGAAGCTTTGGCACAAAAGAGAAAAACAATCTTGCATCCCATCGTATATGCGAGTAAAACATTAAACCCTACTCAGACAAATTATACCACCACAGTTAAAGAGCTTCTGGGGTAATTTTTGCGTTGGAAAAATTTCGAGCATATCTGCTGGGAAAAAGGTACTCATCCATACTGATCATTCGACAATAAAGTACTTAATGACAAAGAAGGACGCAAAGCCGAGGTTGATCAGATGGGTTCTTCTCCTTCAAGAATTTGACATAGAAATAATTGATCGGAAAGGGATAGAGAACCGGGTTGCGGATCACTTGTCTAGACTGGAAAATTCTGAGGTTGACCACAATGAGTCTGAAGTGAGTGCGGTGTTCCCGGATGAGCAGCTGTTTCATATTGAAGATTTTCTCTGGTATGCAGACATAGTCAATTATCTGGTTTGCGAGTAATTCCTGAAGATTACACCTACCACTAACAGAAGAAGCTCAAACATGAATGCAGACATTATTATTGGGATGAGCCAAATCTGTATAAAAGAGGGGTAGACCAGATTTTTTAATTATGCGTACCAAATGCTGCTCAACAAAGCATATTATCGCAATGTCACGACTCACCATATGGTGGCCACTTTGGAGGGCAGCGCATCGCAGCCAAAGTTTTACAGAGTGGATTATTTTGGCCTACATTGTTCAAGGATGCAACTGATTACGCAATGAAATGTGATCGGTGCCAATGCACAGGTAACATTTCATGGAAACATGCAATGCCAATGAACACCATCTTGGAGCTTGAATTGTTCGACGTATGGGGGATTGATTTCATGGGACCATTCCCTCCCTCGAATGGTAAACATTATATTTTATTAGTCGTCGATTATGTATCCAAGTGGATAGAGGCAATAGCATGCGCCGTAAGTGATGCGGCGGTCGTCTCCCAATTCCTTAAGAAGTATATTTTCACTCGTTTTGGCACTCTCCGTGCCATCATAAGTGATGAAGGGTCCTACTTTCTCAACCATAATATCAAGGAGTTGCTACGCAAATACAACATTCTCCACAAAGTGGCCACCGCATTCCATCTGCAGAAGAATGGTCGAGCTGAAGTGTCCAATCGAGAAATTAAGTTGATACTTGAGAAGGTAGTAAGGCCTTCACGAACAGATTGGGCAACAAAGCTTGACGATGCATTATGGGCATATCGAACTGCATTTAAAACACCCATAGGTATGTCCCTATATGCGTTGGTATTTGGTAAAACGTGTCATTTGCCTCTGGAGCTTGAATATAAGGCATTGTGGGCGGTAAAGAAGCTAAACTTTTATTTGAAGAAAGCAGGAAAAGCGCGAAAAATACAATTGATGGAGCTAGAAGAATAGAGGATTAACGCATATGAGAATGCGAAGATTTACAAAGAGCGCACCAAGCGCTGGTATGATAAACACATATGCGGCAAAAACACCCAAGTCGGGCAGAGGGTCTTACTCTTCAACTCAGTCTGCGGCTCTTCCCAGGAAAATTAAAATCACGTTGGTCCGAACCCTTCATCATTAAAGAAATATTCCCACATGGTGCAGTGATGCGTTATTTTATGTGGTGGAAATATGGATGATATGTGTTGATAGATTTGCGTTGTGCACTCAAGTTTCCCTAGCGAAATTCAAGTGTAAATTCCTTTGAGTTTCCTAGTAAGTCCAGGGTCGAACACAGGGACTTGTGAAAATAGTTTGCGTTGGTGATTTTTATGAAGACTTGCGGTAACCAGTTAAATAAATGAATCGTTGGGTTTGTTGTTTGCGTTGATGAAGAATAAATGACAAATGCGGCGGAGTTTTAAAAGAGTTTGTAAACGGGAGATGCGATGAATATGCGGTGAATGGGTTGAGAAGGGTTAGCTAACATTGCCTAGAATGCGTTCATGCTTTGCGATCATGCAACATGCATACAATAGTAAACCACCTCTCGGTGTGAATGCTACAGCTTCTAATACTAGAACGCATGCGATGTATGTGCAAAGGTGTCTATAAGGCCTACACATAAACCTCTAATTCTTGTCTATGCGATGATACACAAACAAGGCAACCACGTATCATCAAACTCCCAAACTTTATTCCTTTCAAATTGATTTAATTCTTCTTGCATAACTAAAATCCAAAATTCATCATTTTCGGCATCTTTAAAACTTTTTTGTTCAATTTGAGAAACAAAAGCAAGATTATTAAACATATTAAGAGAGGAACGAGTTTTCACACCTTGTTCGGGATCACCAAGAAATAATTCTTTGGGATGGGAAGGAGCATACCTCCACTCTTTAGGCATGGATGAAGAACCAATTTCGTTCTTTTCGATTAAGCCCACCTCTTGCTTACTTGAAACAATTTCCTTGCCTTTGTCACTAACAAGTAAATATCCCAAATTTCCTTCTAAAACATCACTATAAATAGGCTCATTAGAAATAACATTGCAAGATTTATCAAATACTACATGCATAGATTCCTCAATTACTAAAGTTCTTTTATTGAAAACTCTATAAGCTTTACTAGTAGAGGAATAGCCAAGGAAAATACCAACATCTATCTTAGAATAATATTTTCCAAATTTTTCTTTGTTATTCAAAATAAAACATTTGCAACCAAAAACTTTGAAATACCCAATATTTGGAATTTTGTTATGCCAAAGTTCATAAGGAGTTTTATCCAAAGAAGGTCTAATTAAAACTCTATTTAAAACATAACAAGTGGTGTTAACGGCTTCCGCCCAAAAGTATATAGGTAAACCATACTCATGCAACATTGATCTAGCAAATTCTTGCAAAGTACGATTTTTCCTTTCAACTACACCGTTTTGTTGAGGAGTTCTTGGATCGGAGAAATTATGAGAAAAACCATTTTATTCACAAAAAGTTTCAACTGCTATCAAATTTTCCTCCATGATCACTCCTAATTTTAGAAATCAAAAAACCTTTTTCATTTTGAACTCTTTTTGCAAAACTAGAAAAGTTTTTCAAAACATCATCCTTATGTTTTAGCATCAAAACCCAAGTAGATCTTGAAGAATCATCAACTATAAAAAAGGCATAATAGTTCCCTCCAAAACTAGCAATTCTAGAAGGGCCAGATAAGTCCATATGTAATAGTTGAAGGGGTCTAGCTGTAGAGACCACATTTTTAGATTTGAAAGAGGACTTAGTTTGCTTACCCATTTGACAAGCATCACAAACTTTGTCTTTTTCAAATTTAAATTTGGGAAGACCTCTAACCAAAGAATTCTTGGAAATATTTGAAATTAAGTGCATGCTAGCATGTCCTAGTCTTCTATGCCATAACCAAGAATCATTATGCAAAGTCGATAAACATTTATCGTTAATAGGACAATCATTCAAATCAATAGTATAAACATTTTCATCTCTATTTCCAACAAATATAACTTTTCTATCACTAACATTTTCAATGATGCAATTCTTTTTATCAAACACAACTCTAAAGCCTTTATCACACAATTGACTAATACTAAGTAAATCATGCTTCAAACCATCAACCAAAAGTACATTTTCAATTAAAATAGAAGATTCATTACCTATACTACCTTTCCAATTATTTTACCTTTCTTGTTGTCACCAAAGGTTACAAGACCTCCATCCTTTTTGGAGAGAGAGACAAACTTGGATGGGTCTCCCGTCATGTGCCTCGAGCAATCACTGTCCAAGTACCACTTTTTTTTTAAAGGCTTTCAAACAAACCTCATCATTTTGTCCATCCTCTTTGTCACTATGAGCCATGAAGTAAAAATTGGCCACTTCTTCATTATCACTCCCACTTTCGTTTTCATCGCTATCATCCCAAGTAGGTTTCATTGCTTTCTTCTTGGATTTCTTGGATGATTTGAGAAAAGGACAGTCGATTCTAATATGACCCGACTTCTTGCATTCATAGCATATTACCTCATCATTTTTGCTCTTTTCACCTTTTGACTCTTTTTGGTTGGAGAGATGCTTCTTGAATTGTTTCTTTCTCTTGATGAAGTTCTTATACTTACGTGAAAGATAGGCAACATCATCTTTATCAAGGTCATCTTCATCTTGGGAGTCAACTTCTAAAGAGACGGTCTTTAAAGCTATACTTCTTTCTTTTTCTTCTCATCCTCCATGTTTTTCTTGATCTTTATCTCATGCGTCAACAACGAGCCCATGAGTTCATCAATGGAGAGAGATTTGAGATCCTTTGCCTCTTGAATGGTGGTGACTTTAGGCTCCCATTGTTTAGGCAAAGACCACAATAGCTTCTTTATCTTCTCAAGATCTGAGTACTTTTTCCCAAGTCCTTCTAAAGCATTGACAATGTTAGTAAATCTAATAAACATATCGGAAATAGCTTCATTTTCATCAATTTTAAACATTTCATATTGATGAACTAACATGTCAATCTTTGTTTCTTTTACTTGACTAGTTCCTTCATGAGTAATTTCTAATTTATCCCATATCTCTTTAGCGGTTTTGCAAATAGACACTCTATTATACTCAACTTCATTCAAAGCACAAAATAAGCAATTAATAGCTTTGGCATTTAAAGAACATGCTTTCTTTTCATTTATTGACCATTATACCTTAGGTTTTATAGTGCTAACACCATCAACATCTTTTGTTGGAATTTTAAAGCATTCCTCAACAATATCCCATAAATCATAATCAATAGAAAGCAAGAAAAATCTCATTCTATTTTTCCAATAACTATAATTGGTACCATTAAAGAAATGAGGCTTTGTAATAGATTGACTATCAGTAAAAAGGATAAAACCTAAAGTTGCCATAGCTAAAAAACAATTAAGTTTATCAAGAAATAAATATTTCAAGAAAAACAACCCGCTCTGGTACCAATTTGTTGGATCGATATGGCAACCCTAGAGGGGTGAATAGGGTTTAATTAAACTTTTTTTTTCTAAATTAACCCAATTAAACTAAATACACTTTTTATAGATAATAAGAAAAATTCAATTTATGCAACAAATAAGATGACAAAAAGTGTGATAATTTAATTCTATCAAATTTTAGCAAATAAATAAGAACAAACTAAAACATACAATAATTGCTTAAATTAATTGCAAAAATAAAAATGAAAGAGTTAGAAAAGAAGACACTAGTGGTTCGGTCAAACTCTACCTACTCCACTCTCTAAGCGCCTCTTGGGAATTTGAATAAATTCTTTCCGACTCTTTCCACGGATTAGAGCCCAAACATTACACCAACGCTCCTTTTACGGGTTCAAGAGAAAACCCGATCCTTTCCACGGTTTAGGATCAAACCGTTACAAATATTGAAATTTTTTAAGAACACAATACAATTCTCACTAGAGTGGATTTACAAGTTTAAGCACTCAACAAATTTATCCTCACAATACAATAACACTCTCTCAAGAAGAAGATGAAAAGAAAAAAAAATGGGAGCTTAGATGGAAACTTTTGAGTTTTGGAGGATTATGAAATGTAAATTTTGTTAGTTCAAAATTTGGAGAGGAAGATGGTTTATATAAAGATGGAAAAATTTTTAGAAACCACAATTAATTTAGACCATTAGATTTTGGAAAAGAAAAATCAATGGTGGAGATTTAAACTAAATTAGTCATTCGATACAAACAAGATATAATATTAAATTCTTTTTCTTTTGAAATTCATTTTTTTTTAAATTAATCTAAAAAATAAAAAACATACCATGTGTCAAAAACTAGCAGTTAGACAAAAACATAAAATAATATTAAATTCATTTTCCTTTTAATTCATTTTCTTTTTAAAGTCAATCCAAAAATAAAAAAAACATACCATGTGTAAAAAAACTAGCCGTTAGACACAAATATAAAATAATATTAAACTTATTTTCCTTTTAAATTTCTTTTAAATTTTATTTTTTTAAAGTCAATCCAAAAATAAAAAAACATACCATGTGTAAAAAACTAGCCGTTAGACACAAACACAAAATAATATTAAATTTATTTTCCTTTTAAATTTCTTTTAAATTTCATTTTTTTTTAAATCAATCCAAAAGTCAAAAGTTCATCATATGTTAATCTCTTGATGATCCACCTGTCAACCAATATGCTGCCACATGTCTACATGCAAATGGTCTAGTTATGCCACGTCATCCACCACGATATTTTTTCGGTCATATCGTCTTCGTTTTAGCTCCGATTTGAGTGATTCAAGAGGTGTTGGAATCATTGTTCCGAGCTCTACACTATGGACATATTAAAACACTAAAATTTTCAGTAATTAAAAATTGAGTTTGTTATCATCAAAACATTGATTAATTAATTAATTAAAATCAATTAATTTGAGATTAAGGGCCAAAAAGCCAACACATTTTAAGGGAGAAAGGGATTAAAAGTTAGATGCAAGGTCTGATTGAAGGAAGATTTTGGAGATTGGAATCTTAAGGGTGGTTGTTGCTAAGGTTTCGTTGGGGTACTGAATTCAAAGATTGATTATTGAAGACTATCGCTTGGATCGATATCTAAATCTAGTATTGAGGTAAGTAATTTTACTACTAGAACTACCCATGGGCCAAGCACAAGATATACGCTAGCATGATAGATGAATATTATGACATAACGATAGCATGATAGACGAATAGTATAGTATAACCAATGTATGTTCTTGTATGAGGATCTGAAAGATTTATTTGTGCACGTAAATACTTGCATGCTAGCATGAGATGATACTTGATTCCATGAGGTTGTATTTGATATGAGGATATTGAGGCATATATGTATGTTGTAGAGCCATGATGTTGAGGTATATATGTATGTTATAGAACCATGTTGTGATACTTGTGATGTTGAGACTGTGATAGTGTCCTTATTGATTAGTAAGATGCCCACTAGATATTGTGTTTCCTTCAGGATTCACCACATATTGTGTTTCCTTCGGGATTCACCAGATTGTGTTTCCTTCGGGATTCACCAGATATTGTGTTTCCTTCGGGATTCACCAGATTGTGTTTCCTTCGGGATTCATCAGATTGTGTTTCCTTCGAGATTCACCAGATATTGTGTTTCCTTCGGGATTCACCAGAGGTAGTGGGCATACTTAACTACAGTAGGATAGAAATCAGTTTTTCATGTATGTGTGTGCCCCATGAGGACTAGAGTAGTTTATATGTTCCACCAGAGGTAGTCATCTAGAGGACATAGATGCCTAGCCTGACCCCAGTAGTGGGGTTACTTACTGAGTATTTTGTACTCATCATTTCTCATGTTGTTGTTTCAGGTAAGGTATAGATGCACCAACGATTGACAAGCAGAATTCGTGATCAGGGACCAGTTTTATGCTTCCGCTCATGAAATTTAGATTTCTTTTCATGTTTTGCTTAACTTTCAGTTTTGATGTTTGAAACTTACTATTAAGAATTGTTTTCAGACTTATTTATTAACATTTATGATTTATGGGTACCTTATAGTTGTTTTTAATATTTGAATTTAATGAAGGGATTTTGAACTTACCTTATTTATTTAGCATTTATTTCACCATAAAAACGTGTCGTTTTAAGTTCCATGCATGCATGTATTTAGTAACGGCCTAGCTTGAATCCTAGGCGGTCGGGTCGTTACACTTCCAAAACAATCAACCAAATAATTGTTCTCCATAAACACTAGAAATAGATCACCAAATAATCGCCAAGTAATCAATAAATAATGGACAAAAATAAACCACAAAATTTTGGAAGACTAAAAACTAAAGAGCACACACGAATTATACGTGGAAAATCCCTTCGATATGAAGAGTAAAAACCACGGGACTTGTGAGTAGTGCACTCTTGTCAACTTCTCTTATTATGATAAAATTGGGGGGAAAAAACTCAAATTAGTCATACAAAGGTTCAATACCCACCAATACTTTCATACATAAAAGATGAACACTTGAGAGATAAAAAGAATGAAAAAACCAAGTTTAACAGGTTCTGTTTGGTAACCATTACGGACAAACTAGAGCTACAAACAACGATCCAACCGTTCAAAATGAGAGTCCCAAACAAGCTGACCAAATTTCAGCACGATCCGATGGTTCAAAATCCAATAATCGACACTTTGTGAAAGTTGCCGCTGAAAAACCGAACTGTTGTCTTCTCTCTGATTTTTTGCTTCTTTTTCCCGCTCTTAAAAGAAAACCTAAGGTTTTGAATATGGGCTTGATGGAACACGAGATATACGTAGCGGAATAAGGATCTAATTACACTCTAATTGCTTTTAATTAAAAGGAAAATAGCATGCAACCCTACTTAATTAATTAGGGTTTTTTGAAAAAATTACCTTTGAAGCTCCCAAAACATTTTCATCTTCACCCGAACACGAACGGACCACCACTAGAGCTGACCTACTATCCTCTAGACTCAAAACCGGGTTGTAGGACCCGACGGATGAAGAACTCCGAGAGAGAGAAAGAGATGGAAAATAAAAGATGGATTTTTCTTTTAGGTTGGGTTTTTATTTTTTCAGCCCAATTTTAGAAACTAAAATTGGCAAAATGTCAAAAAAAAAAATCATCCAAATTGAAAGCCTAATTTATAGAAAAAAACTATGCAACAATTGCATGAAACAAATCCATAAAAACCTAACACCTAGAATCCACTATCTAAGTGGGCTTAATGTCTCCACTATAAGCCAACACCTAGTCCATTATTTTGTTAGTGGAATTATCCAACAAAAATTTGGATTTTCCCACTAACTTTAGTGAAAGGGCAAAATAGTCATTTTGTCAAAGTCAAACTTTGACCAAAAAGTCAACATTTTGACTTTTTATGATTTTTTCCTTGTTGACTAATTTTGACCTCCCGAGCATGAATCCGTATTCATTTTCTCGAAATTCAAATCACATTTGAATATAAGGTCGGTCAAAGTTTGACTTTTCAAAGTCAAAAGTCAACTCTTTGACTTTTTACATCTTTGACCATTTCCATCATTTCCGAGCTTCCGAATATAAACATATTCATATTCTTGATATTTAAATCACATTTAAATATTAAAGCTGTATCTCTAAACTAAAAAACCGACCACTATATCACATATACTTGTCGATTTCTCTCTCTTCACCTAATTCGAACAATTCGAATTATTCTATCATACTGTTCTAAGTTTATTCCATATGAGCTAGTAAGGGAACCTAATGAACCTATAGATCATGGGCTCCAACGATCCGAGATTAGCTGGCTAAACTCTTTAGACAGAGCTAATCAGCGTTCATTAACTAACGGGTCATTCCACTTAGTCTCGTAGTTGCACTCCCTTCACTATAGATATATTTGTGTCCATTTGATATAACCATGATTAGTAAGCTAATCCTTCACAGGTTGTTCGTAATCTCGGCTGGGTCATAAAAATCGTTTTACCCCCAAGACTACATCTTGTTCCTTAAGTTTCACTGATCCTCCAATGTACAATTGGTTTAAGGTCCAACCTATAAACTGAACCCCTCTCGGGCCAAGGAGAGGGTGGGACCCCTTGTTCAAGACCTGGATTCAGTACTAAAGGAAACAACCTATCTACTATCCCTATAACGGGTAGGAGTGAATTCCGTTTTGTACCCTATATTCCTAGTTATCCACCTTATCTTACCCTTGAAATGGGAAACTTATTGGGCCAGCGATAATGAGCTACCCTCACCTATACAGATCTAAGGATAATTCTGAATGAACAGGAGTTCATAGTTAGCTCAGGATTAAAATTAAGTTACCTAGGTCATCAATTAACAAAATAGTCAATTTTATACATAAAATGGCATTTAGAACATAAAAAATGACTATTTCATGGTTCAGCCTTATGTAAACTCTTTACATAGGATATCCCCACTTTCATGCCTCCACATGAACGATTTAGGATCACATCGTTTGTACTAACTACAAAATGGGCCGCATCCATAGTGTCCCTAGAATAAGGCGCCCAACCTTATTCATATACTATAGACCATTTTGGCTATATATTTGAACTTGATCCACATTTATATCACTACAACAAAATATGGATGAAAAAAAAGAGCCAATGCTGAAGAAGGTAAAGTTTATTTGGGCTAAAGAAATCAAAGAAAGTACGGTCTGACAGAGGTCGACAATGCTTGGCAGATAAGATTGATTTAGAGTTATCTTTTAATATTTTTAATATATATGTTAATTTTCCAACTAATTAAATGCAATAATTTCCACTATCTACCTTAGAACTTAGTTTTCTAGTCAATATTTTGTTAGTTTAAAGTTAAGTAAAAAACCAAATATAATCATTTTACAAATGTGAGGGACTAAAGTATATGTTTTGAAACCTTAGGGACCAAATAGACGTTGAATCCAAACCTGGGGGCAAAAAGTGCATTTTCCCTTGTCTAGTTTCTTTGTAAAAATTTCATCAAGTTTGATTATTAGTTTGTTTGTATTTATTCTTTTGGGGACATTCGATAGTTCCTTGCATTTAGTTTCTTTGTATAAACGTTATCAACTTTATTCTTGTATGTGAAAGTTCTTATATATGTTTGTATCAATTTTATGTTAAAATAAGTTTGTTGATGATGGAAATCATGTATGTAATGACAAGATTCAAAGAAATAACAAACTATGAAGACATGTACTTTATCGAAAATATAAAAGTGTCATAAATATAAAATTCCGTGACAATAAAAATGTGTCATGATAAAACATTTGTTGACATAAAATAGTTGTCATAGTTCAAATATTCTTGACAATACGGTGTCATAGTTCATATGTTATTGACAAGAAAAAAAATGTCATTATATATTCTTTTTTGATATTTTATAACTATCGTGAATGCCCATAACACTACATAAAATATGCAATTTTGAGTCAATTGGTGATAATCTTCCATAATATATTTGACAATGACAGTTTATAATAGTCAATGATTATTTATGTTGACAATTAGTTATTGTCATGAGAAGACCAATTGTGATATGTTTCAAAACTGTCGTTGATGCATATACCTTTATTATAAGCGATACAATGACTGAAAATAACTATCATGAATTTAAATCTGACAATTTTTAAATGTCGTAAAATTCAAATTATGTTATAATATCCTTTTTTGTGACGACATTGATCATATTTGTGCTATATTTTGGTGAGCTCAGTTGGAGATGAAAAGGAAAAGAAAAGAAAAGAACCATGGAATGAGGTTGAAAATGTGCTTATAAAAGGGTAATTGTTTTAAATAGTAAAATTACTTAAAATATTTATAAATAAAGCAAAATGTCATTATCTATTCATAATATCTATAACTGATAGAATGCCATAGATGTCCATCACGGTGGTATTTGACTAACTAAGTTGGGTAATTTTGGTATAATATTTTTATAAATAAATTAAAAATAACATATTCTCATAAAAACTTCCAAAATTTAGAATATAAAAAGAAAATCCGTATGAAGTTGGAGAAACTGGGGAAATTGGACCGAAAGAAAAGTGAAAATGGTGGGTTTTGACTAGGGTTTGACTTTTGATTTATTTTATTTTATTTTATTTATAATTTTATAATAGCGCCGTCAGCCCTCCTCGCCTTTCGCTCCACCATCTCCGTCCTCTCCGATCCATCCGATCATTGCCACCGCCACGCGCCTCCTCCCTTAGTTGTTGTCAAGACCGTTCGCCGGCAGGTATGGCTTTTCGTTCGTTCTCCCTCTCTTCGTCTTCCTCTCTTCGGTTCTCTTTCTCCCCTTCACGTTCGTTTCGCCTTTTTCTCTTGCGCAGCACCCACTGCCGCTGCTCCGATTGGATTCCGATCGCTGCTCACGTGTCCAGCTGCCACCGCCGCCGATTTTGTACGGTGAACAAAACTCACATTGTCGGAATCTCGGGTAAGAGTCATCAGTTTGGTTCAGAATCCATTAGTTTTTAAATTAATAGATTATAACAGTTAAATCTCCATTAGTTATGATTGAAACTTGGAAGTGATATATTTGTTCTGCATAATGCTCTTTTGCACAAGGATGTTAATAGGCCGTATCGTTAGTAGGAGCCTATCATTGATGAGTCTATCACTAAATAATATTGCTATACACTCCATTATACTACCTTTGCAATTTCCCTACATTGTTATAACACCTAATCTTCATTACTTTTCTTTTTATAATGTAATATAATAGTTACAAATTGGTGCCGATTCCCAATATGCCTCCTCAGAAAAGGAGGAACTCTGAAAGTTCCTCTTCAAAGCTGGCAAGGTTGAAGCAGGAGAGAGTAGAAAATTTAGATGAACTGAAAAATGTAGAAGATGTTAATACGAATTCCGGTTTGTTGGATGTGATAAATGAAAAGCCTCAAGAGCATCGGGTAATATTTGTTCTGGATAATGCTCCTTTGCACAAGGGTCTTGTTGGGAAGGTACATGTACTTCTAATTAAATTATTTTTCCTCTAATTACATGGAACTATATTTGCAAACACATGATCCAAAAGAAACTATGGAGAGAAAATGAGTATTTTCATATCTGGAGGAATAGCGAGTACAAAGAAAGTCTTGTAGTTAGAATGTGTCTATTTTAGTAACATGTGACTATTTATCAATTGTTTTTATTTATGTTTTAGAAGTGGAAGATTCTTGATTCATGGAGAGATCAACAGTTCCTTCTCAAGCATAAGAAGAATCTTAAAGACTTTGTCCTGAAAATGTTCGTCAGGTATGTTGATTCTTTTTAGCTTTTGTTCAACATACAACCTCTTGATGGTGCACAAACTACACCAAATTCTTTTGTAGTTATAGCCTTTTGATGAATTTTAACAATCAGAAGGCTCTTTTGTATTAGTCTCCTAGGGAGGGGTTCTTTCAACCCCTCGCCCTTAGGCTGTGTTCCTCCTTTTGATGGAAGGAAAAAAAAAGGGATATGTTGATGAAGAGAAATTACGCTGTTGTCTTAAATTAAAAATGTTTATGCAATGTTGCAAGTTATAATCTACATTTTGTTCCTCTCCACATTTCGAAATTTATCTTGCTCTATGTTTAACAATTCATTGAGAAGCTTTCATAATCCATAATATACAGAACTACTTTATAATCTAGGATATATATAACGATAACATTTATTTTTTGACAACCATACAAAACATTTTATTGTTATAAAAATTGCAAAAAACAATGTTACAAAAGAACTAATTCTAACTGTGTTAACTAGGATCGACCTTTTTTTTTCATTTTTTTAACAATGAAAGTGGTTGTTAAAAGAAAGAATCCATACAAAAATTCTGATAGAGAGCTCGACCGAAGCAACACCATGAGAAGAATCTAGACTACTCTTCAAAATGCTATTAAAGAACAGAAACCTTATCTAAGTTACAGCCTTGAGAACAACCTTATATAGATGATAAAAAATGATAAGCAATGACCAACAAATCTAACCAACAGAGAAAATGAATTCCTAGTTAAAATAACTACAAACGATTCTTTCAATGGATCATAAGCTTAGCTAAGTCATACGTTTCTAAATTAGACAAAATTCTTACCCCAAGTTAAGGCTAGAAAACCAGCCGACCATCTTCTTTATTCTTCCTCGATGATTCACGGACAACCAGGTAGCCCTCAACCCTGTCCTCTCCATATCTCCATATAGCCTTAAAGACATTTGCATTAGCTTTTGTTTCTCCAGATGCATGGTCAGTGGATAAGGATTTTGTTGAAAAGGAGGCCTTGTTATCTAGCTCCGAATCCAAACATCCTCCCACTTGGGAGATCTGAAAGGAGGACAGCTGCTGAATTAGGGTGTGACCCATTTTGAAATTTCAGACTCCTTTGAATTCCTTCTCAAGACCCAACCCCAACAAGAGATCAGACCATTCCACATCTCCTTAATTTTAGCTTCTCTTCTATTGGACGGTGTAAATTGAAGGGGAAAGGTTGGCTTTAGAGGAGCATCACCTATCCAGTGATCAACCCAAAACATGTTAGTTGTGTGGTGTTTCCCATTCTGCAACTGCAACTGCAACGACTATTCTCATTAAAAAGAAGAATGACTTTAAATAAGATTTCCGTGCTTCAAAATGTTATTCCAAGGTCCTTTACATGAGTGAATTATATATAGTAACCACCCTCAGTTTGAGACCAAGGTGAGTTGTGCTAAACTTTGCTCCAATAATCCTTCTCCATAAAGCAACCCTCTCCTTATGAAACCACAATATCCATTTAGGAAAGCACCATTTCAATGCGTCAAGCCAATGATGAAAGGAAGTGAAGTGCAGAGTCCTGTTTGGCTTTTCTCTTCCCTGTGTTGTTCTCTAAAGTATTTTTTTTTTCCTATGAAGAATAAAGCAGCTTTCATGAAAAAGTATTTATGTAGCAATTATATAACACATCTCCTTTCAAGATTATCATAAAGCTTCTCTTGGAGCTTTGATATTCTAGGTTGTGTATTATTATTTTTATTTTTTAATGTAAATGTTGATTACAGTGATAATTGTTTGAAATGTCCAGCCACTCCTTGACATTTTTGACAGCCGAGTTAATAAAGCTGGAAAAGTAGGGGCTGTTTATGTCAAAATTGACGATGGGGTACTATTCGAAATCAAGCCACATGCTCGTATTCCAAGGACATATAATCGCTTTTGTGGACTGATATGTAAGTAGCATCTCGTTCGTCTATTTACAAGTAATAATGATTGGTTAATCATTTGATTTGTTCAATGCTTGCAGTGGACTTACTCAAGAAGAGATGCATTTGTGCTGAAGATACAAACGAAGTACTTTTTCGTGTCCTCAACGAACCATTGTCTCAACATTTGCCCAGAAACTCTCGTATTATAGGCAAGTATTATACTTTCATGGGCTCTATTCTAATGCAAATGATTTACTAGGAAGAACACTTGAAATATTGGACTGCAGGTGTCTCTAATGGTTTGGAAAAGTTGGTTGACATGGAGAACTATGTTTCTGCTACTAGTGATGATAAGAATCTCGTTTTTGTGGTATGTTATATTATATGCTTCTTGTTTCCTCTTTTGTCTTGAAGTATATTCAAAGTAAAATCTGAACCATGAGAGCTTCTTGTATGTTTATAGGTCAGTGCGACGGATCATAAGAAAATTAATATATGTACGGATGACATGATATCAGGTAAATTCTACCATTGTATATAGACATGTTTGGGAGGCTGGTATGTAATGGGTTGTAATTCTAAGCTCACGTTTGGGTCGAGGGCTTTAGACCCGGTTTGTAATCCCTATTACATTTTTTGATCTAACACTCTTTCTCACCATTTTCAAGCTTTCGATCTCATTCAAACATCAATTTTAATATTTTATTGTGATACTAATTTCCAATAATTCTGATTACATTCCAACATCTCAAACATGCCTTATATTTACTCGAAAGACATTTCTTTTTTAAAATTTTTATTTTTCAATTATTTGTTGGGTTGGGGTGCTAATGGCTATTTTTTATTTTAATTTTGTGGTACAGTTTCACAGTATCCACTGGTGTCCATGAGTTGTGTAGGTATGATTTGTGAAGCATTGGAGCATAAATGGATCGTCGAACCTCCTTCACATTGACTGAATACACAATTTACAATCTACTTTTTATATTTCTTTTCTTTTCTTTTACTTTTCTTATAGACATGATGTACAAGTAACATATTGCTATATCACATGGTGTATTGGTATATTAATTAAAGTTTAGTTTAGTTAATTTTATGAAAAAGTTGTTTAAGTTTAAAAAAAAAGTTACTTATTGAAAAAGGGACACTTGGATCGTCGAGCAACTATTATTGAACCCTTAGACAACACAATTCACCTCGAGCAACTATTATTGAATCCTTAGTAAATTTTCACTTACCATCACAAAAGGTATGTCAAAATCCTTCTTGATCAAGGACATTTGCAGACAACAAATCAAGGAATAAATCAGGAATATGACGCATATTCTTTAATGTAACCATGCACCCAACAATTGTCTTCACACGAATATTACCTAATCCAACTATGCTAACTGAGCTCTCATTTTCCATCTTCACACTACCAAAATCACTTGATTGATAGTTCATGAAATACTCCGTTCAAAACACAATGGTATGAAGCACCTAAATCTACCACCGACTCTGTGTTTGAACTCTCTACATGGTAACACTTATTGGTTGCACAAATCAAGGTGACAACATTATCACTCTGAGAAATAATTGTTGCAGTATTTTTATCATCTTCCTCTTTTTGTGAGTCTTGCTTCTTTGTTTTTTCTTCCAACGATAACAAAACTTTTTTATATGATCATGCTTGTTACAGTAATGACATGTCCTAACTGCTTCTAGAGCGGAGTTATTAATAGTCACAACTAAGGTTTCCTAACTGCTTGGCAAAGAACTCAACAAGAACAAAAGTCTACAATTCATCATCAAAATCAATCTTCATAATAGTCAGTTTATTAATAATATCCTAAAATTCACTCAAATACTCAGAAACATACTTCCCGCTCTTCAATTTCAAATTAACAAGTTGCTTGATTAAAGAAGCTTTGTTATGTGCGGTCTTCCTTTCATAAAGGCCTTCCAATCTCTTCCATAACTCATATGGGTCAGACTGCTTGGACACATGTTTGAAAATGCTAATATCAACCCAATGCCTAATAGTCGCCAAAGTTTTTCTCTTTAACTTTCCCCAATTTGTTCTTCCATTTCCTTTGGTTTTTCAGGTTTATAAATTGTGTCATTTGCTTTTGTGGTTGTTTCAATTGGATCAAACAAATCTTTGCAATATAACAAATCTTCCATCATCGGTCCCTAAATGGAATAATTGATTGATGTTAATTTTATCGTTGAACTACCTTCACCATTACTAATAGACTCCATAACAATGCTTAAACTAAAGTCCTGTTCTGATACCAACTGATAGGATCCAAACAATATAACAATGCATTAGGATCTTTTCCAAACAATCAACCAAATAATTGTTCTCCAGAAACACCAGAAATAAATCACCAAATAATCACCAATTAGTCAATCAATAATGGACAAAAATAAACCACAAAAAATTTTGGAAGATTAAAAGTAAAGAGCACACACACGAATTATATGTGGAAAATCCCTTTGATGTGAAGAGTAAAAACTACGGGACTTGTGAGTAGTCCACCCTTGTTAACTTCTCTTATTATGATAAAATTGATGAAAAAATAACCCAAATTAGTCCTATGAAGATTCACTACCCACCAATACTTTCATACATAAAAGATGAACACTTGAGAGATAAAGAGAATGAAAATCACCAAATTTTACAGGTTCTATTCGGCACCGATTATGGACAAACTAGAGTTGCAAACAATGATCCAACCATTCAAAATGAGAGTCCTAAACAAGCTGACCAAATTTCAGCACGATTCGACGGTTCAAAATCCGACAATCGACAACTTTGTGGAAGTTGTTGCTGAAAAACCGAACTGTTGTCTTCTCTCCAATTTTCTACTTCTTTTCCCACTCTTTTTTTCCTTAGGTCATCTCATATCACATAAAAGAAAACCCAGGACTTTGAAGATAGGCCAACCCAAAAAATTAGGCCCAAATGGGCTCAGAAAACACAAGTTTAAAATAAAGTCTTGCTTGTGCAATAAGTGGACTGGACACCCACAACAAAATATGGATGAAAAAAAAAGGCTACACCGAAGAAGGTAATGTTTATTTGGCTAAAGAAATCGAAGAAAGTATGGTCTGGCGAAGGTCGACGGTGTTTAGCGGAAAGTTTGTTAATGATGGAAATGATGTATGTAATGACAAGATTCAAAGGAATAACAAACTATCAAGACATGTACTTTATTGACAATACAAAAGTGTCATAAATATTAAATTTTGTGACAATAGAAATGTGTCATGATAAAACATTTATTGACATAAAATAGTTATTATAGTTCAAATATTCTTGACAATAAGGTGTCATAGTTCATATATTTTTTACAAGAAAAAAAGTCACTATATATTCTTTTTTGACATATTATAACTGTCGTCAATGCCCACAACACTACATAAAATACGCAATTTTGAGTCAATTGATGATAATAATATTCTGCCATAATATATCTGGAAATGACAGTTTATAATTGTCAATAATTATTTAGGTTGACAATTATTATTGTCATGAGAAGACCAATTATGAAAATTTTCAAAAGTGTCATTGATGTGCATACCTTTATAGGTGATACAATGACTAAAAATAACTATCATGAATTTCAATCTGATAGTTTATAAATGTCATGAAATCCAAATTTTGTTGTAATATCCTTTTTGTGACGACATTGATCATATTTGTGCTACATTTTGGTGAGCTCGGTTGGAGATGAAAAAGAAAAAAAAAAAAAGAAAAAAGAAAAGAAAAGAACCATTGCATGAAGTTGAAAATATGTTTATAAAAGGGTAATTGTTTTAAATGGTAAAACTGCTTAAAATTTTTATAAATAAAACAAGATGTAATTGTCTATAAGTGATAGAACGTCATAGATGTCTATCACGGTGGTATTTGACTAAATAAGTTGGACAATTTTGATATAATATTTTTATAAATAATTTTAAAATCATATATTTTCATAAAAACTTCCAAAATTTAGAATATTAAAAGAAAATCCGTATGAAGCTGGAGAAACCGGAGAAATTGGACCGAAAGAAAAGTGAAAGTGATGGGTTCTGACTAAGGTTTGACTTTTGATTTATTTTAATTTATTTTATTATAATTTTATAATAGCGTCGTTAGCCCTCCTCGCCTTTCGAACCACCATCTCCGTCCAATCATTGCCACCACCACGCGCCTCCTCCCTTAGTTGTTGTCAAGACCGTTCGCCGACAAGTATGGCTTTTTGTTCGTTCTCCCTCTCTTTGGAGGTCTGACACACTGTGTTCTCTTTTTTCTTAACTTTTATAATATATCTCTCAAACCCTAATATATAAAAGAGGCATTTGGGGCGAGAATATCTAAACTATAATAACCAAATAAATATTATTTTGTAGTCCACATTTATCTAGAGTCAACACTATTTCAAAATCCTCATTTGTTACCTTATTTACTATTAACTACCGTTTTTATTATTTTACATTCAACATTTTTTTAATTATTTATTATAGTATTTACTATTTCCATTCTCAAATTAAAATAATGTACATCCCAAACACATACTTTTTTAACCCAAATTAAAATAATATATACCCAAACACAAACTATTATAACCAAACTATAATAATTTAGGATTATAATGACCAACTTCTTGCCCCTAAAAATAACATTGACAAAAAGACCCAATCCCACCTTATTTTTTTGAAAAAATGACACTTTAAAAAAAAAAATTCACTTTTTAACGAAGGAAAACTTAGTATGATTAATTACTTTTTTATCCTTCTAACCAATTAATTGCAATCTCATTCCATTATCTACCTCAATCACAATTACTAATAATAATAAAAAAAAGAATTCCTAATAAATTACTAATACTAATGAATTACCTACCTCAACCACTAATTAATTGCAATTTCATTCCATTATCCACAACAATAAGATTGAAAAAATGGAAATGAGTGAAAGAAAGAAATTAATTGGAAAAAATTAAAAAGCTATTAAAAAAATGAAGTGAAGAAACACAGTCGGGCTTCATGACATATACACCGGGTCCTTACCATATTGATGAGGTAGTGGGGACGGGTATCTCGCTGAGTTTTTCTCCCTCCCTCGCTTTTTTTTTTTTGGGTTCAGCACAGAGTCTGATCGAAATGACCAATTTCAGACTCAAATCGGGTATCTGTTGGATTTTTCTCTTTTTCTTTTTATTTTTTTTAATATCTTACCCATTACTAATACTTGTGTATATCCGGTCCACCATGAGAGATCTTGTGTTAAAGTTGACAGGTGGAGTGAGAAATACTTGACCAAAGACTAGTTAGTTATTGTTAGCAAAATTGAACCCTAGGTTGGGTCATTGATTAAAATTTTTTGTACTAAAAACAAGTAAAATATAAAAATTTTATATATTTTCATATATTGTATTAAGATTAATAATTCAATTTCAATTTATTTTATGAATATTGTTTTTCTATAGTGCAAAAATTTATTTTTCATGAGTTGGAGAATAAATTATCCAAAAAAAATCATGAAATTAAATAAAAGTAATATATGTATATATATATATATATACACACATATATCTATATATACATATATAAGCTAGAGTTGATTCAAGTTAATTTGGATTATTTTAGGTAAAATTTATGAGCCACCCAATCCATAAGATCGAGTTTTAGGTTCATGAAATTATTTGAACACCGCTCTTTTTAAAGTTGTACTATTTACATTTAGTCATTTTTCTTGTTACCCCTTTATTCTTTTCTTCCTATAATGGTCAGACTGTTTAAGCAATGAAGTATGTTTTTTTGTAGGCACTTTCATAATGGGTGCAAGCAATTAGTGAGGTTATGGATGGTGGGAAAGAATTTGACCAAGGAAGAGACAGGCAATAAAATAATAGGAAAAAACACCTAATTAATGTAGGGATGATACTTAAAACCTTCTTTCTTTTTCTTTTTTTATTTTAATTGAAGTACTAAATTGACCAAGTTTTAATTTTAGGGACCAAATGCATCTATTTCTATGAGAAGGATTTTTAAAATTAGGAAAATAAGGGAAACTATTACACAAAATGACAAAAATTGTTATTTTTGTAAATAGTTTAACATTCTTTCTATCTATAAACATTTTCCTTCCTACAAACTATGAGGAATACAAACATAAATTTCATAAACATAACACTAAAAAACAAATCCTTATAAAACAATGCCTATTTGTTCTAAAATTTAGAAGTAAAAGAATCCAACTAGAAACCAATCTCAAACCTAAGAGATAAAAGCATCAAAGGAAGCCTAGATTTTAAAATAAGAACATCCAACAAAAAATCAATCTCAAACCTAAACTTAAAATATAAAGCCAACTTGAGTACTCACAAATAATTAATGCAATCAACACCAAACAATAAATTAAAAGATCGAATTCCCTCTTTAACTCCAAACAAATTGATAACCCAGTTCTTTTCTAAAAATGAAACAAAAAACATTGAAAGGACAAATATAGCTAGTATAACTATACAAAAATCATCCATAAACTTTGATGTGTTTCAATTGACGTTCTAAGTGTTTAAATAAGTGTCCTTAAGTTAAAAAGAAAGTTTATACTCTTCAAAAATCATTTTAAACAACAAGCCCTTATAACGAACGATAAAATGTTAGATACTTCTCAATATTTTGAATTGCAATCTCAAATGTGGCTATTCAATACATTTTTTTGTTAAAAAGTACCCAAACTAGAGATCGCTCTATACATTATCTATTACAACAATTAGATATAGCACTTCCCCTCCAAAAAAAATCGATATATAATTCCAAAGTAAATAAATAAACAAAGACATGCTTTTGAGTATAATAGTGATGTTGCAAAATTTGGTGGCCTGTACAAGGATAGGATGTGGTTAGTTCACCAAATTCCATATTTCTTAGCCAAGCTCTCGTATATCATGCGTAGACAAACTCTGGCACTTAGATGATATCCAGAAACTGCATGCAAGCCCGTGAAAACAATTGAGAGTATTTCCAATTCATTTGCAGCAAATTTTGTCTACTTTTGTTATAAAGGAGAAAAAAGGAAGTTCGATAAAACAATTCGTTCTTTTGGGGGCAAAGAAAACCAATTAAATTATAAAGCGCTTACAGTTCAACACAAAAGACAAACTTTTATGCTAATTTGATAGGAGATAATGATCTAAATAACTTATAAAGAGCTAACCTGATATTAATTCATCTATGTTTTCATCATCGATTTTGCCATGAGCCATTGCGCCAATCTGAATATCCATATAAGCATTTAGTTTTCACTCAAAATGACAAGTTTGAAAAGAATACTTGATGCATGGTATGAGAAATTGGAAAGTTCTACAATAACCAATCAGTTACCACAAATACTAGATTGACGTCGTTGCTGAACGTTTTGAGGTAGTCTTGTGGTTCAACCACCTTTTTGGAACTTGAAGAAAGACCTGGATTATTGTCATTATTCTAGGTTACAAAATGTTCTATAATATAATCAATCTTTCCAAATATGTTAGCTCAACTCATCGATCTTCAAGCAATTGATAGGTAAGTATTGGGTCACAGGATTTTTGACCACTTGCAATAGTTTTCCACGTTTGCCTTTAGCTTTAGTGCTAAGCTTTTGCAACAATTGAGCTGCAATATAATCATATCTTAGAAATTTAAATAGAAGCATCATAAGGAATTAGTTTCATTCACATCACTAGCTAATAATATTTTGTTAAGCAAGAAGAAGTTAAGAACTAACACATCATTTCACAAAACTCGTCCAATGATTCTGGTACTCGAGTCCGTGGATCAACTTTGATGAGAACTCCTTCATCAGTTCTTATAAAGACTGCTTGAACTAAACCGGCCATACAGATTCGAGAATACATGATATGAACAAGAGCCTGACATAGAGAAAATGTAAGATTATATTTTGTTCAAAGATCACAAAACTTCTATTACTGTTCCTGAGTGTGGTGTCAATATTTAAAGGAGTTTCTTCTTTTTGATCTTCTAAAGAGAAATTTTTGTAATTGCTAAACTTGATCAACATTTCTTCTCATATAACTATAAAATGTAATTCTATTACAAAAAATAAATAAATAAATAAATAAGATACTCACTTCATGAACTATATCAGGTCTATACTTGTATGGGTCCATTCTCTTTCTCCTCAAGAATTCAGCATGTTTTTCTTGATTTAAAATCTGATAGTTCTGAAGAAACATACACACAACAATCATAGAAAAACAAGTACCATTATATACAAGTGGAAGAACAATTAATTTTTTAAACCTATAAACTACTTGCTAAGATTAAAGGGTTAAGCTCAAAAAATTAATAAATATTAGAGAGTATCAAGAAAGATGAAATGCAACATACAAAGCTTTCACCTTTCCAACCAAGGCAAGTGTCAAAGATACATTCTCAAGTACGAAAATAACTCTAGATTTCATGTGCATATTTGAAAGAGCCATTGGAATACCAACATCTGCATGTTCCTCTTCAACATCATCTCTATCCTTCCTTTTTCTCGAACAAGGGTGTAGGATCCCTCTTCCCATATTTATCCGTTAAAGACTATTAAAACAAAAATGCATAGAGTTTAAAGAATATTAAACTTTTGCAATATAACCATTCAAACAAAAGCTCATGATACACTACTAAAAAAAATTAAATAAATAATCATAACATTTTTTTATAAAAAAAAAAAAAAGTGGAAAGGCAACTTACTTGAAGTAAACATGAAGGAGTGCAAGATGATTGGTAATTTCTCCCCCAAATTTCGCACTAAACTAAGGAATAATACCAAACTTTCTTACCTAATTAACCCGAAGTTAGACATCAAACTTGATTCTAATATTTGTTCACAGAACATCCACAACCTAAAACTTAAGGATTTAAACATTACACAAAACACCTGAGGAAATATTCAACATTCATAAGCCATTAAGAGTTTCAAATCATGTTGACAATCCCAATGCCAAACTTCCAAATTTAATTTGTGGATAAGTAATAAAGAATGAACAAACAACAAAAGGCCTACAAATTCATATTTAGCTACTGCTAATAATATTTCAAAATTCTATTCGTTACCTTTTTTATTATTTATTACTTTATTTATTATTTTATATTTATCATTTTTTAATTATTTGTTACAGAATTTACTATTTATTATTTTTTTAATTATTTATTACAGTATTTATTATTTATTACTTTTTTTTTTATTATTTTACATTCATCATTTTTTTTAATTATTTGTTACAATATTTACTATTTCATTATCAAATTAAAATAACTTGCATCACAAATACATACTTTTTTAACTCAAATTATAATAATATATATCCAAATACAAACTATTATAATCCAATTATAATAATCTAAGATTATAATGACTAATTCTTGCCCCAAATACCCCTAAAGAGAACATTGACAAAAAGACTTATTTTTTTGAAAAATTAAATTATTTTTGAAAAATGACACTTTAAAATTTTTTTTTTGAAAAATGACACTTTAAAAATGATACCCCACATTTAAACATTTAAACATACCCACTTCATTTTTTTGAAAAATGACACTTAAAAAAAAAACTTATTTTTTTGGACAATATGATAATGAAAATGATGTAAACGAAGGAAAACTTAGTATTACAATCTCATTCCATTATCTACGTTGATTACAACCAATTAATTACGATCTCATTCCAACCAATTACTTTTATTTTTTGAAAAATGACACTTAAAAAAATTTTTTTTGGACCTCATGATAATGAAAATGATTAATTTCTTTTTTATCCTTCCAACCAATTAATTGCGATCTTACTCCATTATCTACATCGATTACAATTACAAATAAATAATAAAAAAAAAGAATTACTAATAAATTACCTACCTCAACCACCAACTAATTACAATCTCAATCCATTATCCACAACAATAAGATTGAAAAAATGGAGATTAGTGAAATAAAGAAATTACTTGGAAAAATAAAAAATATATTAAAAAAATGAAGTGAAGAAGCCCGATCGAGCTTCATGACGCATACACCGGGTCCTTATCAGGTTGATGAGGTGGTGGGGACCGGGTATCCCATCAGTTTATAAAAAGAGAAAAAAATTGAAGTGAAGAAACCTGGTTGGGCTTCATAACGCATAAACCGAGCACTTACCAGGTCGATGGGGACCGAGTATCTCGTTGGGTTTTCCTCCCTCCCCCACTCTTTTTTTTTTTTTGGTTTAGCACCGAGTCTAATAGAAATGACCCGTTTTAGACTCGGATCGGGTATTCACTGAGTTTCTCTCTCTTTTTTCTTTTTTTAATATCTTGCCCACCACTAATACCTTATTCTCTTTAATTGTAGCAAAATTCATTGGGTTTGAGATTATTTTTTATTGTACTTGATTTTCCATTTGCAAGATTTTATTCTTTATTTTTTTATTTAAAAAAAGTTTTTTGATATGAATAACCTAATATTTAGAACATTATTAAGCAAATCCAACATATTGACATAAAACAAATAAACAAACAAAGTTTATAGTATTTTTTGTTACATAAAAAAGAGAAAAGTTGGCAAAGATGGTATACAAAACAAATGTCATGACGAATACATAGAAGAAAGTTTGATGACATCTCTAACAGCATCTTCAACATCTCCAAACAGAATCTCTAAAACAGTAGTTTACCTTTAATTACATTAATTAGACGACATTATTTTATATATCAAGATTAAATATAAAAAGAATTATAGGACAGTAAATACAAAAAGGTCATGTCAACAAAGTCCAAAGAGAGCCTCAGAATCTAAGAGCGAAGTTAACAAGAGTCAAATTGGCGCATCGATCTGCTTCATACTTTTAAATGGTTTAGGTTATATAGATCTCTCCCATGACTAAAAACTGATCTCAAAATCGCCCAAACACCTACTTACAACTTAGACCCCCACATTTATAATTAAAATTTTCGGTTTGATATACTTTTTGTGGTGATGTTTATTAATTTATTTTTCATCTCATATTACCATATTTTTCTGTTATATTTTGCTAATATTTGCAATTAATCAAAGAAAACAAAGTTACACCATTTTCCATAAGAAGTTACATCTTTAATATCTAAATGATAAAATAATTAATAATATTTAATATTAATGGTATTTTTGTAAATATAAAAATAAAGTAAGGATATAAATGTTCAAAATAGTAAGAGACCACCTGCAACCAAATTATTACTTTATGTTAATTTCATTACAAGATATGAGGTTTTTCTCGATGCAAAATTTCATAAAGCAAAGTCTAAATTGCATGAAGAAAACTTTCCTAACAACCAATCGAGCGTCGAAACAGGCTAATGAACTTAGATTGCTGCATAATTTCCCCATCATTGATTAATGTATAATTTAAATTAATATAAAAAAATTTGATTACCTAACCAACGATATATCTCTTCTTCAACCCATTCACAAAATAAAAATGGCTCAAAATATAATGCAAGCTGCCCAATCTCAAACTCAAGATAATGAAACAATCACAATATCAAACACTCAAAGTAATGAAACTTTAATTTTAAGCAAACTTAACTCAATGAACTTAGCATCAAATTTATGAATAAACTCTAAATGGAAAAGATGACTTTAATAGCAATTACATAACACATCCATCAAAAATTAGAGGGAAATATTTGTCAATAATCAGTTTATAGACCTATAAGAAACATACAATAATGAAATTGTCACACCCTTTCCTAGATTACCCTTTTATTCTAGAAGAGGATATGATCGTAGTAGTTACTAGCCCTACTGTCAGCACTCACCACCCAAGCTTTCTAATCTAAACACCAACCTATTCATCAAATTGGTAGTATACGCCAACAGCTAACCTCCCTTTAGGTTCTACAAAGATTACATAAATACATGCATACAGCCAAGACATTACTTTTATAGAAAAAAAAATATTCACAGGTGGCCCAAACATTCCTATAGAAACCCTAGTCCCTCACAAAACATGTGTACATAAACAGATCATCAACCTAAGTCTTTTAATAAGTCGAGTCTTTCGGTGACAAGCAGCAGTAGGATCAACCTTGAGGAAACTGACCGCTACCTGAAAAGGGAAAACACAGAAATTCTGTGAGCTAAAAACTCAGTGAGTGACTATAGAATCGTAAAGCAACAAGCGTAGCATCACTATAAACATGTAAATATACCAATGAATAAACTCAAGCAATTGTCTCTAAATGTAGCTGTAAACCATTCTCAGACATCATTAAACAGTATTATTCCCTAATTGAGAACGAGTCTAAATGCTCTAGCTCCAAAACGTTTATTACTGACCAAGAGACCCATACTTCGGTCTCTCATTCATAACTGCCTATGTGCACGTGGCCACACTAAGTACCATCATTTTTAGGTACTTCCGCTCAGATACCTTCTCAAATTTGTCCTTCAGTATCGAGCTACTATGACACCTTCTTATATGTCCTTCGGTATCAAATTGGCCAGATACCTTCTCAAATGTCCTTCGGTATCAAATTGGCCAGATACCTTCTCAAATGTCCTTCGGTATCAAATTGGCCAGATACCTTCTCAAATGTCTTTTGGTATCAAATTGGCCAGGTACCTTCTCAAATGTCTTTCGGTACCAAATTGGTTAGATACCTTCTCAACGTCCTTCGGTATCAAATGTGTATTTTGTAACATCAAATTAAGTTCCACTGCCTAGTATTTACACAAGAGTTGTTCCATTGCCACTCATTTACACAAGAACTCACTCTCTCATAGCCTTCCTCTAGGAAGCATATATCAAAATCAGAATCATAGCTTCTGTAATGGTTACACGACATACCTTAGCCTGTGTTACACACATACAAGCCGGGAAACATACATTAAGTTATTCTCCAACCATTTGTTGCTTGTGGAAGTATAAATACATCATTAATGTCACTGTACTTTACTTGATCATATATGCATGAGTATTGGAAACCTTAAGTTTACTTAGTCACTAATCGTTTGTCAGGCTCTTATTGGTTTATACGCTTCCCCTAGCTCTTCTTGGCCTGAAAAGATATAATTTCCGATCAAACTACTTAGAATTCCTAGTAAAATAACTCAAATAATTCATTTATTAAAGGAACTTCCATCAATACAAACAGCTTTAATGACGAGATCCCCCTGAGTGATCTAGCGAGATCCCTCTGAGCGATGCTAGCGAGATCCCCCTGAGTGACACCAGCGAGAGCGATACCAGCGAGATCCTCTAGAGCGAGATCAAGCTTTTCCTGCCAAATCTTAGCGATACTCACCTCAATTCCTAGCGAGATTTCCCCCTAGAGCGAGGTCCTCCATACAAAATTAGCGAGATTTCCTTTATAAGCGAGATTCTCATGCCCAAATCTCATTATAATTCTCCACGATGAATTGCTTGTTTGTTCTTCACAAGCAGCTGTCTGCTTATGCACCAATTCCCTATTATAAATTCAAAAATTCATAACTCAAAATCCAGAGCTCTTTTCAAGAAACTTTCTTCTTTCTTACCTCAAAATTTCAGCCCAGAATTCCTTATAGTTTGGCTTGGAACTTCAAACTTCACCTCAGCCCTACTTAAACCCGAGATTCTGCCTTCTCTTGGTTTTCTTCACTCCTTATTCTTCTCCTCCTGAAATCTTCCTCCGGCAAGACAATTTCACAACCTAGATCCTCTCAGCTTTCGAATGGCACCGAATTCGCTAGATTTTCTCTTGTCAATTACCGAAACCATGCTTTTGAAATTTCACTTTCCTTTTAATCTTTTTGCCTCTTCCTGAATTCAAGGAGTAGATTGCCACGTCACCCCTCACTTAGTGCCTCCCGCCAGACTAATGATTGAGTTTCTTCATTAAATATATTTTCCTTCCCTTCCTTCATAATCCCTATAAACAACATGAATTTCTACTTAATAAATATGTAATATAATATCCCTTTGGCTAAACATGCTTATCTAAGGAACCTAAGTTCGGGATTTACAGAAATGAACAATGATTCTGAGCAAGATATCTTAATTTCAAAATTCTACAATGTTATTTCCAATTGCATACCTATCTTCGACATGAAAAATGAAATCCACTAGCTTATAAAGGAACTTTACTTGCAACCTTAAGCCATCAACAACTCAATCAAATCGACAAAGATATTAGACATAAAAAATGAAGTCCACTTGCAACCTTACGGCCAATTTGTTCTTGTAACAAAAATAACCTTCCATCTTCTCAGTCCTAAAAGAGAAGAAGCATTAGTATCCATTACATAAAATCACGAGGGAAGTTCATATAACAAACTTCATTATATCCATCTGAGCAAAATCAATTAATTTCCTTTTTGATGCATTAAAATTAAGCATAACTAACAAAGTTAGATTTCATATATAAAAATGTAGTGCACAAAAACATATTTTTTAAAAGAATTTGTCAATTGCGCAAGAAGAAAAGGAGAGCTAAAACATAAATAGTAGATATAAACTTTATATGACCTATTCAGATTTCGTATTCAGCATATTTACTTATTTGTAGTTATTTACAATTTTAACCCTAGGGTTTAGAGTAGTGCGCTATATAAACTCTCTAACCCTAGAGGCGTTGTTTTGATGTAATTTCGAAAAACATTCTCTCTAATAATATTGTTCTCCCTCTTTACGTGGACGTAGCTAACACACTGTTAGTGAACCACGTATATCTGTATGTCGATCTTCTCTATCTCTACGTTCCTTTTGTGTTCTTTAATTGTCGATTTCGTAACATTCTTCGTTTGACATGTATGTCCAATAGCTGACAGTAGATAGAAGAAGGGCCAAAGAAGATAAACAGAAGAAGAAAATGTCAGTCCAAATAAAAGATTAATGCCTTTTTATGGAAGAAAAAGGAAAGGAATATGGATAATATATAAAAAAAAAAAGCACAAGCCCTAGAAGGTAGAAAATATCCAAAAAAGATCAATGAGGGTGAGTCATGATGTTCTTTACATAAATATAAATAGACAATATTTTCTACATATTCTTAGTTTTTTATCATAGTTGGATTTTCATTCACTTATTATAAATGTCCAACAACATTAACATTCAATGGATCTTCCATTTCCTTACTTCCTAATGAACCATAAAAGATACCAAAAAGCATAAGCCCCACTAATCTTGTTTTTTTTTCTCATCAAATTCCATGCATTTAGCTCTTCTAAGCCAATCATCCAGTCTCTCAGGCAGGCAACTGAAGATCCCAAAATACCAAACAAGAAACTCCACGATCTTTAAGCTAGGTCACAATGGATAAAAAGGTGATCTATCTCCTCTCTACCATGTTTAAACACAATTTATGCCCCAACTGAAGTATGGCCACAGTTAGGAATGAGAGGTTGAAGGATATGGCTTGACTCATGCTGCGGACGACAACAATTAGGCAAGGTAAACGATAGCGTCAAATATAGACGACAGTTTGTGGAGGTAGATGATAACGTCTACGGGAGGTAGATGACAACTTCAAGAGATAGGCGGTAAACGACAGTGGCTAGCCAAGTTTTCCTTTATGATTTCTTGTATTTTAAATGTACATAGGTGATGTATTTATACAATATGGAATCCCTAATTTGGGAATGCAAAAATAACTTAACAAATACAAACGGTTAGAGATTTGGTGGTAACCAACCTGTTCCTTTGGTAAGTCCTATTCTTTTGGTAGGTAGGCAAGACTTTATGTGTTGGCATCCTTAATATCCTTAATAGCCACTTCTTCAACGTTGTTTGAAGTCTATCATCGTGTTACCTAAAAACTAGAGACCAAGGGTAAACTTAACTTTATTACGAAATTTGTGCTTTCAAACCAGGTTGTACTTTTCTACTAAATTTCTGTGAAGCTTCCTCTTTCTTTTGACACTTTTTTTGTATATATAAAACCATTGTTGCAGTTGAAAGAACTTGTTGGATGTTGGAGAAAGTAGAAACTCGTCAAAGCGTATCACTATCAACTATCCAGACTAATTGACTTCTTCCGCATATAGGGAGAAAGAACTCAATTCTCGAGTGAAACTCCATAAACTTAATTATTTTCTCCCTTTTGTACTAAAAAAAAACTATTCCATCTTTTTTATTCTTTCCAAAACTACATGAGAAGGACTCATTCTCAATCTTTAGCATAATGCTATGAGTGTATACTATCATAAATCCACTAAATATAAAGCATAAGGGTAATAAGGGAAGCTGAAGTTGGCATCTCTATGGGTAGAGGTGAAGGTTGTAGATGGTGGAAGTAGAGTCATGTAGAGAGTTTAATGCAAATAAAAAGGATTGTTTGCTTATATCTTTGAGTATCCATTTGTTAAGCCAAAATAATAATAATAATAAAGTCAATTTCAACTATTAAATAGTTTGAATTGATGCACGAGATGAAAATAGCCAAGAGGTAACATTACATAATTTGGTAAAGCTACCGGAAAAAAATGCATTGTTGGACTTATTTAATAAATTCATAAAAAATTCCAAAGTTTTTGCTCCATTACCTATTAACTTTGAACAAGATTTCCCTAGACATTATATTTATGCCTCCAAACATATGTAGAAACAAAACCCAAGAATCATTGAGAGTGAGACATGATAAAAACACATAAATTAAAAACAAGAGATGATGCATGATCATTGCATAATCTAAGGTGGGATTTACTATACACACCATATGATATATTAAAAACATACATCGCATATAATAAATAAAGGATTAATGGACCGGGATGAGCCTGTACAAAAATCGGAATGAAATAACTCTATCTATTATATTTTTCATCGAGTAAACCGGTTCGAAGGCAAACTGGATCTTGAATCGCCAGGAGGACTCCATCGTGTAGTAAACGTTCGTAGGTAGACAATCTTCCAACGTGCACTAGACGATAGAAGCAAAATTAAATGATCGCTTATGTTGGGGTTGATGCCCTAAAGTCTCGTATCCGGTAGTTTGTAAACAGTTTGTACGAACGCTTGTGTTGTATAATATATGATATTTTACTTCACATCTTTTATTTTTCTCAGTTGCTTGTTTTATTTGCTTTACCACAAACCAACAAACATAAAATCCCTAGTTATCTATATGTGACTCAAGCATATATGTGGTGACATATAAGTGGATCATGTCTTGAGTGATAATCAAAATGGTCTGTAGTATATGGTTATAGGAGGGAAACCTTATTTTGGTAATGCTACGAATGCGGCCCGCTTTGTGGAATGGTCACAAGTGTTGTGACTTGTCACAAATGGTCTGATCCTGATCATTCGTGTTGGGGACATGTGAGCGGGGGCGTCCTATACAAAGAGTTTGTATAAGACCTGACCACGAAGTGTTAAGGTCTCGTTATATAACACCGTTCATGACAGAGACTTCATTTCACTAGGATGACCATAGGTAACATGACCTCAATCCTGAGTTGGGAATTCCTGCCATTGAGGGCGGTCCTTTGATTTGTATGGGTGCGAGTGGCCAGGTCGCCGATTCAGACCTACCATTTTGGTTGATAATTAACCCAAAAATCACCTTCGGACGTGGGTTAGTGGGAATACGTCGGTTATTGTAACCGATGAATTAAAAATGAAATTGGTTTCATTTTTGAATGGTTCGTAAGTCGTCCGAAAAAAGATAGAAGCGCGCGTTGTTGAAATAAAAAACGATCGCTTAAGTAAATCAAGAGCGTATACAATAGTTGCTCTGCGCCTAAATGATCGTCCACCTCGTGCCTAAACGATCGCACACTAGTTTCTACATGATCGGATAGCTTCCCTAAATGATCGTATAGTGTGTTGAGTTTGCTAAACGATCATATACTTTTTCCTAAACGATTGTTTAGTAAAATCTACACGATCATGTAGCTTCTCCTAAACGATAAGCATCGTGTTATACGATAGCGCCTTTTCCCTCCCACTTGCTTATCGCCTACACGATCTGTTCTTCCTCCTTCCTCTACCAAATTCACCAAAGACCACGCTTTGGGTTCTCATTCTGAGAATACTTGGGGCTCTTTTCTAGTGGTGTCGTCCCCGTTGCGTTCGTGAGTTCGCGATTGTTCGTGCTGCTACAGTCGACACATTTTTCGGGCATTGGTTGATTGGGTAGATGTTTCCGTTGCGTTGAGTTCCAAAGTTTGAAGAACGTCTTCAACTGGTATGGCAACTCTCTCCCTCATTTATTTTTGTTCAAAGCATGCCTTTAATTGACTATTTGTTTGTATAACTGTGCGTTTGAATGTACATTGTGTATTTCAGTCACGGTGAGATCGGAGCGATCCAAACGTGCTCATGGAACTCTTAAGTAAGAGATCCTTCAGCATAGACGACAACAAGGCTGCAAAGCTTGATTGTCTATGCGATTGATTAATGCGACGACAGGTAAACGATTTACCTTGCTTTACTAAGTGATCGTTTAGTCAGTTACTAAGCGATGAAACATGCAACTGAGCAAAATACAAGATGTGAAGTAAAATATCATATATTATACAAGACAAGCGTTCGTACAAACTGTTTACAAACTATAGGACACAAGACTTTAGAGCATCAACCCCAACAACACCATCCTTTATAGGGATACTCTTAGGGTGCCACGAGGCCGAGGATAAATCTCACGGTGTGAATAATAAAGGGAGAAACGTGAGAGGTTTAAATGAAGCATCATATGCCCCAAGTACCTCCCACTGAATGTTCTACTTAGGGGTTCATTAACTTAGACCATCCATCTATTGATTTTAATCTAAGTCCATTTAATCTGCCCAAAAACAACTTTTGACTTTGATATTAAACAAGTTCAAGTAGTCAAATTAAATTCTTTAATGGACTGTCCTCAAATTTGCATGCATGCATCAAATCTATCTAATTCACCTTTCCAGATAGGTTCCCAGGTAAAAGTGTTCCGTCTCCGTCACCTTAAATACCTTAGCCTAGAAATAACCCACCTTAAACAAAAGGTCCCTTATAGATAGATTTGCTTTACTTTAACCTTTTATTAGTCAAGTTAATCCTATTAAACATATTAAAAGATTAAAGCCTAGGTTGTTAATCATATTAGAACCGTGATCTTAGGTCTATGTCCACCAAGTTTTAAAACACTTTCAAAACCATGATTCAAACCTAAGTTCGCATGCATGTATTTCTTATAGATTTTAGTTCTAATTTCCTTATAACCTTTATAAAAGAAAAAACTAAAACCATACACATTGCCACGTAACTAGGTATTTATAACACTTATAAATTTAACCTATGTGTCATGCTTCATGCAATGTCCGTTCATTACTATACATAACTTTTATATACAAGTAACGAACTAAGCAAACATGCTTCCATACACCCTTATAAATTCTTTTCTTCTGTTTAATTCTCAAATTAAACATGTAATTATATCGCATATAATTACTAATTCCCTTAATTCTAATTTGAACGTTTTAAATTAATTTATCATACTATTCTAGAGCTAGTCCATTATGAGCTAGTAGGGGGACCTTGCGGACGTACAGATCATGGGCTCCAATGATCAGAGATTAATTGGCTAAACTCATTAGACCAGATTAATCCCTATTCGTTAAGTAATGGGTCACTCCACTAAAGCCCATAGTTGAACTCCCCTCACTGTAGGTATATTATGTCCACATGAATTAACCATAATAAAAAAGTCGACCCTTCATAGGTTATTCGTAATAACGACTGGGTCAAATATCTGTTTTACCCCCAAGATTACGTCTTATTCCTCAATTCTCTACTGATTCTCTAATGAACAACTGGTTTGTGATCCAACCAAACTCTCTCAGCCCAATGAGAGGGCGGGGCCCCTTGTTCAATACCCAGAGTACTTAAGAGAACAACCAGTCTCCTATCCCTAAATCGAGTAGGTGTGAACTCTGTCTTGCACCCTATGTCCCCAACTATCTATCCTGTCCTACCCTTGAAATGAGAGTCTTATTGAGCCGGTGTTGTTGAGCCAACCCTCACCAATGCAAATCAAAGGGCAATCCCGAATAAATAGGAGTTCATAGTTAGCTCAGGATTGAGATCGAGTTACCTAAGTCATCTAGGTGAAATAGTCAGTCTTAAACATTAAATAGCATTATAAAGTAAGAGTGACTTATTTCTTGGTCCTGATGTTATGCAAACTCATTGCATAGGACGCCCTCACTCCTCATGTCATAAAATGTACGAACTAGGATCACATCGCATGTAGCACTTTACAACTATTTGTAACAACTACAGAGTAGGCCACATCCAATGGTGTTACCAGAATAAGGTACCCAACCTCATTCATGTACAATAGATCATTTTCACTATTTACTCGAACCTGATACACTCTTATATCTCCACATAAAGTTCAAGTACTCATACAATAGTCATGGGCCTTAGCTTATTGGATTTAGACTTTCATACAATTTATGAAATCAATAATAAATATATTAATTATAGAAAATATTTATCATTCTACAAATTGCGAGTTTTAGGACATAAAACGCAACACTACTAAGGGGACCTTATGGACCTATAACTCGAAGCTCCAATAGTACGTGAATAGATGACTAAACTCTTTAGCCACGAGATCCACCATCCGTTAACTGTCAGGCATTCCACTAAAGACCGACAGTTGCACTCTTCTCACCACAGATATATTTCTATGTCCATTGAATATAACTAATCAACAGTATAATAACCCTTCACAGATGCTCGTAAGTACAGCTGGGCCAATTTATCGTTTTGCCCCTGTAGTTACATCTAACTTCTTAAGTACCACTGATTCCTCTAATGAATAATACAACTTAGTTCTACTATGTGTGGACACCTCTCGGGCCATAAGAAGATGTGTGGCGCCACATTATTCAAGCCCCAAAATCAGCCCTTAAGGGAGCCATCTATCTACTTACATTTGCTTCAGGAAAGGAGTGAATTCCATCTTGTGTAACTGAGTTCCCAGCTCCCAAATCAGACAAATCCCCAAAGTAGTAGGTTTGAGTCAGCGATTTGGCCACTCACACCCATGCAAATAAAAGTACCGCCCTCAAAGGCAGAAGTTCCCAACTCACTTAGGATTGAAGTCATGTTACCTATGATCATTTTAGTGAAGTGAGGCTTCTGTCATGAACAACGTTATATAGCGAGACTATAACACTTCATGGTCCGGTCTTATACAAACTCCTTCTATAGGATTCCCCCGCTCGCATGTCTCCACATGAATGATCAGGATCAGACCATCTATAGCAAGTCACAAAATTTGTAACTATTCTACAAAACGAGCTGCATCTGTAGCGTTACCAGGATAAGGTTTCGCTCCTATATCCATATACTACAGACCATTTTGGTTACACTTAGGGCATGATCCACCTGTATGTCTCCACATACATGCTTAAGTTACAAACGACAACCAAGGATCTTAGTTTATTGGTTTGTGGTAAAATAATTAAAACATCCAATGTTCATAGACAAAATTGAATAAAATATCATATTATTACATCACAAGCGTTTGTTCAAATTAAAATAATATATATCCAAACACAAACTATTATAACCCAACTATAATAATTTAGAATTATAATGACCAACTTCTTGGCCCTAAAAATAACATTGACAAAAAGACCCAATCCCACCTTATTTTTTTTTTTTGAAAAAATGACACTTTAAAAAAAAAATTCACTTTTTAACGAAGGAAAACTTAGTATTATTAATTACTTTTTTATCCTTCTAACCAATTAATTGCAATCTCATTCCATTATCTACTACCTCGTTCACAATTACTAATAATAAAAAAAAGAATTCCTAATAAATTACTAATACTAATGAATTACCTACCTCAACCACTAATTAATTGCAATTTCATTCCATTATCCACAACAATAAGATTGAAAAAATGGAAATGAGTGAAAGAAAGAAATTAATTGGAAAAAATTAAAAACATATTAAAAAATGAAGTGAAGAAACACAGTCGGGCTTCATGACGTATACACCGGGTCCTTACCATATTGATGAGGTAATGGGGACGGGGTATCTCGCTGGGTTTTTCTCCCTCTCTCGCTTTTTTTTTTGTTTTTGGTTTAGAGTTTGATCGAAATGACCAATTTCAGACTCAAATCGGGTATCCGTTGGGTTTTGTCTCTTTTTCTTTTTTCTTTTTTTTAAATATCCTACCCACTACTAATACTTGTGTATATCCGGTCCACCATGAGAGATCTTGTGTTAAAGTTGACAGGTGGAGTGAGAAATACTTGACCAAAGACTAGTTAGCTATTGTTAGCAAAATTGAACCCTAGGTTGGGTCATTGAATAAAATTTTTTGTACTAAAAACAAGTAAAATATAAAATTTTTATATATTTTCATATATTGTTTTAAGATTAATAATTCAATTTCAATTTATTTTATGAATATTGTTTTTCTATAGTGCAAAAATTTATTTTTCATGAGTTGGAGAATAAATTATCCAAAAAAATCATGAAATTAAATAAAAGTAATATATGTATGTATATATACATATACACATATATCTATATATACATATATAAGCTAGAGTTGATTCAAGTTAATTTGGATTATTTTAGGTAAAATTTATGAGCCACCCAATCCATAAGATCGAGTTTTAGGTTCATGAAATTATTTGAACACCGCTCTTTTTCAAGTTGTACTATTTACATTTAGTCATTTTTCTTGTTACCCCTTTATTCTTTTCTTCCTATAATGGTCAGACTGTTTAAGCAATGAAGTATATTTTTTTGTAGGCACTTTCATAATGGGTGCAAGCAATTAGTGAGGTTATGGATGTTGGGAAAGAATTTGACCAAGGAAGAGACGGGCAATAAAATAATAGAAAAAAACACCTAATTAATGTAGGGATGATACTTAAAACCTTCTTTCTTTTTCTTTTTTTATTTTAATTGAAGTACTAAATTGACCAAATTTTAATTTTGGGGACCAAATGCATCTATTTCTATGAGGAGGATTTTTAAAAATAGGAAAATAAGGGAAACTATTACACAAAATAACAAAAATTGCTATTTCTGTAAATAGTTTAACATTCTTTCTATCTATAAAAATTTTCCTTCCTACAAACTATGAGAAATACAAACATAAATTTCAAAAACATAACACTAAAAACCAAATCCTTATAAAACAATGCCTATTTGTTCTAAAATTTAGAAGTAAAAGAATCCAACTAGAAACCCATCTCAAACCTAAGAGATAAAAGCATCAAAGGAAGCGTAGATTTTAAAATAAGAACATCCAACAAAAAACCAATCTCAAACCTAAACTTAAAATATAAAGCCAACTTGAGTACTCACAAATAATTAATGCAATCAACACCAAACAATAAATTAAAAGATCGAATTCCTTCTTTAACTCCAAACAAATTGATAACCCAGTTCTTTTCTAAAAATGAAACAAAAAACATTGAAAGGACAAATATAGCTAGTATAACTATACAAAAATCATCCATAAACTTTGATGTGTTTCAATTGACATTCTAAGTGTTTAAATAAGTGACCTTAAGTTAAAAAGAAAGTTTATACTCTTCAAAAATCAATCCAAACAACAAGCCCTTATAACGAATGACAAAATGTTAGATACTTCTCAATATTTTGAATTGCAATTTCAAATGTGGCTATTCAGTACATTTTTTTGTTAAAAAATACCAAAACTAGAGATCTCTCTATACATTATCTATTACAACAATTAGATATAGCACTTCCCCTCTAAAAAAAAATGGATATATAATTCCAAAATAAATAAACAAACAAGAAATACATGCTTTTGAGTATAATAGTGATACTGCAAAATTTGGTGGCCTGTACAAGGATAGGGTGTGGTTAGTTCACCAAATTCCATATTTCTTAGCCAAGCTCTCGTATATCATGCATAGACAAATTCTGGCACTTTGGTGATATCTAGAAACTGCATGCAAGCCCGTGAAAACAATTGAGTATTTCCAATTCATTTGTAGCAAATTTTGTCTACTTTTGTTATAAAGGAGAAAAAAGGAAGTTCGATAAAACAGTTCGTTCTTTTGGGGGCAAAGAAAACCAATTAAATTATAAAGCGCTTACAGTTCAACACAAAAGGCAAACTTTTATGCTAATTTGATAGGAGATAATGATCTAAATAACTTATAAAGAGCTAACCTGATATTAATTCATCTATGTTTTCATCATCGATTTTGCCATGAGCCATTGCGCCAATATGAATATCCATATAAGCATTTGGTTTTCACTCAAAATGACAAGTTTGAAAAGAATACTTGATGCATGGTATGAGAAATTGGAAAGTTCTACAATAACCAATCAGTTACCACAAATACTAGATTGACGTCGTTGCTGAACGTTTTGAGGTAGTCTCGTGGTTCAACCACCTTTTTGGAACTTGAAGAAAGACCTGGATTATTGTCATTATTCTAGGTTACAAAATGTTCTATAATATAATCAATCTTTCCAAATATGTTAGCTCAACTCACCGATCTTCAAGCAATTGATAGGTAAGTATTGGGTCATAGGATTTTTGACCACTTGCAATAGTTTTCCACGTTTGCCTTTAGTTTAGTGCTAAGTATCACACCCAAACAATATCATGGCAATCATCCTATCAGCAAAAGCATGTATTTTGTATCTACAGATGCATATATTCCAATATCAGAGTATAAAGCTAAGTGAATACTCATAATATGTATTTACTATCAACACTGTATAAACACACAATATTCTTTATTTATCAAAGCAACATAACACTCACGATATGTCAGAACTATAACGCTATAACACTCACACTATGTGTTAATGATCAAAGCTATAACACTCACACTATGTGTTAATGATCAAAGCTATAACACTCACACTATTTGTTAATGATCAAAGCTATAATACTCATACTATGTGTTAATGATCAAAGCTATAACACTCACCTTAATTGCTTAGGAGCCTTTCTAATAGTTCCCTTTTCTACCTCGGGCTCCCTTTTTACCCCTAGAATCCAGATCTAACTTACAGCTTAGATTACTCATAGTTCTAAACCTTATTTTGAGATACTTCCTTCTACAAAACTATTCTAAAATGTCTCAAGAAGCTTACATAAAATCTTAGCTCATAACTCTTCATGGTTTAGCCGGAATCATCCAGACATTAAGACTGGCCCAGCTTACCCTATAGCTCGACCCCTCTATTTTTTTCTCTTTCTCCAGCCCAATTCCTTAGAGCTTCTTCTCTGGCAGCCTCATCATGAAAACTAGACTCTCTTATCTTTCAGATGGCTTTGGAATTACATCAAACGCTCGAGCAGATTGGGAGATCTTCTCGTCTCAAGTTGATGCATTCTCCTCTACCCTCACTGTCCAATGCACTCTACTCTCCCCCTCTTTTTACGAATTTTTTGATTTGTGATTTGAAAATGAAATCCCAAAGGCTCTATTTATAGGCGTCCAAACCTCCTATGGTGTTGACACCACCTACTTGGCTGCATGGCTAAATGTTTAATCCTCCATTTATCAACGTAAGCTGACTTCACCTTGGTTCAATGTGTTCTTCTCAAACGCATCCAACACAATTTCTTAGGGTTTAAGAATTTCTCTTAATTGGACACCTAAATTTTAATTGACGTTTGTCCTTACATCTTCAAGCTTTGTTTGTATTCAATTTAGGTTTTTTAATGTATAATCTATAAGATCGTGGCCAAATTCAACGCAATGCCCGGCCGTTCGATGCACAGGCAGTTTCCTTCGATCGCGTGGGCGTGACGTTTGAATGAGGTGTTCAGGCTGCTCTCGCTCTCTCCCACTTTCTCGCTCACAATCAATCTCGCTCTCTCCCATTCTCTCGCTGCCTCATTCTCGCTAGTGTCGCTCTCTCCACTCTCATTCTTTCCAATCTCATTAGCTACTGTGAATATGGTTTACCTCTGTGCAACTTCCACACGAATTTTTCCAAATAATTTTCTATATTTTCCTCAGTTCTTCAATCCTTTCTTCACTATTCAGGATTTAAGTCTTCAAGGTTTTCTCTTCTTTCTATCCTTTTAGGATCCTCTCTACTCGTACTCCAAGATCAAATATGGTTATCGTAACTATAATATCTAACCATTATAGTTTACATTCACTCTTACTAATTGTTGATCCACAGAAGGTGACAATTATTATAGTTATTATGACAATTGTAACATTATTAGATTATTTACATAACATAGGATTTAACTTTCTCCTAATTAACCCCTTAATCACTTACTTAAGTAAGAAAATGGAGATCCAGGTTTCACAATTACTTCCCCCTTAAGAAATTTCGTCCTCGAAATTTACTCGAACTAACTCCGGTTTAAGTTTCATAACAACCACTGTTGTAACCTCCTATACCCTCTTCTATTACCACGCTTCCACTGCGCTACTCTAATATCAACTTTCTCAGTTTGTCCAACAATACCTCACCTAGCCATCTCTAAGCTAGATGTTGAACCAAATTATTTACAACATAAACATTTCTATCTCAATTACTAAATAAGAATAACTTAATTTCATACTTACCTTCCTCAGTAGGTCTTCAGGTAGCGTTGTAAGTTCCAACTCCGGTTGCCTGCTAGGTCATGCCACATCTACCATTCCTTTTAGTCCCACTTCAACTATTTTTTAGGTTTCTCTTTTCACACTTCCCTCTGGTTGTACTAAACTCAACCCTCATGTTTTTTTTAAGACCATATACTTTGATACCAAACTAGTATCAACTCACCTTTAACTTTCCCAGAAACTTATACTCTAGTACTAAACTTAGCTCAAACCTTCCCTAAGTTTACGTATACCTATGTTCTAATACCACTCTGGTATCAACTAACTCTTTAACTTTTCCTAAAACTTATATTGGATCCAACCAAACTCTTTCAGCCCAGTGAGAGGGTGGGGCCCCTTGTTCAACACCTAGATTTAGTACTTAAGAGAACAACCTTTCTCCTATCCCTAAATTGGGTAGGTGTGAACTCCGTCTTGCATTCCATGTCTCCAACTATCTATCTGGTCCTACCCCTAAAATGGGAGTCTTATTAAGCCGGTGATGTTGAGCCAACCCTCACTTATGCAAATCTAAGGGCAATCAATAGTATGATGACCCTTCACAAATTGCTCGCAAGTACAGCTGGGCCAAATTATCGTTTTGCCCCTGTAGTTACATCTAACTCCTTAAGTACCACTGATACCTCTAATGAACAATACAACTAAGTCCTACTATGTGTGGACATCTCTCCGGCCATAAGAAGATGTGTGGCGCCACATTGTTCAAGCCCCGAAATCAGCCCTTAATGGAGCAATCTATCTACTTACACCTGCTTCGGGAAAAGAGTGAATTCCATCTTGTGTAACTGAGTTCCCAGCTCCCAAATCAAACAAATCCCCAAAGTGGTAGGTTTAAGTTAGCGATTTGGCCACTCGCACTTATGCAAATCAAAGTACTGCCCTCAAAGGCAGAAGTTCCCAACTCACTTAGGATTGAGGTCATGTTACCTATGGTCATTCTAGTGAAGTGAAGTCTTTGTCATGAACAACGTTATATAATGAGACTATAACACTTCGTGGTCCGGTCTTATACAAACTCCTTTCTATAGGACGCCCCCGCTCGCATGTCTTCACATGAATGATCAGGATCAGACCATCTGTAGCAAGTCACAAAATTTGTAACTTTTCTACAAAATGGGCTGCATCCGTAGCGTTACCAGGATAAGGTTTCCCTCATATATCCATATACTTCAACCATTTTGTTTATCACTTAAGGCATGATCCACTTGTATGTCTCCACATACATGCTTAAGTTACAAACGACAACCAAGGATCTTAGTTTATTGGTTTGTGGTAAAACAATTAAAACATCCAATGTTCATAGACAAAAGTGAAGAAAATATCATATTATTACATCACAAACGTTTGTTCAAAACTGCGTTTACAAACTACTGGATCCAACGAGAGTTTATAGCATCATCCCCAACAATAGTCCCTCGTTCTCCGAAGATACTTGAAGATCATTTTGACTACCATTCAGTGATTTAATGCTAGATTGGATTGATAACGACTGACAATCCCTTCTAGATAGCAAATGTCAGGTCTAGTACATAACATTGCATACATAAGGCTACCAATAGCCAATGCATAGGGAATTCATCTCATTTCCTCAACCTCTTGAGGAGTCTTAGGACACTTTTCCTTAGACAATACAATTCCATGCCTGAAAGGTAATAACCCTTCTTAGAATTGTGCATCGAATATCTGACAAGAATTTTGTCAATATATGATGCCTGAGACAAGACCAACCTTTTGTCTTACGATCCCTTAGAATCTGGATCACTAGAAAAGTTGTGCCTCTCCCAAATCTTTCATTTGGAATTGGGCGGCTAGTCATTTCTTTACATCAGTCAGTAAACCTACATCATTTCCAATGAGTAGGATATCATCTACATACAACACAAGGAACATTACTGAGTTATTGATGATTTTCTTGTAAACACAAGGCTTGTCAACATTTTGATCAAAGCCATAAGATTTGATCGTAGTATCAAATCTTATATTTCAAGATCGAGATGCTTGTTTTAGTCCATAAATGGACCGATTAAGCTTGCAAACTCTTTTGCTCTTGATCTTGCTCAATGAATCCTTCTAGTTGAATCATGTAGATGGTCTCTACAAGATTACCATTCAAAAAGACAGTCTTGACGTCCATTTGCCATATCTTATAGTCATAATATATGGCTATGGACAAGAGAATCCTGATAGACTTTAACATGACAACATCAAGGTTATGCATTTATTTTCATGCATCATTTATATTATAAGTGTTATAATATATGTATATGCATGATTTAATTTTATAACATTCTCATGCATCATATAATATAAGTATTATACTATATGCTTGCATGCATAAATAACATAGTCATGCGTCATTTATATTATAATTATTATAATATATAGTTTGAATGTATGCATGTGATGTATGTTATTTATTTTCATTACTTTGTTATATATAAGTGTTATTCATATGTGGTAATGAAATAAACATTGCATGATGCATGACATTACTTTAGGTAATCTTATAAACGTTTTATAAAGTATGTCAATTGATGCAATGTAAGTTTTAATTTGTTTAATTTACTTTATAAGAGTTATAAATAATGAAATTAGAAATTAAAATCAATAACTAAGAGTTGCATGCAAACTTAGGTGAAATCATTTTTTAAAATAGTTTTAAAATATGATTGAGATAGACCTAAGTTCACAAATTTCTAATGAGATTAGAAATTAGATTAATCTTTCTTTAATCGGTTAAATTGGATTAAATTGATTTCAATAAAAGATTAAATTTGTAGCAAATATATCTATAAGTGACATTTTGTCTAAGGTGGGTTCTGGCTAGGCTGGGGTACTTAAGCTGATGGAAACGGAACACCCCTACATGAGAACCTACCTGGAAAGGTGAATTAGATAAATTTGCTAAAAGTATGCAATTGTTGATGAAAAACTTTTGAATATTAATCAAAATTGTTTAACTTTCCAAAGTAAGTATTACTTTTGGACAAACTTACTTAAACAATCACTTAGTAAAAATAATTAGCTGTATTTTTCCTAAGTAAATTAAATGCTAGGTTGTTAAAATACTCAGTGGGAGGAAAAGATGTATATGATATGCCTTTTTTCAGTCACATTTCTCCTTTAATATTCACACCGTGATACTCATGCTTGGCCTTGAGGCACCCTGGGAGCGTCCCCCTTCCAATGGTGTTTGCATGGGTCAATATCAAGGTGAATAGAGAGAGTATTTATAATAAGTGGGAGAGGGATGTGTGTTAACATGTCCTACGGTCTCTTTCATTGGTTTGCACCGTGAGACCTTCTTGCATGGCCTCGAGGCACCCTGGGAGTGTCCCCCTCCAGATGGTTTATGCAGTTGGTCAATATCAAGGCGAACTCAAGAAATGGACAAGATCGCTTTAGTTGTTGCACCAGTCGATTTTTCCCCTCGGTTGGCTCATTTGGGCGAAACTCTAGGATCTAAAATGAAGGGTCACACTTATGGGAAATTATTAAGAAAGTTAATGATTTCTTGACCAAATAAACTATGATTGATTTTTATAGGAATAAGAGTTATTCTGATGTAATGATTAGTTGAGAATGTCTCAATTCAGTGAAGGGAGAAACTGACTACCCTTAGGTGGTTTTTGTTCTAAATCACTGAAGCATCATTGCAAAATTAGATGTTAATGGGGTTCATTTAGATTTTTTTTAAGAGTTATGCTAAAATCTAATGTAGATCAATATGTTTTTTTTTAGCAAAGATGTCAAATAACGATTTTTCGTTAGTTGCCTTTTCTAGTTTGATCTATTTCAATTACATCACGTGCAAAGAATCTATTAAAATGTTTTTCGTGGTAAACGATCTCGAAATTGTCATGATTGAGGATTGTCCTTAAGTCCCTACCCCTGATGCACCACGAAATATTCGTAATGCATATGAGGTATGGATGAAGGCTAATTCGAGGGCTGAGTTCACATTTTGGCAAGCATACCTGATGTGTTGGCCAAAAAGTTGAACATGGTCATTGCACATGAAATCATGGAATCAATTCGAGAATTGTTTGAACGTAAGTTCTCACTATTCAAGCGAAATAGGGTTGATGACAATGAAACCAGTAGTGTCAGTTCCCAAGATAATCTCCACTTCATATTGAATGTCAAGGGGCTAATAGAGAAAGCAATCGTTTCCAACTTTGATGAAGTTCATCGACGAGGATTGTTCTCTAAGATGAAACTTAGAGTTTATGATTTGGATTCTGGAGCTAATCCCACTATTCTCGAGAAGAGGAAGAACTCTAAAGAAAATAAATATGATTTGTTTGTCTTGGAGACATGCTTAGTAGAGAATGATGATTGCCTGAATAATTGATTCAGGAGCTACTAATCACGTGTGTTCTTCCCATCAAGAATTTAGTTCCTGGAAACAGTTGGAAGCTGGAGAGATGACTCTTAGAGTTGGTAATGATGAGGTTGTTTCAGCTGTTGCTATAGGCAGGCTTAAGTTATTTTTGGACAAGAAACGATATATGTTATTAGATGACGTATATGTAGTTCTTATCAAGATGCATGATCGAGTGGCTTAGAATTATGCGGTGAACATGAAAGTCCATGCAATCGTGCAGCGTGATTCGAGTAACGCATGTGATGTGATCGTGTAGCTAATGACATTGAGATGAGCATGATAGTCTACATGATCTAGTAGTAAGCGTTGACTATCGTATACCATGCCATCGTGTAGCTACTGATTATACGATGAGCATGATAGCCTATACGATTATTTAGTGCGCATGCCTTGAGTCAAGTATCAAATACCGCACGATCGTTTACCTCCGAGCGTCTACGCGATCATGCAACCAACGCAACACAATCGAGTAAACACTTTACACGATCACATAGCTAATCGTTTAGCAAATGCTACACAATCGGGTAGAAAAATTCTATACGAATGCATAGTCAAATCTAAACGATCGTCTAGCTTGAGCTACACAATGCAACTACCGTTTCATCTTCTCCATCAAAGCGAACTCCAACTTCTTCCGTCTGAAGCTTCTTCACGAACGACTCAAAAACTTAAATGAATATAGACTCGATTGCAAGAGTTTATGCCCAAAAACGCAGGGGCCCTTACAAATTAACTTTTGTAAAAGTAAAACAATTAAACAAAGACAACTATCCTGAAATATCCATCAACAACATCCACAAACATGTAACAGTTAAATGCATTGCTGAAACTTAAAACCCACCAAACTGTAAACGAAATTCAATATAGCAAATGGAATTTGGAAATCAGAACAGAACCTGGCTTTGATACCAATTGAAGGAACTCTATTTACAGAGAACCTTTAAGTGGAAGCGGATCATCCGAATTCCATTGTGATTGAACGCATACATTTACAGTCAACATAACAGATTATGCATCAGAAACTAAATTACAACACGCTTTCGAAATTAAACAAAAGGTTTAGAGATTATACCTTTGAAGAATCGTTCTTCAAGATAATCCCTCGAACGCACTCATTCACATACGCAGCGAACAAGTGACGAACTCCCTCGAACAAGCAATAAGTAGCAACTCGATCCTCGAACCAAATAGCACATTACCACTTGACGACCTTGGTATTCTCGGTGTGAGAATCCAAAAGTGGTTGGCTCTAGCTAATTTTGATTAGAGGGGAAGTTTTGAGTTTGAGGAGGAAGACGATCGAGTAGGCACAAGGCTATCATATAGCAAAGACACTCTGTCGTTTAGAGAAAATGAGACTATCGCATAGGCTCTCAACATTATCGTGTAGATACTTAATCGTGTATGCTTGTCTCTCTTTCACTTGTTCTATGGAATAATTAAAACCAATTTTCATTTATCCCACTTTTTCCATAAAACCAAATAACTACCCACTAAGGGTGGTTAGAGAGAAAAAGGATAATTATCAAATAATTAATAAATTATAAATAAATATTATAACTAACTTATCATTTTATATTTATAGCCTATAGTTTTAATATTGCATCATATACAATATATAAATCATAGTTCTTTTTCTCTATTTTATGGCATTTAATATAAATCATATTTATATTAAATTTAATAACTATGAATTTTATTCATAGAAAATATATTTGAATCATATTCAAATATTAGTTTCTCCGATTAAACAATAATGTATCAAATACATTATATAAATTATATCATATATAATTGAATTAATTTAATTATATCATATATAATTAAATTCCCTCTTATAAATTTGAACATTTCAAATTAACTCAAACTGATTCTCAACTTAAATCCATTGAGCAACCAAAGGGACCTTATAGACTTGTAGCTTGAAGCTCCAACGGTATGTGAATAGCTAATTAAACTCTTTAATCACATTATCCACCATCTGTAACTGCCGAGCATTCCCCTAAAGACCGACAGCTGCACTCTTCGCACTACAAATATATTTTCGTGTCCATTGTATATAACCAATCAACAGTACGATGACCCTTCACAAATCACTCGTAAGTACAGTTGGGCTAATTTACCGTTTTGTCCCTGTAGTTACATCTAACTTCTTAAGTACCACTAATCCCTCTAATGAACAATAGATCATAGTCCCACTATGACTAAACCCCTATCGGGCTAAGAGAGGGTGTGCGCTGCATTGTTCAAGACCCAAAATCAGCCCTTAAGGGAGCAATTTATCTATTTACCCTTGCTTCGGGTCCTGTACTTTGTAAACACTTGTATGAAAAAACATTATGTGATTTATAATATATGATATTTTATTCAAATTTTCTATAAAATATATGATATTTTAGTTGCATTAACCACAAACCAATAAACTAAGATCCATGGTTATCATTATAAATTAAACATGTATGTGGAGATGTACAAGTGGATCGTGTTTAAGTGATAACCTAAATGGTCTGTAGTATATGGATAAGGTTGGATACCTTATCCTAGTGACACTACGAGTATCGCCCGCTTTGTAGATGTTACAAATGTTGTAAAGTGTTACAAATGATCTGATCATGATCATTCATGTATTAGATATGCGAGTAGGGATATTCTATACAAAGGAGTTTGTATAAGACCGGACCACCAAATGTTTAGTCTTGTTATATAACGCCGTTCATAATAGAGACTTTCATTTCACAAGGATAACCATAGGTAAGATGACCTTAATCCTGAGTGAGTTGTGAACTCCTACCTATGAGGGCGATTCTTTGATTTGCTTAGGTGAGAGTGGCCAGATCGCCGACTCAACAAGCCTACCATTTTGGGGATTTATCTGATTGGGGAGCTGGGAACTCAGCTACACAAGATGAAATTCACTCCTTCCCTGAAGCAGGGGTAAGTAGATAAATTGCTCCTTTAAGGGTTGATTTCGGATCTTGAACAATGTGGCGCCACACTCTCTCTTGGCCCGAGAGGGGTTTAGTCATAGTGGGACTATGATCTATTGTTCATTAGAGGGATCAGTGGTACTAAAGGAGTTAGATGTAACTATAGGTGCATAACGGTAATTTGGCCCAACTGTACTTACGAGCGATTTGTGAAGGGTCATCGTGCTGTTGATTGGTTACATCCAATGGATAAAGAAATATATCTATAATGCAAAGAATACAATTGTCGGTCTTTAGTGGAGTGCCTGACAATTAACAGATGGTTGATAATATGATTAAATAGTTTAATCCGTTATTCATGTACTGTTGGAGCTTCAAGCTACAGGTCCATAAGGTCCCCTTGGTAGCTCAATGGATTTAAGTTGGGAATAAGTTTTTGGGTTAATTTGAAATGTTCAAATTAACAAGAGGGAATTTGATTATATATGATATAATTAAATTAACTCAATTATATGTGATATAATTGATATAACGTATTTGATACATTATTGTTTAATTCGAGGAACTAATATTTCAATATGATTCAAATATATTTTCTATGAATTAGATTCATAGTTATTAAATCTAATATAAATATGATTTATATTAAATGCCATAAAATAGAGAAAAAGAACTATGGTTTATATATTGTATATGATGCAATATTAAAACTATAGTTTATAAATATAATATGATAAGTTAGTTATCATATTTATTTATAATTTATTAATTATATGATAATTAACCATTTTTTTCTATAACCACCCTTAGTGGATAGTTACTTAGTTTTATGGAAAATTGAGATAAATGAAATTGTTTTAATTATTCCAAAAAAAAGTGAACAAGAGACAAGGCATTAGCAATCGAGATACTATATGATCACTTGAGGGACTAAACGATCGAGTAGGAAGTGTCGAAGTTGGTTTGAGGATTGAGTTGCTGTTTGTTGCTTGTTCGAGAGGAGTGTTTGTGACTTGTTCGAAGCGTTCATGAAAAAGTTAGATTGAGGGATTACTTGAAGAACGGTTCTTCAAAGGTATAATCTCTCAACCTTTGTTTTAATTTCGAAAGCATATTGTAATTTAAGTTTTATGCATAATCTGTTCTGTATGGCTGTAAACATGTACGTTCATTCACAATAGGATTTGGATGATCTACTTCTGCTCAAAGGTTCTCTGTAAATGAAGTTCCTTCACATGGTTCGTTAGATGGGAGATACATTTACTGTCTAACATCACCTAATGGGCCAACAATTGAAAGAGATAAAGATGATGGTCCATTGTCTGAATGAGGTATGTATTTCTGTACAATCATTTAGATATTCTTAAATGGATGATCATTGAGATAGTCTTATACGATTGTTTAGTTGATCTAAATGATCGGTTATATTTTATAAACGATCGTTTAAACATTCTTTGATGATCGTTTAGATAGTCCTAAACGATTGTTTAGATTTTCTAAACGATCGTTTACATATTCTTATACGATCGTTTACAGAATCTTAAATGATTGTTTAGAAAATATAGACGATCATTTAGATACTCTTAATTGATTACCTCCCTTAACAGAATATTTCGTTTGATTTGTTAAGGGTAGTAATAATATAAGGACTCATCATGATGAGAGGGACAATAATGAGGGACCTCGTGATGATAATGATGATGATGGTAACAATAAAGAGGTTCATTAGACAAGTGCAAAAGATCCCCCTCATACCCACAAAGAAACCCACCATGGAGAAGATCCCCCTCAGATTGGTGCAGAAGAACATGTCAATGAACAACCAGTTGGGATAATAAGCGTCCAAAACTGAAGAGCCGTCTCCAATATCTGAATTGATGGACACCGCTGTTGATGTTCCAACTGTCATTGAACAACCATTTCATTAGAGCATTGATGAAATACATGAACTCCTAACTTAAGCATTCAATCTTAGGGGCCATTTCAATTTGGATTCAGCTAAGGTTGTGGGAACGTCAACTCAAAAGGATGCCACTGAAGTCAAGGCATGACTATTACATGAATTAGTTATCTTAACATTGTACTGTCACTCATTTATAATTTAAATATAAGAAAAAATGACCATGAGCACTAGAAAAGGAAAAAACCAGTCAAGTTCACACATGAGGATGTGAAAAGGGGGAAGAAGGGAGATTCTCAGCCCCAATCTCAAGAAGCTTAATCACCTTAAAAAATGATTCAACCTCATTCACCTCCAAAATATTCTTAGCTCCAATCTTAAGAAGCTGAACCACTTGTAGTGGGATTGAAACCAACAATTGTTGTCATCAATCCCAATCCCTTGGTCCTTGTACCTGACTTCCTCATAAGGACTGTTAGTTCATATGACCCATGCTTTCTAGTCCCAGATGTTCTATGGAATGCATACAAAAATGGAAAAGCCATCCTAAAACAAAAAATGAGAAGCAGACGGTAGTATATACCTTCAAGACCAAGGATTTCTTCAAAATGCTTGGGCAGAACATATGGGTGCTTGGAGACATGAGTATTTCTCTTAATTCATTAAATCAATTGTTTAGAAAATTCTAATTGATCGTTTAGAAGTTTCTAAACGATCCTTTAAATCTTTATAATCCATCATATAGAAAAGTATAAACGATCATGTAGACATGACCAAACGATTGTATAGAAAAATCTTACCAATTGCATAGAAAGCTTCCAACAATCGCTAAGACAATTCTACACAATCGTTCAGGAAATTATACACGATCGCTAAAATAATTCTACACAATCATTTAGAATTTACAATATTTATACTTATATTTTTCTTTGTTGGACCATACTATGGATCTCCTATTGATGCACGTCTATCAGAAGTTGCACACGAAACCTAACTTGTGCAAGTATCGATTCACGGTGATTAATTCGAGCTTCACGATACGGAAATTTCACATATATGTTGAAACTACTCTTCACTCAACCATGTATTTACATCTTGCCTTTTCTAGGATGCTTTGATGAAGCCAGAGGGTATTTCTTCAAAGTTCTAGTCAGAAGGTTTTGAAATGGAGGGTGGCAAAGTGGCAGGCTGGTTGGATCATGAAGCACACATGAGGTTTTGAGCGAACTCTTGCTTTTTTACTGACTACATGCTTGGACAGTATAAAGAATAAAAACCAGCATGGACGGATATTGACTTCGTATTTGGGCCAATCAACATAAAACAACATTGGCTTATGCTTCCTATCAATCTAGAGAGGTGCACAATCTTTGTATTTGACTCCATGCCGAACTACATCGGTAGTGACATAGTTGATGGTTATCTTCAACTCCTGGCCAGAGTAATACCTTCGATGTTGATTTTTTTCGGATTTGACAATCAACATAGAAGGTTCAAGTAGGGCAATGAGAAGTGAAGAGATCGAAGGTGACCCTCTAGGGGGGCAAGTCTCTAGACTATGGCATTTTTTGTGCTAAGTTTGTAGAATACCGTGTAATTAGTGTTGATAGGTCTGGTTTAACATAGGCTAATATGGATTTGTATAGGAAACAATAGGTTGCCCAATTATGGGAAAATAAATATTTTTGGTAATAGAATTGATGTTGAATTGTACGCCTAACTAAGCAAATAAATAACTAAGCAATCGACCAAAACTAACTGAACAATCGCATATAACTGATCAAACTAAGCAATCACACAAAACTAACTAAACAATCGCACATAGTAACTAAAATATTGTATACAAATAACTAAACAATCACATACAAATAATAAAACAATAGCATGCAAATAACTAAACGATCACACACAATAACTAAGTGATGCGTGTAAATTGTGAAGTGTTATGGTGTGAGTTTGTGGTGATGTGTGTTATGCAGTTATCATGCAAGCTTTCCTAACAAGACCCAAGTATAAGCTTTCTTAGGTTTCCTGGTGAGTATTTCTCTTCGATTCTATTGCGGTGGTAAATAAATGAAGTGGATGGTGTTTTGATTAAGGTTTTTCCTATGCGACGGAGTTTGAACGCAGAGTTGATGAACACGTAGAGTTACAATGAGTATGCGATGAAGGGGTTGAGAAGGGGTCTAGCTAATATTTCCTAAGATTGTGCACAAGTTGTGCTAGCTAAGTACTTCTCAACCCATTCAAAAATTTAGCTACTCATGCGAAGTGTGGAGAGATTGAATATAGATTGAAATGAGATTTCCATTTTCTGTAAATAATAAAGTACTGAATACAAAATAACAAATGGATTTGAGAGATAAAAAGCCCGGTACGCAATGTCTTGCTCTTGCAAGTGTTGGCCCTCTCTCCTTTGTAACGCTTTCTGGCAGTCTCTTGATCTGTTCGAGAATGATCTCTCGGCTTCCTCATCTCCTTGTTCATTTCCATTCTCTAAGTATAAGAGTGTGAGAATGGACTAGCTGATTAACCTTCTAAAAATGTTACGCTCTAAAAAACTCATTTTACACTTGTGGCCTTCGCTATTTATAGAGCTCAAAGTGAAGCAGACTTTCTTGCTAATGATTGCAATGATGGACGGCATTAATTCGCCTACTCTGATGTGTCGATTAATGATCACCGAAAGTTGAGTGTACTTGTTACAGTGTAACTTCTAACGACTTGTCAACTAAATTCAGATTCGACCGTTATCAGCTTTCCGTCCCACCATGATTTATTATGTTGTCAGCTTGATGCGCAATCTTTATGCGGCCACCTTTTTAAGAAATTTCTCACAATCGCATACGATCGCATGACTTGCGATCGCAATCTTCAAGATGCTGATGCCTTGTTCCTTTGGATTGCAATTTCACTTGCACCATCACATTTTTCCTACACGAAATAAGTAAATTAACTGCTTTTATGCGATGGGCGCTTGCGATCGCAATTCCTTTCAGTTTAGCTCTTTTGGAAGTGATATTTCTTATTTGACCATCACATTCTCTCATTGTTTTACTTATTTGAGCGGTAATAACTTGTATTTCTACCAGTTATTATACCCCTAAATTTAAAACAATGCTTGTCCTCAAGCATAAATTAAAGATTTTCTTTTAAAAAGTCAACTGCCTTTACCTTACCTAGATTTCTTAAGGTGTCTTATTCAAATTTCATGAACCAATGCCTTCTTAATTTCTATCCTGATCTCTTCCTAAAATATTTCTAATTTTTAGGAACCACATGTTTAACCTAAAAAAAAAACTTTACTCGTTTCCAAGACATCGCATGATTTATTTCAAAACTTTCTCCAACCGGGGTATTTCCAAGTGATTTTTTCCCTTGCGCGATTTAGATGTTCTTTTTGTGATCTTGCGCTGATCCAAGTGCCCAGCCTTCGTTTTAGCTTGCAACCACGGGTGTCATGCGAGCATCCAACTACGAGCAAGGCATTCTTTCTCAATCAAAACTCATGCCCATTTCTTTATTTGGCAGCGGAGTTGCGATCACTTGGTTTATGCATTGATCACGATTCCAACCTTTGTTTTGGCTTGCCCCACGAGTGTCATGCGAACATCCAACTACAAGCAAGATCCGATCTCAACGTTATGATTTCTTTTTTTTAGATTGAATTGAATTTCTAAAAGTAGCAAGGTTGAAAATAACAATACTAACACCCCCAAATTTACACACAGCAATGTCCTCATTGCTGAAAGACGAAATAACTCATGTGATGAACTTAGGAAATTTCATAAAAATGGTTTTGAAGGAAAACTGGTAGATCGCTAAAGTTTAGAAATGTTTCATGAATTGACTGTCCAGAAATTAATTCGAATCTAGTACATGCAGTAAGAAATAAAGGCATGAATTTCATCACGAGAGTCATAATTGGTACAGGGCAAATGCGGCGACTAAATAAAGTAATCAACAATTCAATGATTGAGTCAAACTAGAGAGGATGCGTTAGTAGAATTTAGCAATATTAACTTGAAATGCGAGAAGTGTAAAATTGAAATAAAATGAGTCAAGGAAAGACACAACCCCCAAATTTTCTATGTTGCCCGCATCATCTTTGATCGCATCTTTTCTTGCAATGGGCTGATTCCTTGATTGTGATGGGTTGATCGAACCGGTCGCATGTTTAGGTTATCGCGTAGCTCCATCGCAATCGTTCACTACGATCATTGCTAAATACCAAGAGGATAAAAGTATGAAAGACAGAGTTGGTAATTCTAAAGAGTAGTGGTTATGCAAAAAGTATGATAAATTCATGAAAGAAAAATATCAAAAGGATACTAAAAAAAAGGATTCGTCCCGGATGAGTTTGTGTCACATATCAACGCAGGGACTACTCATTTCTTCTTCATTCTGGATTCCTCAGGTCCACAGAGGTTTTCTCGTGATGAAAATCTCATCCATGATACATCTTGACTCTTTGTCCATTGACCTTAAATGCGCCGGTCCCTTCTTCATTTGTTAATTCGATCGTACCGTGCGAGAATACTTCTTTAATTATGAATGGTTCGGGCCAGCGTGATTTCAATTTTCCCAGAAAGAGTCGTAGCTTAGAATTGAATAGCAAGACCTTCTGACCAACCTGGAGATTCTTTTCACACAGTCGTTTGTCATGCCAACGCTTTGTATGTTCTTTGTAGATCTTGGCATTTTCATACGCTTGAAGTCTCCATTCGTCCAGCTCGAGTAACTGAAGTCTTCTCTCCTCCCCTATGGCCTTTAGATTAAAGTTAAGCTTCTTCACTGCCCACAACGCCTTATGCTTTAATTCCAGTGGTAGATGCCATGCCTTCCCAAACACCAACACGAGCACATGCCTATGGGTGTTTTATAGGCAGTTCTATATACCCACAAGGCATCGTCAAGCTTCATGGCCCAGTCCTTTTGTGAGGGATTCACCACCTTTTCTAGAATTAGCTTGATTTCTCTATTAGAAACCTCGACTTGTCCATTTGTTTGGGGATGATATGCGGTGGCGATTTTGTGATGGACATTGTATTTGAGCAGCAGTTTGTTAATTATACGGTTGACAAAGTGGGTTTCTTCATCACTTATTATGGCACGTGGGGTGCCAAAACGAGTGAAGATGTTTCTCTGTAAGAATTTGGAGATTTTCGCCGCATCGTTTGCGGTGCATGATACCGCTTCAATATCCTTGGAGACATAATCGACAACCAACAGAATGTATTTGTGACCATTTGATGGTGGAAATGGTCCCATGAAGTCTATGCCCCAAATGTCGAAAAGTTCCAATTTCAATATAATATTCATCGGCATCGCATTCTTCTCTGAAATGTTTCCTGTGCATTGCCACTTGTCGCATTTCATAGAATAGTCTCTTGCATCTTTAAATAGAGTTTGCCAGTAATACCCGCTTTGTAAAAATTTTGCTAATGTGCGTTGTCCACCGAAATGTCCAACATAGGGTGAGTTATGGCATTGAAAAAGTATGCGCTGAAAAGCAGTCTCTGGTACACAGAGTCACAAGATCTGGTCTAGTCCCCTTCTGTAAAGATTCAGCTCGTCCCAGTAGTAGGATTTACATTCATGAATGAGCCGCTTCTTTTGGTGGGCTGTGTAATTTTTTGGAAATTGTTTGCAAACCAGGAAATTGACAACGTATGCGACACGGTAACTCTTCAAGTTTGAACAACTGCTCGTCTGGAAAGGATGCGTTCACCTTCGACTGAATACGGTCTACTTTCGAATTCTCTAATCTCGACAAGTGGTCAGTGACCTGATTCTCTGTTCCCTTGCGGTCAATTATCTCCATGTTGAATTCTTGAAGGAGGAGAACCCATCGAATTAGCCTCGACTTTGCATTTTTTTGGTCATTAAATATCTTATTGCCGAGTGGTCGGTGTGAACTATAACTTTGGATCCCAATAAGTAAGGCTTGAATTTTTCAGTCGCAAAGATTACCGCTAGAACCTCCTTCTCTGTGGTGGTGTAGTTTGCCTGGGCGGAGTTCAAAGTTCTGCTCGCATCTGCGATGGGGTGTAACATTATTTTTTCCTTCTGTGCTAATACTGCCCCCATCGCATAACCGCTGGCATTGCACATCAGCTCGAATGGCTTTGTCCAGTCAGGTGTGATCAAAATAGGTGCTGTAATTAATGCGTTCTTCAGTACTTTGAATGCATTGAGGCATTGTGAATCAAAGTCAAAAGTTCTGTCAGCCTCTAGCAACGCACTCAACGGTCGAGCTATCTTAGAGAAGTTCTTCATAAATCGTTGGTAGAATCCTAGATGTCCCAAGAAACTCCTTACAACCTTCACATTTGTTGGAGGTGGAGGGATTTCAATGGCCTCAATTTTTTCTTTATCCACCTCTAGCCCTTCCTTGGAAACCTTGTGCCCAAGCACAATTCCTTTGTTAACCATGAAATGGCATTTCTCCCAATTCAGCAGCAGATTGGTCTCTTCGCATCTTTTTAGTATCTTTTCCAAGTTTTTCAGACAGACTTCATACGTTTGCTCGTAAACTGAGAAATCGTCCATGAAGATTTCTACTAAATCCTCGAGATACTCGGAGAAGATTGCCATCATGCACCTCTGAAACATGCTCGATGCATTGCATAATCCGAACGGCATGCGGCGAAAAGAAAACGTTTCGTATGGGCAGGTGAATTGGTCTTTTCTTAGTCTTCTGGTGCGATCATTATCTGGTCGTGGCCCGCATACCCATTAAGAAAATAGTAGTCATTTCCTGCCTGTCAGTCTAGCATTTCATCAATAAAAGGTAAAGGGAAATGGTCCTTCTTCATCGCCACATTGAGCTTTCGGTAGTCCATACAAATCCACCAGCCTGTGACGGTCCTCGTGGATATTAACTCGTTGTTTGCGTTCGAGACTACCGTCATTCCGCCCTTCTTGGATTCCATTGCACGGGGCTAACCCACGTGCTATCGACGATAGGGTATATGATGCCAGCATCTAACCATTTAATGATCTCCTTTTTTTACAACCTTCTTCATCGCAGGGTTCAGTCTGCATTGAGGTTTGATAGAGCCTTTCTGGTTTTCTTCAAGCCGAATTCTTTGCATGCAGTATGTTGGGCTAATTCCTCTTATATCTGTTAGTGTCCACCCGATTGCTTTTATATACTTCTTCAAAATGCCGAGCAACGAATTTTCTCTCTTCCAGTAGCGCAGAGGATATTATTATCGACAAGGTTTCATTTTGCCCAAGGAAAATGTATTTCAAATGACATGGCAGAGTTTTCAGCTCCAAGGTAAGTGGTTGCTCTAAGGAAGGTTTCTATGTTTTTCTCTCTTGATTCAAATTCAAATTTTCTTCATTGTTCATTATCTCTGTGATCACATGGCAGGTATCTACGGATGCTGTCGCATCCTCTCCTTCATCTTCTTCTTCGGACTCCAACTCTTTATCGCAACTGTTTTCATTGTCAGATCTGATAGGTATTCATCTTCTAGATACTTCATTGCTTTGATGATGTTAAACCTGAGCTTCTTTCCATTGATGCTCATTGTGATCTCTCCCTTGTGCACATCAATTTAAGCACGACCAGTAGATAAAAATGGTTGTCCCAATATGATTGGCACATCTTTGTCCGCCTCATAATCTCGAATGATGAAGTCTGCCGGTAGAATGAATTTATTGATTGTAACCAAGACATCCTTCAACTTTCCTTCATGGTGTACTAGGGACTTGTCTGCAAGCTGAAGAGTCACCGTCGTGGGGGTCAATTGTCCCACATTCAACTGTTTGAAGATTGAAAGGGGCATTAAATTTATGCTGGTCCCAAGATTGCTTAGTGCTTGACCGATGTAGATCCCTCCAATTGAGCAGGGTATCGTAAAGCTGCCTGGTTCGTATATCTTCGGTGGGATTATAGTGTTTGATTTTTGCGTCAATGCCACCATAGCGAACTTTCCTGTGCTTCTTTTCTTTGACACCATATCCTTCAAAAACTTGGCGTATTTTGGCATTTGCGCTATCGCTTCTGTAAAAGGAATGTTGATGTGTAGTTGTTTTAATATTTCCAAAAAGCGATGATACTGACCTTCATCATTTTGCTTCTTTTTCAGTCTTTTTGCGGGAATGGTGGTAGTTGTACCTTCACTGTTTCGTGGTCTAGAGGCTTAGAGGTGGTTGTAACTTCAAGGTCCATCATCTCGGGCTCTTCTGATTCATTTTGCGTCAACGGTTTCTTTGATTTCATCGCATTCGGATTGGTCCTGCTAGGCTCCTTCTTTTCTTCTGCTATCGTCTTTCCACTTCGCAGGATGACTGCTTGGCAGTGCTCATTCCTTGTATTCCCCAAGTTACGTGGGAGCTCAGTTGAGCTCGACAGTGTCCCATGCAGTCTATTTTTCAACTCTCCTGCAATCTGTCCTATTTGGATTTCTAGATTGCGAATGGAAGTTACCTGGTTCTAGAGGACCATTTGATTCTTTTCAATGTACTATTTTAACAGGTTCTCCAGAGAGGATGATGGAGGTGTTTGAGAGCTGCTGGTTTGCTGTTGCTGTTGACCATTAATTCATTGGAAAAATCCCGGTGGTCCTTCTTTTTGTGCCATAGGTTGGTAACTGATAACTTGTAGAAATACAAGTTATTTATACCATCTTATTTAGAATATGCGGCAAAAAGAAGGAAAAAGTTGCGTCGAACATATAGAAATTGGCTTAGAAATGAAAAAGTTGTAAAGTGTCGGAAGCACACCCGCTAACCCCATTACGACGAAAAAAAGGGATGTCCAAGTCTTTGTTTTGTAGGAAACAGGTCACCGCATGCGACAAGCGCTCGAGGAAAAAAAGAGCAACGCATTCACACCAAAGGTGACGATCGATTGTGAATGAAAAGAGCAACACATTTGCACCGCATGCAGTGATCGATCGTGAACAAAAAGATCAAAGCATTTGCACCGCATGCGGCGATCAATCGTAGATGAAAAAAACGACGTATTTGCGGGGATTTCTGAAATTGTATAGCTTTTCTATTGTACGATCTGAGAAATTGAATGTGGAGCAGAGCAGCCGTGGCAGAAAAAGTAACTTTTCAGAACAGGACCACTGACGAAGGAGGTGCTAATGTCTATAAATAGCTATATCAATTCCAAAGAAAGGAGGCTAGTCTGAGGAGACATTTTAGAGAAAATCCCGAAGAAAAGCTCTGTGCAAAGATCATTCCGACCTAGGGAACTAACCTGAGAAATAAGTTTTCCACCACACTCCTCCTACACGCCGGCAAGTAAATCGTCTCCGATCGGGATCCATGTCAAGACATTGACACGCTTTCCTTATTTGTTCTCACTTTCTATTCATCAACTGTTGTTCATTTCTAATCTTCCATTCATTGATCTGTAACAAACGCTTATCTTTAGCTTTTAATATCATTGTCATATTCATCTTCATCTCTCTATTTTCCACCATACATCCCTCTTCCATTTCTTTCATTATGTGTAACTAATCCCCTAGGGTAAGGGGGAAGGATTGAACGAGTGAGTTAATTCTTGTTGAAGAAATCGGCTAAGTTTAGCTAACGCATGCTCAATGACAACTTCACCTGTGAGAGCAGAAGTGAAGATGTTAATCCACCGCTCGAAAGAAGGTTGGAAGAATGCATTAACTAAAGCAAGAATTATTTCCAGAGATGGAAACAACCTTGCATTCGCAACATGCATCCTTGATTCACCATAGAGATATGGGAACGCAGCCGATCATTGAGAGGTGTAAGCCAAGAGAAAGCGGAGCCCTAGTTGCGTCCTCAACAGGATTGACGAACTTGTGATGTCCTTTCCCCCAACCCATTCTCTTTCTGACACATTTCACAAGACTTTCCATCGCATTCCATCAGATACTTGCACATCTTCATAAATAGTCATTTATTTGTTTATTTATTTACTTGTCATTGCATTTTACTTTACCAATACAATTTATTATTTTTTTTTCTGTTGCATATATCACATTAGTATCGCATTGATCATCGCAATCTCCGTGTTCAACCTCAGATCACTCTGAGAAACTTGCGTTAGAATTATACTTGGTTCCAATGCAATAAAACTTGTGACACACGCGTACTACATGAACGCATACTACGAACACATATCAGCAGCATCGTATACACTATTTTAGAACGTAGTATCGCATTTATTATCGAGAAGCGTGATTCATCATTGCATACACATCATCCACACGTCATCACCATCAATTCATTTCCCATCTTTGCGGCAGCATTACATTGCATTAAAATTATGTTCCGTCCGCCGCAATTTCATTTCACAATTTCAAATCAACAAGTTTTTGGCACCGTTGCCGGGGATTGGCAATTTTAGTGCTGAATATTTTTGTGATATTTTGCAGGACAGATTTCTAGTGTACAGTCTGTTTAAGCGAAGAGCTAACGATGCATGAGTATTGGAACAGATCCAGAATTTAACGTCGACCCAGAGATCGAGAGAACTTTTTGTAGAAGACCACGTCAAAACCGAACTAGGCACATGAGAAATATGGCAAACAACAATGAGAGGCCCGAGGGGAATCAGGGAATGAATCGGCCGCCGTAAGACATAGTCTTTCTAGCCACTAACCGCAACATTCCCATGAGAAACTATGCGGCGCCTAATCTATATGACTTCTCACCGAATATCACAAGGCCTATAGTAGAGAAGAATGCCAGATTTGAAATTAAGCCCATCATGCTCCAAATGATTCAGAATGCAGGTCAGTTTGGAGGTTTACAAGGAGAGGACCCGTATGCACATCTGACCAGTTTTGTAGAGATGTGCAACACATTCTCCATCCTTGGTGTGACTCTAGAAGGCATAAGACTATATCTTTTTCCGTACACACTTAGAAACGAAGCAAAGAGGTGGGCTCATTCCTTGGAGCCAAATGAGATAAATTCATGGGATCAGTTGGTTGAACGGTTTATGAAGAAATTCTTTCCTCTCACTGTAAACGCAAGAAGATGACGGGAAGTGTTAAATTTTGAGCAAATAGAAAACGAAAATCTGAGCACCGCATGGGTGCGCTTTAGACGATTGGTGAAAATCTGTCCGCATATCGAGATTCTCGATTGCATCCTCATGGAGACTTTTTATAACGGCCTAGACAGAGTGACATAAGCAGTTGCAGATGCCTCCGCGACAGAAGGGTTTATGGATAAAACATATACTGAATGAAAAGTCATCTTAGATTGAATCTCGCGAAATACGGATGACTGGGTTGATGACGAATATGGGGGGAGAGGCACAGAAAGAAGGAAAACAGAGAGCGCCATGGTACCAGTGGATACAATGACCACACTGGCCACCCAGATGGCCGCAGTCACCTCGCTCCTCCAGACAATGTCTATAAATCAAGGAAATCTCTCTTAAAGTGCAACGTAAGCCAATACGCTGACGCAAATGGCAGTAGTAAGCTGTATACAATGTGGAGAGGGTCACTCAGTGGAAGTCTGCCCGTCAAATCAACAGTCAGTATACTCTATCCATAACAACCCATTCAGCAACATGTACAACCCAGGTTGGAGGAATCATCCCAACTTCAGTTGGGGAGGGAATAATGACTAGGGGGGCCAGAGAAACATGCAGACCAATCATTCTAAGAATAGAGGAAATCCTCTAGTTTTTCATCACCAGAGTCAAAGCCAGGGTAACTATAAGAATAGGAAACCACACAACCAACCATCCTCATCTAATGCCTCATCCAATTCGTCCTTGGAAGCACTGCTTAAACAATATATACAAAAGAACGAGGCAATCATGCAATCGCAAGCATCCTCCATTAGGAATTTGGAGGTATAATTGGACAGCTTGCGATCGAACTTAAAAACAGAACACCTGGTACGCTGCCCAGCAGCTCAAAAGCACCTGGACCAAGTGGGAAGGAGCAATGTCAAGCAGTGACATTGAGAAGCGGTAGAAAGGCGGTCCCCGTGCCAACAGTACCAGAATCAGTAGAATGACCAGAAGAAACAATCACCAATAATGACCACTCGATTACAAACAGTAGAACCACCAGTTTGGAAGCAACTACCACTACACAGAATGAATCTTCACAGAACCCAGAACCAAAGTCATTGTAAACTCCAGCCCCAAGAACACAGGAAGTGAGGGACCTCAAAGAACAGTCAAACGATCAAGAAGTACGATGGAATCCTCCACCATTCCCGTCTAGGTTGAAAAAAAAAAGACGATAGTAAACAATTCAAGAGGTTCCTAGATGTTCTTCGACAGCTACATATCAACATTCGCCTAGTAGAAGCGCTGGAACAGATGCCCAACTATGTGAAGTTCCTCAAGGATATACTCGCCAATAAGAGGAAGATCGGGGAAAATGAAACCGTCGCACTAACGTATGAATGCAATGCGCTTTTCAAGAACAACATCCCCAAGAAAATGAAAGATCCAGGGAGCTTCACATTGCATGCTCAATCTGGGGGAAAGAAGTCAGAAATGCGCTCTATGATTTAGAGGCAAGTATCAACCTGTTGCCCTTATCGATCTTCAAGAAGTTAAACATTGGCAACGCAAGGCCTACCACAAACACGTTGCAGTTGGCTGATAGATTAATAACGCATCCAGGGGGGAAAGATAGAGGACGTACTTGTGCAAGTGGATAAATACATTTTTCCGGCTGACTTCATTATACTGGATTAAGAAGCTGACACTGAGGTGCCGATCATATTGGGTCGCCCGTTTCTCGCAACAGGGCGAGCACTGATCGACTTACAAAAAGGAGAACTCACTATAAGAGTCGACAATCAGCAAGCGAAGTTCAACGTTCTCAATGCGTTGAAATACCCAGATGATATGGAAAACTACTAGTATCTTGGAGAACTATAGGAAGAACAATGGCACAAGTTTTAGGAAGAATCGGAAGAAGAAGACATTGAGGTTGGCACAATGCTGTAGGAGAATTGCGCCGCAATACAGATTGACCAAGATTTTGAATCAATAAAGTTATCTGAACGATCAACATAGTGAACTAAGCCATCCTTGGAAGAACCACCTGTGTTGGAGTTGAAGACGCTACTAGTGCACCTCAAATATGTTTATTTAGAAGGCAATGACACTCTACCAGTCATAATCTCTGCCTCACTGAGCAAAGAAAATGAGGAAGCACTTATTTAGATCCTCAAGAAATACGCGAAAGCCTTGGGATGGACCTTAGCGAACATTCGAGGGATCAGTCCCTCGTATTGCATGCACAAGATCCATCTTGAAGAGGGAAAAATAGGATCTGTAAAGAGGCAGTGCCGTCTAAACCCTGCCATGAGAGAGTTTGTCAAGAAAGAAATTGTGAAGTGGCTTGATGCAGGTGTCATTTACCCCATATCTGATAACAGTTGGGTAAGCCCAATGCAGTGCGTTCCAAAGAAAGGGGGTATGACAGTCGTCACCAACAGCAAGAATGAATTAATTCCAACCAAAACAACTATGGGGTGGAGGATATGCATGGATTATCACAAGCTAAATTTGGCCACGAAGAAGGACCATTTTCCACTACCGTTTATCGATCAAATGTTGGATCGACTTGCAGGGAATGAATTCTTTTGCTTTCTTGATGGTTATTCAGGGTACAACCAGATCGCGATTGTGCCGGAAGATTAGGACAAGACAACGTTCACATGCCCATCCGGCACATTTGCATTCCGTCGCATGCCATTTGGACTCTGTAACGCACCAGGCACCTTCCAAAGGTGTATGATGGCCATCTTCTCAGATTTCCTGGAAGAGTCAGTTGAGGTGTTCATGGATGACTTTTCGGTTTTTGGTAACACCTATGAATCTTGTTTATCAAACTTGGAAAAAGTTTTGAAAAGATGCATTGAAACAAATTTGGTTTTGAACTGGGAGAAATGCCATTTTATGGTAGAAGAAGGAATAGTGTTGGGTCACAAGATATCGAAGGCAGGATTGGAAGTGGATCAAGCAAAAATTGACGCAATATCCAAGTTACCGCCACTAGTCAATGTGAAAAAACTTAGGAGTTTTCTGGGACATGCGGGGTTCTATCGAAGATTCATCCACAACTTTTCTCAAATCGTAAGACCCCTAAGTGCGCTCCTCGAGATTGATCACGAATATGATTTTAATGACGCATGCGCTGAAGCGTTCCACACGCTGAGAAATGCACTCATCACCGCACCTATTCTGGTTGCACTTGACTGGATGCAACCGTTTGCACTGATGTGCAATGCAAGTGGATATGCAGTGGGCACAGTCTTGAGCCAACGAAAAGACAGAGTTTTGCATCCTATCTATTATGCCAGTAAGACGTTGAATGATTCGCAAGAAAATTATACAACCACAGAAAAGAAATGCTCACGGTGGTGTTTGCGCTGGAGAAATTTCAACAGTACCTGATTGAATCGAACGTGGTGGTATATACGGATCATTCTGCGATCAAATACCTTATGACGAAAAAGGACGCAAAACCAAGACTGATTAGGTGGTTACTACTCCTGCAAGAATTTGACCTAGAAATCAAAGAGCGGAAGGGCACTGAGAACCAGACCGCAGATCATTTATCACGTTTAGAAAATTGCGAGGTTCAGAAGAGAGAGAGAGATTGAAGAGAGATTCCTCGACGAGCACCTTATGATGGTATGTGTTAACGTCCCATGGTATGCGGATATCGTAAACTTCATAGTTTGCGGCCAAGTACCTGAAGACTATTCATACCAGCAGAAGAAGAAGTTGAGACACGAGGTTAAATTTTATTTATGGGATGATCCATTCTTGTACCGACTCGAACCTGATCATATTTTGCGTCGATGCGTTCTTGAGCACAAAACCAAGCACATTTTAAAACTTTGTCATGAGTCCCCTTATGGAGGACATTTTGGGGGGTAGCGGACCGCCGCAAAAGTTCTACAGAGTGGCTATTTTTGGCCAATGCTATTCAAGGACGCCCACATCCATGTTGTGCAATGTGAAAAGTGCCAAAGAACACGGAACATGTCCAGACGGGACAAAATGCCTTTGACTTCGATCTTAGAAATTGAACTATTTGACGTATGGGGAATCGACTTCATGGGCCCATTTTTGTCTTTAGAGGGTCATCAATATATTTTGGTTGCGGTTGATTATGTTTCAAAGTGGGTTGAGGCCATCACATGCGCTAAAATCGATGCGGCCACGGTGACAAAATTTCTCAAGAAAAACATCTTCACACGATATGGAACGCCACGTGCATTAATTAGCGATGAAGGCACGCATTTCATCAACCGCATCATCACCAACCTGTTGATCAAATTTAATGTTAGCCATAGAGTTGCAACTGCTTAGCACCCACAAACCAATGGGCAGCCAGAAATCTCCAATCGAGAAATCAAGACCATCTTGGAAAAGTTAGTCAGTACCTCTAGGAAAGATTGGTCACCCAAGCTTGATGAAGTGCTATGGGCATACAGGACTGCCTTCAAAACTCTAATAGGTATGTCCCCATATGCCCTGGTCTTCGGAAAAGCTTGCCATTTGCCTATCGAGCTAGAACACAAGGTAATGTGGGTAATTATAAAGCTGAATTTTGATCTGACGAATGCGGGAGAAGTCCGGAAGTTGTAGTTGAACGAGCTGGTCGAATGGCAAATGAATGCCTACGAAAATGCTAGACTTTATAAAGAACGAACCAAGAAATGGCATGACGACCACATAAGCAAGAGGATGTTCTTCGTGAGTCAACAGGTACTTTTATTTAACGCATGTTTGCGATTGTTTCTAGGAAAGTTGAAGTCCCTTTGGTCTGGGCCATTCCAAATCAAGACTATCTTTCCCCATGGCACAGTGGAGTTAACAAACGAGGATGGAAACAACGCATTCAAAGTCAATGGTCAACGAATTAAACCCTACTATGGGGGCAATGTGGAACGACGCAAGGAGACCATCGACTTAGGCAAGCAAGACTGATCGCTTGCGGGGATGCATTTACGGTAACATTGAAAACCCTTTTTAACAGCATCCATATCAACTATCTTTATTGCTTTATTTACCGCTTCATTATTGCCTTAGTGAATTAGTCTCCCTTCCTATTTGAATTTATTTCCATTTCAATCTCAGCTTGGTTGATTTTAATTTTTTGTTGAATGAATGATTTAAGTGAACACCGCAATGTCTTATCATTAAGGTTCTGGGATAAGCGTTGCGATGTTGGTGATACAATGAAATGTCAGGTATGCATTGTGTCGACGAGTGTATCTTGCATTAATAGATATAGTTTGCGCCCATCCTCTAAAGATGCATTGCGTTGACAGATGTGTTGCACTAATATATATATTGTGCCCGTCCTCCGAAAATAAAAAAATTGATAAAATATTACCGGAGAGGGTAATCGAATGATCTTTTCAGCGCTCGAGGTGAATTATTACATAGCAGACGAAAGGACGTCCTTTCCTTCTATGTCATAATGGGAGGGGTGCGATAGGCTTTTTGGATTACTAAAGCCTGCCAACGCACCGATTTTGTTGGGCCTATCAAGGCCCAACCTATAAATTCCCCCCCAACCTCGTTTGGGAATTCATTTACACTCTTCTTCGCGAAAACCCTACCAAAAACCTTTGCATACCTTGACTGCCATCCGCTCTTTCTTCTGAGAAAAGAAAAATTATCATCTTCTTTCCCTTCACTCATGGTCGGACAGTCATCTCATTCCTTTTTCCAACTCTCATCCCTTTCCCACGCCCCTGTCATCGCGCGAGAGGCGGCTTTCCTCACCGCCTATCCCACGCCAACTCCTAGAATCGTTAGAAAACCCAGGCAAAAACCCTTTGTGACTGCAACACCGTCCACCCACCATGAGGGGCCGAGCATGGAGAGTGCCCCTACCACCGGAGCTGAGGTGACGCTCTCATTACCTTCAACCGAGAGTGAGCAGAAAAGAAAAGAGGACAAGGAGGTGTTTGAAAGTATTCTGAGCCACTTAAAGAAGGACCGGGGGTTGTTGGAGGCAGGAGTAGTAAACCAACCTACCATCGGAGGAGGAGTTATCTTTAGCTTCGTGGAGGATGGACCTCACCATCTCGAATCCTAAGGAGACTGCCCCAACAGACTCCAATGAAGGACCCATAAGGTCTATTCTAGAGGTTATGGAGGCAAATAAGCGGACGGAGAAGTCTGAAGAAAAGAAGAAGGAGAGAAGAGTCGAATAGAAATGGGCAGAGGTAGATGAAGTTGCCTGGCTGGAGAAAAAGAAGAAGGAAAAACGGAGAAGTGAAAGAAAGCAATGTAGGCAAGAAGAGAAGCGCCTGAGGAAAGAGGAAGAGCGGAGGAAAAGGGTGGAAAGTATGGATGTTGATGGAGAATCAACCACCGTAGGGGTTGAAGTGGGAGTGTCAGCGCAATTTGAACCAACAACGCAACTACAAACTTCATGGCCACATTCCAGACTAGTTGCATCGGAGGCTCAACTCCGCGGTTCGGACGACAAGGAAGACCCTGACATCTCCCCATTAATGCGGCATCGCAAGAAGAATGCGCCGCAAGGGTCCACAAGAGACCCAACAATTCATGAATGTATAGAGAAGGAGAAGGAAGAAAGAAGAAGAAAATTAGAGGAGAAGGAAGAGAAAATGGCAAGGGCACGCCAAATTATCGCCTTAGCCGATTTGGCCAGACGGCTTCATGATGAGGAGGTTCATCATGCCAACACAAGGGCAGAAGAAGAAGAGAAAAGAAGGCTTGAGGATGAGTAGCGCATTACGCTCGGCTCTGAGCAGTTTGGAAAAGAAATGAGAGAAGAAGAGGAGGCAGAGATGAAAGCAAAGGAGGAAAAAGAGTTGCGCTGCAAAGCCAACATTCAGCGCACTAGAGAGCGGAAAAGAAAAGAAAAGAAAAGGAAGAATAGGAAAAGGAAAAGCAAGAGCAACGCAAGGAGCATGAACACATTCAAAGACAAAAATCCTGCCTTGCGTCCACTCAGGAAAAAGGAAAAGCGAAGGTGGACAGCAGTGAGCTTGTGTCGGTCAGGAGGCGCCCAAAAACCAAGAAGGAAAATGATAATTTACTGATGGAAATGGGCTTCTTTCCTCCGCCGACGCCATTACTAGATCTTGTCATCAGCATTGTTTTGGAGCATGGGTGGGAAGCTTTCTGCCAATGCCCATCCATAGTCATTCCACCGGTAGTGAGGGCCTTCTACCACGGCCAGCTCCACGACACCGAAGATGCGGTGATCATTGATGGGAGGGTAGTGCCATTCAGTGCGAAGAACATCAATCAGCTCTACCAGTTGAAGAATTTCTCGGAAGCACCGGGTAACAAATTGATTGATGATCCTGCCGAAGAGCATATGGAGGATGCACTGAGAGTACTAATGCAATCGGGCACCAAGTGGACGATGTCCTTGACCGACATCAAAACCCTTGCCTCCAACCGTCTGCTACCTGAAGCGCGCCTTTGGGTCTACTTGGTGAAGAGACGACTCATCCCGATGTTGTATGATAAAACCATTTCAAGGGATAGAGTCATGGCCGCATACTGCATTGCGGGCGACATTCCAATTGATGTGGGCCAGCTTCTTGCGAAGCAAATCCGAGGTTATGTAGGCCGCATCAGGGGCCAGTACTTCCTTCCAAGGACGGTCTCTAGCCTATGCCTATCTGTGGGCACGGGCATTGAAGAATAACCCATGTCAGAAGTCCACGGCTTCATCAGCCTCAACCGAAGCAGCCCCTCATCGACTTGCATGCACCGCAACCACCTAAACCCAAGAAATGGTGTCGCAATGAAAAAGGGAAGGAAATAATCCAAGGAAGTGCATTGCATCAGCAAACCAATTTACCCTTGGATCCCTTACCCTTAGTCATCCGTCCACCAAGTCCAAAAATCTACAGTAACCTTGTAATGCAATATGAATATCTTCCAAGCATAAAGCATATAAAGTTTTTTTCATCATAAAACATTAGACTGTTACTTAGTTGAGAATAACCCTGCTGTGGTTAAATCCCAACGTCAACTGCTAGTCAAGAGAGAACCCTTTTGCTTAATCTCTAACTTTAAATACCTGCGTACACGTGGCCATAACTAAGTACCATCATACCTTAGGTACTTTTGCTCAGATACCTTCTCAAAATGTCCCTCAGTATTGAGCTGCTCGGATACCTTCTCAAATGTCCCTCAGTATCGAGTTTCAAGTAAAACTAGTCATACAATGGCTTTCTCTTTAAAGCATGTAAAGCATAACACATAGAAAACATGTCTTTAAACATACAATGCATGCTTTGTGTAATTAAACACACATAAATAGTTTTTCAATAAACTTTTATACATGGCATGCGTATAAAACATAACTAAGGGTTTACTTGGAAATACTTTGTAAAACTAGCTAGCATGAGAATAATATTTCTTTAAATTATGGTTTCTTTAAAATATTGTAAATATTTAGTCACTCACAACTTTTAGAACTATTCCTCAAGGGTCGATATGCTTCTATCACTGGTGTCAATCCTGTGGACACAAAAGCATATATTAGCTATTAGCCTAAGTCTCCCTTTTGAGATTAACCCTTAAGTAAGCTTTGTGTTTAGCCTTCCTCTTGAAGACTTTCACAACAACGCACCTTGTTGTAGGTTGATTTGGCTCATGCAAAGCTTCCAACTGCTCTTCACAAACGCAACACCACTTATGCAACCAACACTTTTCTCTCTAAGTGTTCTTACAGCTGCATATGGTCGTCCTTAAGGCTGCTTATGTGTCCAAGACTCCATTGCAAGCTCTCTTCGGCCTACACAGCAGGTCCAACGCATGGAAAAGCTCAACCCTTGGTCTGTCAAAGCGTTTCCTTCGAGCTGTCAGCTTATTCAACTTAAGCAGCTGCCTGCTTGTTCATGAAATTCCAGATTCATCTTACGAATTAATAACTCGAATTCTAGAGTTTAATTCAAGAAATTTTCTTCTACAAACTTGTTAAGAAAGGTCTCAGGAATCTTACCTAAAAATTTCAATTTCAGACTCCCTGTGGTCTGTTCTATAGACTCAATTCTTTAACGATGGCCCAGATTCACCCGAGAACAGAACCTCTGGTCCTTTTTCTCCTTCTCTAGCCTTAATCCGATGAGGACTTCTTCCGACAGTGTCACCTCTGAAAGTAGACTCTTAGAGCTTTCCAACGACACAAATATCTCTCTATGAGATCAACTCATTTAACTAAAAATAGATTGAAATTAGACATAAAGGAAATAAAGGAGGACAAAAATTTCCAAATTAATAAAAGAGAAGAGTATGTAAAAGGTGTTCACCTTACAACTCTCAAATATATTGTGTCTCTGAAGAAGGTGAGAATATGAAATCAACGGCTTCTTTGCTCTGATGTCTAATTTTTCAATAAACTTTTTGATGGCATCCTTCCATAAAATAAATATGAAAAGAGACATACAAAGAAAAGAGTAAAGAGATAGGAAATCAGTGAAAAAGATAGATAGAAAGAAAAATGAAAAAAAATAAAATAAAACAAAACTTAATACAGCCACAATCTTCCAAATCAAACTTTCACATATATACTAGTTTTACAGTCACAAGACATTCAAAAAACATTCAGAAGGGGGAAAATGGAAACAAAATTTAACAATAACAATAACCACAATAACTCAAGTGATATATACCCTCCCTCCCACCACCTACAATCCAAAACTAGGAATGAAAAATTTATTTATCATGATGTCAAATGTACAACCAATGCTATAAAAGAGAGAACACAAATTCTGATATTACAATTAAATCAAAGCTCACAAAATAGAGTTACAAATGTGGAATATTTTAGAAACTTGAGACTGCAAAAGCATTTAACCTTCACTAAAAAGAAATACAATATGCTAAACATAGTATATCAGATGGGAAAAGTCATAAAAGAAAGTCCGTATATGAACATAATTATAGATAACAAGATTCATAAATGATATTAATCAAACCCACACAATACAACATACAAGTAAGCGTTGGAAGTCCATAACAAGCAAGAAATGACTTTATTTTGCTTTTACAAGTCCGAGTTACAAACAGACTTAACATTGTCTTAAGTGACACAAAGCTCAAATCAATAAAAATACACATAATCAATAAATTAATCAAGATTCCAACATACCATTAATTTTAATGTTCAAATCATGAAAGAGTTAAAGTCATATGATCAAGAACAATACTAAAATTAAAACTCTCACTCAATAAGATGTTAATGGCAGGAAATCCTCCAGAGCTATCTCACATAGAATCCTTAAGAGCTATCTCACAACATGCAAAAGAAAAACAAAGAACACAAAATTCCCCAAAAAGGAAGAAGTGATTCAAGTTCACCTTTGGTAATGCCGATAAGAAATGAGAGCTCACATTCTCTCGTTTGGAGAGCTCCAAAGAAGGAGAAATTGAAGAGGAAAATTCGAATAAGATGGAGATTTTGATGTCGAGGAGAGTCTGCGAGGAGAAGTCGAAGTCGAGTGCAAAAAGTCGAGAAGTCAATCGAGGAGAGTTTGAGCGAGGAGAACTTGATGGAAGTCGATCGAGAAGAGTCTGAGCGTGGAGAACTCGATCGAAGTCGATCGAGGAGAGTTTGAGCGAGGAGAACTTGATGGAAGTCGATCGAGGAGAGTTTGAGCGAGGAGAACTCGATGTCGATCGAGGAGCGTCTAAGCGAGGAGAACTCGACATCGATCAAGGAGAGTTTGAGCGAGGAGAACTTGATCAAGGAGAGTCTAAGCGAAGAGAACTCGATGTCCGAGCGAGGAGAACTCAATCGAGGAGAGTCTGAGTGAGGAGAACTCGATCAAGGAGAGTCTAAGTGAGGAGAAGTCGAAGTCGATCAAGGAGAGAGTCTATACGAGGAGAAGTTGAAGTTGAAGTCGAATAGGATTTCGAACGAGGGAAAAAAGACGAAGTCGAACGAGAGGGCAAAAGGTATTTCCAACGCGTTTTCCATACAAATTTCGGACGCGACTCTTTTTTCTTTTTTTATTTTATTTTATCAAATGGCTCTCTATAAAAAAGTTATTAAATGTGATATCTGTTGTAGTGACCCTTTCCTTTCATATCTGACAATTCAATATATTTATAACTCCTTCAACTTCACTGTGACTCTTCGCACTCACAAAGGGAACAGATTTAATTTTCAGATCATGGACAATAATGGCGACTAAATTCTTATAACGTAAAAGAATGCTTATCAAACTTTCCAAGTAGTTGATTATCCAAACTCAATACATTTCAGACTTAAGAGTGTAAAATTGGTTCATGCCCATGGATTCTCTTAGTAATCAACTCTAAATTTAATTAGAATAAATAAGATCCATTTTAAAAGCATCTTATGTTATCAAATCTCTAGATTTTCTCTTTATACCTTTTGTTTCTTTTTATTTTTTCATTATAATAATTTTAAGGTTTATATTTTGTATCTTTAGTGTAGATGTATGTTAGTCCTCATGTTTATGTCATTCCAAAGTTCTTGTTCTAATGCCTCAAAAGGTACATATACATAAAAAGATTTTCATTAATGTTTAACAAATTATTCAATAGAAACTTGCACGTTCAATTAATTGAGAAACATATTGTTTTCTATGTATCAAATTAGTGTGAAGAGAGACAAGAGATTTAAAAGGCAATTAATGACTATTTGAGAGGATAAGTGAACAAAGAGATATACATATAGTTGAGAAGATTGAGGAGATAATTGGTACAAATGGATTTGATCTTTTAATTTTAATTTCAATATTAACTTTAAAAGCATACTGACTATTCATCTTCCACGTTTTTTAGAATTTCATTCTTAGAACTATTATGTACATAAATGAACTCTTTTTCAATTTTCTTTAAACTTACAAGGCAGATAATATAACCTCACTGTTTTATTAATTTCTAAGTGTGTTGTGTTAATGAGATTTATAACTTATATTAAAAAACTGTTGTTGTCCTCTCAAGTCATATAAAATAAAAACACTTTGGAGGAAGTTTTATGAGAGATTTTAAACTAGCAAACAATTTTTTTTTTTTTAAATAAGATAAGAAAGAATATTCATCATTTAAAAAAGTTAAAACATAGTTTTTTTGGACAACAAATATTTTACATAAATGTTAAAATTAGAATTTTGTAAATGAAAAATAATTGGTTTGATGTTTTACTTTACAAAACATTTAGGTTATGGGAACTAAAATGAAACTATATAATATTATTTGTCACATGCTAAAATCTGCAATTTTTTACAACGTTTAATTAAAACTACAAAACTCACTTGTATTACACATGTTTCTTGACTAGCTATTACATAGTTATTATATTTAACTTTCATACTTTATTGTTTAATGATCAATATATATAATAAATATGTTTAAATTGAACATTAAATTTAGATTGTAAATAATTTAACAAGTAGTTGATGTTATAACAAAATGAGTTTTGTTTTTGTGGGAAATCTAATATCAATGAAATGAAGTGGAAACAAGGATGGGGATGCGAAAAACATATCACCCGCTCCATCTTTATCCTTATACCATCAAAATTACACTTCTTAATTTGGCAATTTGTTTTATAGCACGACAAACATATAATCACTTTTTATGATATGTGGTGTGATGAATGGATACACTTAATTCTTTATTTTTCAAATTTGAAAAATTGAATTTAATTGAAAGGTAATATTAATATTATTAATGTTAAAGTCATTATTATTATATAATTACTATGTTTAACTTTCATATTTTACTCTTTAATGACTAATATAACAAATATGTTTAAATTTAACATTAAATTTAGATGGTGAAAATTTTGATAAGTAATTGATATTTACAGAAAATGAGATTTTTTTCCATGACAAATCGAATCTCAAGGAAATGAAATGGAAGCAAGGATGGGGATGAGGAAACCATCTCACACCGCTCAATGTCTATCCTTATACCTTCAAATTACGCTTCTTAATTTGACAATTTATTTCATAGCAAGACAAACATATAGTTACTTTTTATGGTATGTGGTGTAATAAATTGATACATTTAATTCTTTATTTTTATAATTTGAAAATTTGATTTTATTTAAAGGTAACAAGTATTATTAATGTTGAAGCCATTATTATTATATAATTATTATTTAATTTCATATTTTATTATTTAATGATCAATATAATAAATATGTTTAAATTGAATATTAAATTTAGATTGTGAATAATTTGACAAGTTAGATAATAAAAAATGATTTTTTTTTTTTTTTTTTTGTGGAAAGTCGAATATCGACGAAATGAAATGGAAGCAAGGACGGGGATGATGAAACCATCTCACCCCGGTCCATCTCTATCCTTATACTGTCAAATTACGCTTCTTAATTTGGCAATTTGTTTCATAGCAAAACAAAATGTATAATTATTTTTTATGGTATGTGGTGTAATAAATGGATACATTTAATTCTTTATTTTTCAATTTTTCAATTTGGATTTTATTTAAAGTTAACATTAGTATTATTAAGGTTGAAGTCATTATTGTTATATAAAAATTATGAGAAATTCTTATAACTTGAAAAATTCCAAAAATATGTACACTTTATAGTAAAAAGTTCTAAAAGTGCTTTGTACTTTTGAAACTTTTTGCTATAAAATATAAATATTTTTAAATATTTTTTATATTTAAAAATGCTCCAATTATTATTATATTTAACTTTCATGTTTTATTGTTTAATGATCAATATTACGAATATGTTCAAATTGAATATTAAATTTAGATATGAATAATTTGATAAGTAATTGATATTTTAGAAAAATGAAATTTGTTTTCTGTGGGAAATTCAATCTCAACAAAATGAAAAATAAGCAAGGATGGGGATGAGGAAACCATCTTATCCATCTTTAACCTTAAACCATCAAATTACGCTTCTTAATTTGGCAATTTGTTTCCTAACATGACAAGCATATTATTACTTTTTATGGAATGTCATGTGGTAAATGGATACATTTAATTTTTTATTTTTCAAATTTGAAAAATTGGATTTTATTTAAAGGTAACAATAGTATTATTAAGGTTAAAGTCATTATTGTTATATATTTATTATATTTAACTTTCACATTTTACTGTTTAATGATCAATATAACAAATATGTCTAAATTCAATATTAAATTTAGATTATGAATAATTTGATAAGTAATTGATATTTAAAAAAAATGATTTTATTTTTCATGGGAAATCCAATCTCTGCAAAATGAAAAGAAACAAGGATGGGGATGAGGAAAACATCTCACCCCGATCCATCATTATTCTTATACCATCAAATTACGCTTCATAATTTGGCAATTTGTTTATAATTTGACAATTGTTTCATAGCACGACAAACGTATAATTACTTTTTATGGTATGTGGTGGGATAAATGAATATATCTAATTCTTTATTTTTAAATTTTTAAATTTGGATTTTATTTAAAGGTAACATTAGTATTATTAATGTTGAAGTTATTATTGTTATATAATTATTATTTTAACTTTCATATTTTATTTTTTAATGATCAAAATAACAAATATGCTTAATTGAACATTAAATTTAGATCGTGAATAATTTGACAAGTAATTGATATTTGAAGAATGAGAATTTTTTTCATGGGAAATCTGATCTCAGCAAATTAAAAGGAAGCAAGGATGGGGATGAGGAAACTATCTCACCCCGCTTCATCTCTATCCTTACACCATTAAATCACACTTCTTATTTTGGAAATTTTTTTATAGCACGACAAACTATAATTACTTTTTGTGGTATGTGATGTGATAAATAGATACATTTATTTTTATATTTTTAAAATTTGAAAAATTGGATTTTATTTAAAGCTAACATTAGTATTATTAATGTTGAAGACATTATTATAATATAATAACTATATTTTACTTTCATATTTTAATTTTTAATGATCAATATAACAAATATGCTTAAATTGAATATTAAATTTAGATTGTGAATAATTTAACAAGTAATTGATGTTTAAAGAAAATGAGAACTTTTTTTTTTTGTGAGACATCCAATATTAGTGAAATGTAACGGAAACAAGGACAACGAAGTCTTTAAGCTAGGTCGCAATGGATAAAAAGTTGATCTATCTCCTTTGTCATGTTCAAACACAGTCTACTCCCCAACTGAGAGGGTGACCACTTCTTGAACATTCTTTGAAGTCTATCAGCCATGTTACTTAAAAGCTTGAGACCAGAGGTAAATTTAACTTTTCTAGTGAAGGAATGTTCCTTTGCGAAAGCGTGTGAACGTCGTGCAATTGGTTTCCAATTTGAAAAACGTAAAATATAGAGAAGTTTGTATACAGAAAAAACATGGAAATATAGGATAAACATTAAATTAACTCAATAAGCATGTTGTTCTATATAGATGAAGAGAAGAAGAAATACTCACCCTTGTAGTATTGCTCTTCGTGTGATGATCCTCCTCAACTGAGATCATGAACAACATCTCTACCTGAATATTGGTGTTTTCTTCAACACAGGACACCACCACTTGGAGCCTCTGCCATTCTCAGGACAAGAAATAAGGAAGTGAGGAATCGTTAGAGCTTTTGGGAAGGCAAAAAAATTTTACAAAGAGGATATGAGAGTTTTTTTCTTACAGAGAGCTTCTTGGAAATTTTAACGACTTTCAAAATTCTCTTTATTTCTGCATTCACAATCTAAAGATAAAGGAGAGGATGGAGGGAGGGAGTTAATTAGCTCCGATGTGAAAACCAACAATTAACTCCCTAGGAGAGTTATTAATATTATAAAGTATAATATTATATAATTAATTAACTAGCATTTAGTTAATTAACTATATATCTCACTTTTTATTTAGTTTTAGTTACAAACCATATCTATAATTAACTATATACTATAATGTATTAATGTACATTAGACATTATATTAAGCACATTAATATAAAGATTACTTTTAATTCTAATAAATAATTTGAACAATTTAAATTATTCTAAAAACAGTTATTCCTTGTTTTATCCTTAGTAAGCTAGCAAGGGGACCTTATAGACCTACATATTAGAAGGTCCAATAAAACGAGATTAATTAATTAAACTCTTTAATTAATTTAATCAACATTCATTAATTGTTGGTCACTCCACAAAAACCGACAACAACACTCTTCGCACTATAGATATATTTCTATGTCCCCAGATATAACCAATCAATAATAAATTGACCCTTCACAAATTCCTCATGACTAAAGATGGGTCAAATTATTGTTTTACCATTGTAGTTACATCTAACTCCTTAAATATCACTAATTTCTTCTAATGGACAATTAGTTATAATACAACTATAAACTAAACTCATCTCTAGCATGTGAGAAAGTGAAACGCCTCATCGTTCAAGACCCGAAATCAACCCTCAGAGAGCAATTCATCTAATTTCCCTCAAGACAGAAAGCAGTGAATTCCATCTTGTATAGTTGTGTTCCCAACTCCCTACTCAGACAAATCCCCGAAATGGTAGACTTATTGAGTCGGCAAATCTGGCCACTCTCACTATCACACCCTGCCCTAGACCACCTTCTTAGCCTAGAAAAGGTCGTGACTATAGCAGTTATCAACCTTTAGGCTGACACTTACTGCCTAAAAATTCTTGCGGAATAACTCTGATACCAAATACAAATTATATGCAACGAGACGACTGTAGGCCCACAATTTATTAACTTAGAAACTATATATGTTTAGAGTATTTACAACATTAGATTTACAAGCTCTAAAACCCACAAACCCTAGTCCCAATATGAACAGTAGTAACATGTGTTCAATATTAACCGTAACCACCTAGCAAACGGTTACAAGTCTTTTAGTCCTTTAGTGATAGAGCAGATACTAAGCTGTCTTTAGAGGATTTGACCGCTACCTGTGGGGGGGAACAAAAACATTTGAAAATGGGGTGAGCTTATGCCCAGTGAGTGACCGAGAAAACATAGTAAATTCTCATGCATAATTTCAGAAAATAGTTTTATCTGAAACATAAACTTTTGCAGCATAAATATTTTCCAAGCGTAATGTATATAAAACTGTTTTAAACATAAAACAGTAAAATCATTTCTCAAATCAAAGTGCTATATAGCTGGTAAAATAATCCCAACACCAACTACTAGTCCAGAGAGAACCCTTTTGCTCAATCTCTGACTTTATTCACCTGTGGCCACACTAAGTACCTTCACACATTAGATACTACTGCTCAGATACCTTCTCCTTGTACTTCAGTATCGAGCTACTAGGATACCTTCTCCAACGTACTTCAGTATCCCGTTGGCTTGGTACCTTCTCAAATGTACTTCAGTACCAATAGATACCTTCTCCTTGTACTTCAGTATCTAGTTGGGTGGATGCCTTCTCCTTGTACTTCGACATCGCATTTTACCAAAACTATTTATAAACAACTTTTCTCTTTAAAGCATGTACAGTATAACACATATACAACATGGCTTTAAAGATGGTAACGCATGCTGGATAAAATCAATACATATACATATGTAAATAGTTTTTCAACAATATGCATGCGTTCAAATCACAATTCAAACTTGCTTGGAAACCACTTTATAAAACTAGTAGGCATGGGAATTATTTTCGTAAACATGCTTTCTGTACAACATTTGTAATCAAAACAGTTTAAAAACGTTTTAGTTCGAAAACATTTTAGCCACTCACCTCGAATTCTTAGGAACTTTTCACTCTAGTAGCTCCTCGGGTCCCTTTTTCACCCCTAGAATCCAGATTCAACTTACAACTTAGATTACTCATAGTTCCAAACCTTATTTGGAAATACTTCATTCTACAAACTTATTCTAAAATTCTTAGGAATCTTACCCTAAACTTTCAGCTCAGAATTCCTCGTGGTTTGGCCGAAAATCTCAAAATCTTCAAGACTGGCCCAGACTGATCCGACAGTCTGACCCTTCTGCCTTCTTCTAAACCTCTAGCCCAGTTCCTTTGAGCCTTTTCCTCCGGCAGCCCTACTCTGAAAACTAAACTTCCAGAGCTTTCAGATGGCTTTGTAATCACTCCAAACGCACGAGTAGATTGGAAGATCTTCTCATCCAAAATTGACACATTCCTCTGAACCCTCACTGCTCTCTACTTTTTCTACGAAATTTATGATTTTTGTGTGATTTGAAAATGAAATCCCAACTCCTTATTTATAGCCGTTCAAATTTCTCATGGGATTGACAACACCTACTTGGCTGCATGACCAAATGTTTAATCCTCCCTTTATCAACGTAAGCTGACTTCACCTTGATTCAATGTGTTCTTCCCAAACGCATCCAACACAATTTCTTAGGGTTTAAGAATTTCTCTTAATCGGACACCTAGATTTTAATTGACGTTTGCCCTTACGTCTTCAAGCTTTGTTTGTATTCAAATTAGGGTTTTTAAATGCATAATCCACCCCAACACGTCTAAATACATCGCCTAGAAGCTTGCTCGGCCGTTCAATGCATAGGCGAGGCGTGGGCGTGACGTTCGAATCGGACAACGCAAGGCTAACACATAGGCGCTCTCGCTCTTTTCGGTCTCGGCAGTGTCGCTCTCTCCACTCTCGGTAGTGTCGCTCTCTCCCACTTTCTCGCTAGTCTCGCTCTCTCCAGCAATCTTGTTGGTCTTGATCTCTCCAATCTCGCTCTCCCTCTCGCTCTCTCTAGCTTTTACTTTTCTCTCCACTCTTGCTCTCTCCAGCTTTCTCGCTGGTCTCACTCTCTCCCATCTTCTATCCAATCTCACTCTCTCCCATTTCCTCTCCAATCTCACTGGTCTCGATCTCAATGATCTCGCTCTCAACGATCTCGCTGATCTCACTCTCAATGATCTCGCTCTTAGCTACTGCGGACATTGTTCTCCATACACGTTTGCTCACCACTTTGTGATAATTTTACACGGATTTTCTAAATTTTTCCTAAGTAATTTCCCATATTTTTCATATTTCACATAAATTTCATATTTTTCTCAGTCCTTCATCCATAACACACTTCACCTAATTTCTCCATACTTAGCCGAATTTTCCCCCAAATTTTCCAAACTTAATTTCCATATTATTCCACACTAGCTCAACCTACTTATTATTTTTCTCCAACTTTCCCAACTCAATTCCATATTTTTCTTTCCAAATCCCCATCCCTTCTTCACCATTTCATACTAACTTTCTCATCAACCTACTCAACTTATTTATACAAATTTAAATAGAGACACACAATTAAGTGGAAAATTAAGACAATTTAAATAAGAAAACACACTTAAGTGTAAAATTGGGATTTGGGGTTCAAACTCACTCATATAGATCATATGATCGCCATCATAGATAGAAGTTCACAATTAACTCAGGATTAAGGTCAAGTTACCTATTGTCATCCTAGTGAAATGTAAGCCTCTTCAAGTAATGGTGTTATAAAGAAAGACTAAACATTTCGTGGTTCAGTCTTATGATGGAATACACAAGCATGCAACAGAAGCAAACAGAATCAATAAGCATTCTAATTACGTTTAATTTGAGTTCTAAAAGCATGCTTTTGCAAGAAAAATACAAGAGGGTTTCTATTCACGTACCTTTGACGAATTCTCCCTAATCCAAGTTGCACTTCACGTTAATTCAGCTCCAAATCATTAGTGAACCACCAAGAGATCTTTTTTACTATTCTCAGCCTTGAATTTGAGTGGTGGAACTTGAATTTGAGTGAATTAGGTGAAGGAAGTTATGGGTTTGAGAGGGAGAAAAAGATGAACTAGCGAGAGCGATTTCTCCAACTCCATCTCTATCTTTTTCTTCATCATTCAGTGTTTTTAATCACTGAATACATGCAAGCAACTTTAGCAATTTCATTGCCATAAGCTGCTTCAATAATAGAAGTGGGATTTTTGTGTGCTTGTAGGAAGAACACCTTGTGGGGTTGATGCCCTAAGTCTCGTACGGTCTTGTAGTTTGTAAACACATGTATGAACAAACAGTTTTGTGATATATAATATGAGATATTTTATTCACTTCAGTCTATGAAATATGAGATATTTTAGTTGCATTAACCACAAACCAATAAACTAAGGTCCCTAGTTATCGTTGTAACTTAAGCATGTATGTGGAGACGTACAAGTGGATCGTGCTTTAAGTGATCACCTAAATGGTCTGCAGTATATGGATAAAGGAGGGAAACCTTATCTTGGTGACACTACGAGTATGGCCCACTTTGTAGGTGTTATAAATGTTGTAAAGTGCTACAAATGGTCTAATTCTGATCATTCGTATATTAGACATGCGAGTAGGGATGCTCTATACAAAAGAGTTTGTATAAGACTGGACCATGAATTGATCTCGTTATAAAATGCTATTCATTATAGAGACTTTCATTTCACTAGGATGACCATAGGTAACATGACATTAATCCTGAGTGAGTTGTGAACTCTTGCCTATGAGGGCGGTCCTTTGATGTGCATGGGTGCGAGTGGCCAGATTGCCGACTCAAACCTACCACTTTGGGGATTCGTTTGATTGGGGAGTTGGGAACTCAACTACATAAGACGAAATTCACTCCTTCCCCGAAGTAAGGGTAAGTAGATAAATTGTTCCCTTAAGGGTTTATTTCGGGGCTTGAACAATGTGGTGCCACACCTTCTCTTGGCTTGAGAAGGAGTTACTCATAGTAGGACTATGATGTATTGTTCATTAGAGGGATCAGTGGTACTTAAGGAGTTAGGTGTAACTACAGGAGCAAAACGGTAAATTGGCCTATCTGTACTTACGAGCGATTTGTGAAGGGTCATCGTACTATTGATTGGTTATATCCAATGGACATAGAAATATATCTGTAGTGCGAAAAGTGCAACTGTTGGTCTTTAGTGGAATGTTCGACAGTTAACGATGGTGGATATCATGATTAAAAAGTTTAGTCAATTATTCACGTACCGTTGGAGCGTCAAGCTACAGGTTTATAAGGTTCCCTTGGTAACTCAATGGATTCCTATTGAGAATCAATTTTTGGGTTAGTTTGAAGTGTTCAAATTAACAAGAGGGAATTTGATTATATATGATATAATTAAATTGATTCAATTATATGTGATATAACTGATTTAATGTATTTGATACATTATTATTTGATTGGAGGAACTAATATAAATATGATTTATATTAAATGCCATAAAGGAGAAAAAGAACTGTGGTTTATATGTTGCATATGATGTGATATTAAAATTATAGGTTATAAATATAATATGATAAATTAGTTATTATATTTATTTATAATAAACTAATTATAAGATAATTGATTTTTGATTTTCTCCAAATAACCACCTTAGTGGGAGGTTTTAATTGGTTTATGGCAACTGTTGGATAAAAATGAAAATCGTTTTCATTTTTCATAATACGCGCAAAAAGCATCAAGATATATGATAACTTGTTGAGAGAGTAAACAATCGATTAAGTTTTTCTATATGATAGTTACTGGTCACTAAACGATCAAGTACTCAAGTCTATATGATAGGCTTATTCCTTCAGTCACGTACTCGATTGTCTACTCAATCGTTTAGTTCCTCCATCCATCTACCTAAATCCATACAGAGCCCACACCTTCTGGACTCTCACACCGAGAATACCAAGGTAGCCTTGTGGTAGTATCGAGTTTTTGTTCGAGGGTCGAGGATCGAGTTTTACTTGGTTGTGATCGAGGATCTGCCAGTTCGTGTTGTTTGCTGGTTTGTTCGTTGCGTTCGTGCTGTTCGACACATTGGTGTTCGATCGAGGGAAATACTAGAAGAAAATGGTTCTTCAAAGGTATTGTACTTGATCCCTTTGTGTTTATTCTTTGAAGCATGCTATAATTTTAGACTTGTTGCATAACTGTTTGTTTAATTGTAAATTTGTATGTTCTTTCACAATGGGGTTTGGAACGATCTATTTTCGCTCACTAGTTGACTACATTTAGAGTTCCTCCACACCTCCTACCTGAGGTATTTGTGGGAAAAACACATTTAATCTAATTTTTCCAATTTTTTATTACAAAATTCAATTAATTCAAAAATTAATTAAAAATGATTTAATTAATTCATAATTAATCAAATCCAAAATATCAAAATCCAATTTCTTAAATTGAATTTAAAATTGGAATTTAATTTAATTTTTAATTAATTAAATAATTTAATATCAAATTAATCACACATCTAATTTTAAACATGAATCCCATTCTTGCAAATAATATTTAAATTAATATTTAAATATTATAAACTCTCCAATTTCTCTAAACTAAACGTTAATTATATCAAATATAATTAACCAAACTCTAATTTGATTTTGAACTTATTCAAATTCAAACCTTAATTTCAATTTTAAAATATTTGAAATTCAATTTGAACACTTCAAATTGATATCATTCCAAATTCACTCAATTAATTCACGATGTTCATGTTTTACGAGCTAGTAGAGGGACCTTATGGACCTACAGATCATGAGCTCCAATGATTAAGTTTAATTGGTTAAAACTCTTTAGTCCGAATTAATCAATATATCTTAACTATCGAGTCGTATTAATCAGTATATCTTAATTATCGAGTCACACCACTATAGCTCGATAGTTGCACTCTCCTTACTATAGATATATTTTTGTCCACTTGATTTAACCATAACCAGTAAGTCGACCCTTCACAGATTGTTCATAATAACGGTTGTGTCAATATGTTGTTTTACCCCCGATATTACGTCTTTCTCTTTAAGTTTCTACTGATCCTCTAATGAACAATTGGTTATCCAATCACTAAATCGGGTCCCTCTCGAGCCAATGACAGGGTGGGGCCCCTTGTTCAAGACCTAGATTCAGTACTTAAGAGAACAACCTTTCTCTTATCCCTAAATCGGGTAGACATGAATTCCGTCTTACACATTATGTTCCCAACTATCTACTCGATCTTACCCCTGAAATGGGAGGCTTATTGAACCGGCATTGTTGAGCCAACCCCCACCTATGAAAATCTAAGGATAATTTCGAATAAACAAGAGTTCATAGTTAGCTCAGGATTAAGATCAAGTTACCTAGGTCATCTAAGTGAAATAGTCAGTCTTAAATAGTAAACAACATTATAAAGTAAGAGTGACAAATTTCTTGGTCTGATCTTATGCAAACTCATTGCAGAGGACGCCCTCACTCTTCATGTACATGAACGAATCAGGATCACTTCGTTTTTAGCACCTTTACAATAATTTGTAACAGCTACAGAGTAGGCCGCATCCAATAGTGTTACAAGAATAAGGTACACAACCTTAATCATGTACTATAGATAATTTTGGCTATTTACTTGAACTTTTATCCATCTTTATGTCTCTACATAAAGTTCAAGTATTCATGTAATAGCCATGGATCTTAGTTTATTAGATTTAGACTTTATGAATGCAATTAATAGATTCAATAATAACTTTATTGAAGAAATATTGAATAACATCTTTATTGATAATAAAAATATGTTTAGTTTTACAAACTGCGAGTTTTAGGACATAAAACCCAACAATACTCCCACTTTGAGTAAAACTCCAGTGGATCAATAAACACTAACCCCAAACTACAGCCCCTCTATTCAGAGTAAACACTGACCCCGATGTCGATTTGCGAGAATCTCGATCGGTTTGAAAGTCAGAGTCCATGTATCCTGTAAGGATCAGATTCTTATCTCCATACACAAGCATGTAGTCCCTCATTCTTCGAAGATACTCTAGGATCGTCTTGACCGCCGTCCAGTGATTAAATCCTGGATTGGACTGATACCGACTGATAATCCCTACTGCATAGTAAGTGTCGGGTCTGGTACACAACATTGCATACATTAAGCTTCCTACAGTAGAAGCATAGGGAATCCGTCTCATCTCCTCAACCTCTTGAGGTGTCTTAGGACATTGATCCTTAGACAGAATGATTCCATGCCTGAAAGGTAAGAAATCCCTCTTGGAATCCTGCATCCTGTACCTGATCAACATTTGATCAATGTACGATGCCTGAGACAGGGCTAACCGTTTGTTCTTACGATCCCGAATGATTTGGATCCCAAGAATATACTGTGCCTCACCCAAATCTTTCATTTAGAACTGGGCAGCTAGCCAACTCTTAATGTCAGTCAGATATCCTACATCATTCCTAATGAGTAGGATATCATCCACATACAGTACCAGGAAAGCTATTGAGCTGTTAATGATCTTCTTGTAAACACAAGGCTCATCAATGTTCTGGTCAAAGCCAAACGACTTGACAGCAATGTCAAATCTGATGTTCCAAGATTGAGATGCTTGTTTCAGCCCATAAATGGACCTATTAAGCTTGCAAACTCTTTGCTTTTGATCTGGAACTACGAAACCCTCTGGTTGAGTCATATAGATGGTCTCCTCAAGATTACCATTCAGAAAGGCAGTCTTGACGTCCATTTGCCATATTTCATAATCATAAAATGTGGCTATGGACAGGAGAATCCTGATAGATTTTAGCATGATAACAGGTGAAAAGGTTTCCTCATAGTCAACTTCCTCAACCTGGGTATAACCCTTTGCCACAAGTCTAGCCTTAAAGGTTTGTACCTTTCCATCTACACCTCTCTTTCGCTTACCACTTACACCCAATAAGTTTGACCCCATCAGGTGGATCAACAAGCTCCCAGACGTTATTGAAGTACATAGACTATATTTCCTGGTTCATGGTCATAACCCATTCATCTTTGTCAACATCCTCCATTGCTTTCTTAAAAGACAACGGATCCTCGACCCCATCATTCGTAATGACATTTTGGGCTTCAGTCAAACCCATGTAGCGATCTGGTGGGTTCATAACCCTCCCACTACGTCGAGGCAGTCTCAAGTCTTGAGCTGGTTGACTAGACGTCCCGACCTCAACAACTTGTGTTAATCTGTCGACCTGTTCAACAACTCTTGTTGAACCCTCAGCAGTCTCAGTCTCACTAGAGATCTCACGTAAAAGCGAGCATACTTCATGGCTTATGATCCCTCATGTGATCTTCTCTCGTTCTCACTTGGATTATAGAAGTATCCTTCTCTCGTTTCCTTGGAGTAGCCCACAAAGAGGCAAACCTTTGAACGTGGTTCCAACTTCTTTGGGTTAGTCGCTAGCACATGTGCCGGACAGCCCCAAATTCTGAAGTGACGTAAACTACCTTTACGGCCTCTCCATAACTCAAAAGGTGTTTTAGAAACACTTTTCGAGGGAACGTTGTTCAGGATATAACATGCAGTCTGCATTGCATAACCCTAAAATGAGTATGAAAGATGAGCATAACTCTTCATAGACCGAAACATGTCCAACAAGGTCCTGTTTCTCCTTTATGATACACCATTTTGCTAAGGTGTACCTGGGGTCGAGAGTTGGGATGCAATCCCATGTTCTATCATATAGTTCTGGAATTGGAGGTCCATATACTCTCCACCACGATCAGATCGTAGTGTTTTTATCTTCTTAACTAACAAGTTTTCAACTTCAGTCTTATACTCCTTGAACTTGTCAAGGGCTTCAGACTTATGTTGCATTAGGAAGAGATACCCAAACCTTGAATAATCATCTATGAATGAGATGAAATATTCATACCCATCTTTAGCTTTAACATTCAATGGACCATAGAGGTCTGAATGTACAAGCTCCAAGGCTTCCTTGGCTCTGTAACCTTTTCCAGTAAAAGGTCGTTTGGTCATCTTGCCTTCGAGGCATGATTCACATACCGATAAGTTGTTTTCTTCTAAACTCTTTAGAAGTCCACTTTTCACCAACTTCTTAATCCTATTGAGATTGATGTGACCTAACCTTAGATGCCAAAGATGGGCATTTTCCTTTGGAGAAACCTTTGATCTTTTAGCTGTTGTTGTCGTACTGAACACTTCAGTGTTAAACAAGGCTTTTATGACTAACGGCCTTAGTACATATAAGTTATTTTCCATTGAACCAGAACCAATCTCTATTCCATTCTTGAAAATAAACACTTTATTCTTAGAAAAAGAGACGGTATAGTCTTGTTCAATGAGACAAAAAACCAAGATTAAGTTCCTCTTAATATGAGAAACTACAATAACATTACCGAGTAACAGATAATGTTTCTTGTCAACAAATAACTTTAGCCTGTCTACAACAATAGTTGAAATTACCTCACCATTACCGACTCAAAGAGTCATCTCTCTCTGTGGCAATGTTTGCTAGGAACTAAATCCTTGGTAAGAGGAACTAACATGATTGGTAGCACCTAAATCAAGGATCCAGGCAGAATCATCATTCTCTACCAGATATGTCTCAAAGAACAATAAATCACATTACTGTCTTGTCTCTTCTTTTGGAGAGTAGTGGGATGGAGGTCGTTTGCCACGAAATTCGTTTCACATGATTCTTTCCACTGTAAGTAATCGGTCATTTTTAAAAGTTTTAAACGAAAATACTAACGAGTTGTTGCAAAGAAAAACACATTGACCTACGTTAGGTTTTAAGCAAATACTCGTTGTAACACAAAACAACATCCAATAAGGTTTTAGCAAAACTAACATGAACCCCATGTGACATCTAGTTTCGCAATGATGCTTCAAAGGTTTAGGACAAAAGCTGCCTAAGGGAGGTCAGTTATCCCTTCTCTAAATTGAGAAGATCTCAACCAGTCATTAATACTAGAACAACTCTTGTTTCTATAATGACTAGCCATCATTGATTTGGCCAAGAGATCATTAACTTACTTAATAATCTCCTGTAAGTGTGACCCGCCATTTTAAGCCCTAGAGGTCCGTCCCAAAAGGCCAATCCGAAGGGAAAAAATCTGATTGGGGCAAAACCTAAAGCGACCCTATCCATTTCTAGAGTTCACCTTGATATTGACCAACTGCACAAAACCCATCCCAAGGTGGCCACTCCGAAGGCGACACGAGGGCGTACAGAATGATCTCATGGTGTGAACCAATAATAGAGACCATAGGACATGTTGTCACACACCCTTCACCCACTTACTATAAACTCTCTTTCCGTTCACCTTGATATTGACTCATGCAAATACCATCCAAAGGGGGATACATCCTAGAGCATCTCGAGGCCAAGCATGAATTTCACGGTGTGAACATACAGGGAGAAACGTGAGTGGAATCATAGACATATCTAATACGCCTCCTCCTCCCACTGAGTATTTTATAACCTAGGGTTTAGTTTACTTAGAAAAAACACGGCTAAGGATTTTAACTAAGTGACTTTTAGGTCTTCCCAAGAGTAACATTTACCTTGGATAGTTGAACAACTTTTGATCATCATCCATTAAACTCTTTAATGGAGTCTTTGACCAAAACGTCGCATGCTTGTTGAAAATCTATCTAATTCACCTTTCCAGGTAGGTTACTAGGTAGGGGTATTACGTTTCCGTCAACTTAAGAACGCCAGCCTAGTCAGAACCCGCCTTAGACAAAAGGCCCTTTATAGATAGATTTACAACAAATTTAATCTTTTATTCCAACCAAATTAATCCTATTAAACCGATTTTAAAAGATTAATCTAGGTTACTAAACTCTTTAGAACCATTTAAACTTAGGTCTATCTCAATCCAATTTTAAAACCCTTTTAAAACTTGAATTCACCCTAAGTCCGCATGCAACTCTGAATTATTGATTTTAGATCTAATTTCCTTTATAACACTTATAAACGGAAACAACCACCACAATGCGAAGCTAACACATGCAAGGCATTCATAACGATTGTAAACAGCCTAAATGTCATGCTCAATGCATTGTCCATTCATTGCTACTTCTTTTATATAACACTTAAAAACAACAATGAAACAAGCAAAACATGCTTCCATTCACCCTTAGACTATAACACCTATAATAAAAGGATGATGCATGATAATGCTCACTGCATGTAAAATATAACTCTTATATTTCATGATGCATGCACATGCTTTCAAGTAATTTCTTCATGCAAGATTATAACATTTATAATACATGATGCATGAATAATTGCACAACCTAAGGTGGGTTTTTAACTATATGACAAACACTTTAACATATAAGAACCACACATCACATGTATAAGCAATAAAAGTTGATGAGCCGGGTAAAATTGCCTGAAAACACAAAAGAAAAGCTAACTATTACAAAGAAAAGTAGTCTCTGGTTCAAACAGGCAAACTGGGTCTTGAATCGCTCGGCAAAGCATCGCTTCTCCAACCATCCATCGTGTACTAAGCACCCTGCGATCGTCTACGCGATAAAACAAACTCTTTGCTTTATCGCTTACCAGTGCTCCAGCGTTAAACAATCGTTTAGCATTACTATACAATCGTCTAGAAAAATCAAAACCATCGTTGAGCTTTTACTACACAATCGTGTACCTTTACTAAGCGATGAAGCCTGAAGTACATGATCGCTTAGCACGCTCCGTACAACACCCGCCTTCCGTGATCGTCTAAGCGACTACGATGTCGCGAAGCACCATCACCTAAGCGATTGCTTAGCTAGCGTCTCCGTATTGCATACGTTCGATCGCATAGGTAGTAACTAAGCGATGAAGCTTGCTAACTACGCGATCGTCTAGCGTGCGTCTTCTACTAAACGAAGAGCATCTCATGCTCCCACTACGATCGCCTACCTCTAGCACTTATGGGATCGCGCAACCAACGCCACACGATATGGTAAACGATTTACCCCATCGCTTAGCATTAGCTAAACGATCGATTAGAAAATACTACGCGATCGTCTATAAAAAAATATCTAAATGATCACTTAGTAAAATCCCTACGATCATTTACCTGAGGCTACACGACCCGAACAACGTTTGATCTTCTTCTTCGTTGAGAACAGCATCGCCATGCACCGAAGCTTCATCACGAACGACTCGATGAACTCGAACTTTTCGAATTATAGACTCGATTGTAAAGTTAATTTTGCCCAAAAATGCAGGGGCCTTTACAATTAACACTTTTTAATATCGAAAGCTTTAACAAAAAGGAAATTTAAACCCGAAATGTTCATCAAAATCATCCACAAATGTAGAAAGCGGTTAACTACAAATGCAGAAACCCACCGTGACTGTAAAAAGTGTTCAATTCAGATCTGTAATTTGGAATATCAGAGAACCTGGCTCTGATACCAATTGAAGAAAATCAGAAATGAGATTTTCGTGAACAGCGGAAGCAAGACTATTCCAAATTACAATCATGAATCAACAATACATTTACAGTCGACTTCAAAACAAATGGTTATACAATTATACAGAGAAATTACAGCATGAACAATACAGAAGAACAGAGATCAAACTCTATACGAACATCGGCAGAAGCGTCTCCACGCTCCGATGCGCAAGTCTGATCAAACAACAGCAACCATGAGCACTCGATCTACACTACCGCAACATCGCACGAACACTTCGCGCTCGTCCTCAACAATCTCCTTGGTCACGATCTCCTTCGCAACACGAACGAACACTGCTCTCGTCCTCAACGACACGAACGGCCTCCATAGCACCACGAACGACCCCTGAAAAACCTCGATGGTGTCGAGTTGAGTCTAACACCACCAACAAGGCGACCTTGGTATTCTCGCTGTGAGAATCCAGAGGGTGGGCTCTGTTCGGACTTGGTGTGAGGCAGACGAATGGAGGAAACAACAATCGTGTACATGAATGGGCAAGTAGGAGAAGTCGGAGACCTATCGTATAGGTTGATGCCCAATCGTTTAGATAAAACTATGCGATCGTCTAGCAAAAGCTATGCGATCTTTTAGCATTATTGTTTAGCTCGGTCTGTCGCGTACAGACTCTACACGATCGTTTACCTTGGGCCAGTGATTGTCTAGCAAAGCTATGTGATCGTTTAGTAAACACTACACGATAGTTTAACTCGCATCTGTACGATCGTTTAGCTTGCCCAGCCGTCATTTAGTAAATCTGTATTTACTTGACGACTTCCGTGAGTTTCTTTTCACCGGAGAGAGAACTCAAAATCCTTTTCAAACTTTTGTAAAAACTTCTTTTTAAAATAGGAAACCACTTTCCTTTTAAACTCACGGTTACCATGATCCAATAACCACCCACTACTTTGGTTATTTAAAAGAAAAAATATTAATTATCTAATAATTGATATTATTATAAACATAAATGATAACCAACTTATCATACTATATTTATAACATATAATTTTAATATTTCATCTCATGAAACATATAAACCATAGTTCTTTTTCTATTCCATGGTACTTAACGTAAATCTCATTTACATCAATCCTCCACTAGATGTATCTTATACATCATACCGATTAAATCGAATATAATCAAAATACCTCTTGTCAATTTGAATATTTCAAATTAACACCAAGAACTGATCCTCAACAGAATCCAAGCTACAAGGGGACCTCATGGACCCGTAGATCCGAAGCTCTAATGGTACGTGAATAACTGGCTAAACTCTTTAGTCATGGGATCCACCATCCATTAACTGCCAGGCACTCCACTAAAGACTGACAGCTGAACTCTCCTCACTACAGATATATTATGTGTCCATCTTAACCAATCAGCAGTGCGACAACCCTGCACAGATCGTTCTTAAGTACAGCTAGGCCTATAACTGTTATGCCCCTATAGTTACATCTGTCTCCTTAAGTACCACTAATTCCTCTAATGAACATAAGTCATAGTCCTACTATGACTGAGTCTTCTCTTCCAAAGAGAAGTTGTGGCCACTATGTTCAAGCCCCAAAATCCGCCCTTAAGGGAGTAATCTCTCTACTTATCCCTACTTTGGGAAAGGAGTGAATTCCATTTTGTGGATTGAGTTCCCAGCTCCTAGATTAGACAAGTCCCCAAAAAGGTAGGCATGTTGAGTTGGCAATCTGGTCACTCTCACCTATACTAATCAAAGAACCGCCCTCAAAGGCAGGAGTTCCCAAAACACTCAGGATTGAGGTCGTGTCACCTATAGTCATTTAGGTGAGATACAAGTCTCTAGTATCAACTGTGTTATATACAGAGTCTAGTCATCTCCTGTCCATGTCTTATACAAACTCTTTGTATAGGACACCCCCACTTCACGTCTCTACATGAATGGTCAGGATCAACCATCTGTAGTAGTTTACAACACTTGCAAACCTCTACAAAGTGAGCCGTATCCGTAGTGTCACCAGAATCAGGTATCCTACCTTAATCCTTATACTATAGACCGATTTAGGTTATCACTTAAGGCATGATCCACTTGTATATCACACATACATGCTTAAGTTCACATAAGATAACCAATGAGCTTTGTTTATTAGATATGAGTAAATGTCAGAATTAAATAATACTTATTTTATTCATTGAACAATGTGTATCTTTACAAAACAACGATACTCTGGGAGAATTAGGACACCAATCCCAACAAAAAATATATATAATGTTGAGTTACACTGAGAGAAGAAAAAGTATAAATACAATAAACTAGGGCATTAGATACCCATAAATTCTCCCACTTGCCCTAGTTACAAATATCTCGTAGACCTAGTCCTACTAGGTGACCCTCGAACACTTTAGCCGAGAGGGCCTTCATAAATAGATCGGCTAGGTTGTCTTGTGAGGTTATCTACGTGACGATGACGTCTCCTCTTTGTGAAATCTCCCTGATGAGATGGTACTTCCTCTCGATATTCTTTCCTCGTTTGTGGCTTCGAGGTTCCTGTGAATTTTCAACTGCTCCATTGTTGTCACAATGGAGGGTGACAGGCAGGTGCATATTAGGAACTACTTTCAGGTCAGTCAGGAACTTTTTGAGCCATACAGTTTCTTTTGTTGCTTCATTTGCAACGACATACTCTGCTTCCATTATGAAGTCAGCAATACAACTTTGGTTGATGCTTCTCCACACAACTGCTCCTCCATTGAGAGTGAATACTGACCCTTGAATCAATATCGGTTTGGAAGTCAGAATCAGTATATCCAGTAAGGATCAGATCCTCAACACCATATATGAGAATATAATCTCTCGTTCTCCGAAGATACTTGAGAATGTTTTTAAGGCAGTCCAATGATCATATTTAGGATTGGACTGAAATATGCTGACTATTCCAACTGCATAGCATATATCGGATGAGTACACAACATTGCATACATTAAACTCCCTACTATTGATGCATATGGAATTCGTTTCATACCCTAAACCTCTTGAGGTGTCTTAGGACTTTGTTCCTTAGACAGATGAATTCCATGTCTGAAAGGCAACGTTACTTTCTTAGAATTTTGCATTTTATATCTAAATAACATTTTGACTATATAAGATGCTTGAGATAGTATTGAAGTTCTGTTCTTGCGGTTCCGAAGTATTTGGATCCCGAGAACATATTGTGTTTCTCCCAAATCTTTCATTTGGAATTGTGTAATCAATCATCTCTTAACGTCAGCTAGAAATTCTACTTCATTTCTTATGAGGGGCCAAGAGAGGTTTCTATTTATTGGTTGGACCATAAACAGGTTGTTCATTAGAAGAGCACTAGTACTTAAGAAGTCAGAGGTAACCCAAGGGTAAAACGGCAATTTGACCCAGTTGGAGTTACGAACACTTGTGAAAGACTAACTTGCTGTTATTGGTCTATATCTATGGACACAGAAATATATCTATAGTGAGAAGAGTGCAACGGTGGGTCTTTAGTGGAGTGTAACCACAGTTAACGAGAATTGATTAACTTGGTTGATGAGTTTAACCAATTAACTCATGTTATTGGAGCTTCTAATCTACAGATCCACCAGTTCCCCTTGTTAGCTCACTAAAGGATATTAAAGAGGGATGATTTGAATTGTTCCAATCAATTTGAGAAAACTATGTATTAATATGATTAATATGTAAAGACTATGGATATGATCTATAATTTAAGTTGGAAAGAAACATTTGGATAAGATTTAAATAGTTAATTCAAGTGATTTAGATTAACAAAGAATTAATTAATAGAGAGGTATTGCACATATACATACAATGTTTATGATAAATAAATATATATATACGTTAAATTGGATTTAATGTATAAGTAGTTATTAATGTGCTAATTAATTAAATAAGTGTTATTTAATTAATTGTGCACAAAGGAAAATATGAAAATGACTAGGAAAAGGGTTTGATCCTTATCTAGATAAAGTCTTCCTTATGGCCCTTTTGGAACACACACAACACAAGAGAATGGGAAGAATTCATTGTGTAACTTTTCTTAAGCCACAAAAGAAAATCCTCTCTATTCTTCAAACGTTTTTTCCTCCTCACCCTCTTCCAATAGTTGGATGCCACCTATTCTTCTATTGGAATCCTTGAGAATAACGAGGTTACTCTCGTGATCGTGTTCAAGATTGTTCAAGAAAACGTTTGTGCTCAAGATCGTTGTAAGAGTTGTTCGTTGGAACTTATATTTAGTATGGTTTTTTATATGATTTTTATAACATTTGAAATTTTTGCTAGTGATTTTTAGGTTTTATTTCAAGAATTAAACTATACTTAAAATGAGCAAAAAAAAAAAACATTAAATTATGCCTAAAGAAGACAAAACCGAGCAATGGATTAAAAGGATAGAAGAGAAGAATGAAGAAAACATGAGGCTGTGAAGATTTATGCTATCTGTCATCTTTTATCTGTCATTAAAATGATAGCGTAAAGACAAGGTAATTATGTTGCCCCGTTACGCTTGAAGGCAGTAGTTGTGCATCTGATGCAGCGTATACGCTCTTGTCAGAGTTGATGCCCTAAATCTCGTGGGTCATGTAGTTTGTAATTATAATGTACATACAATTTTATTTGTTTAATAAAATATGAGATATTTTATTTATCATTTAGTAGCATTATCCCACAAAACTAATGAACTAAACATCCAAGGTTATCTTTTGTAGCTTAAACATGTATGTAGGGACATACAGGTGGATCGTATTTAAGTGATAACCTAAATGGTCTGTAGTAGATGGATAAGGTTCGATACTTTATCCTTGTGACACTACGAACACGACCCTCTTTGTTGATGTTACAATTGTTGTAAAGTACCACAAATGATCTGATCTTGATCATTCATGTAGAGACATGTGAATGGGGGTGTTCTATACAAAGGGGTCTCTATAAAACTAGACCATGAAATGAATAGTCTCATTATATAATACCATTACTAGTAAGACTTACATTTCACCAGAATAACCATAGGTGACATGACCTGAATCCTGAGTGAGTTGTGAACTCCTGCCTATGAAGGCGGTCCTTTGAATTGTATGGGTGAGAGTGGCCAGTTCGTTGACTCAATAAGTCTACTATTTTGGGGATTCGTCTAATTAGGGAGTTGGGAACACGGCTACTGATGGAACGAACACATGTGCAGCAGAAGAAAAATGGATCTAAAGTACTCTAATTTGATTAATTACAAAGATAAGCATGCATGCAATAAAACAAGAAAAATGGGGAAAAGAATACAACATATGTAGTCTTTGAGTTTTCTCCAAATCAGCTTCAATCTCCTTACGAACGGTTTGTAGACTACTACGAAAGTCTTCCCGACTATTCTCCAACTTTAGAATGGGATGGTGGGATCCGGTGAGTGACTAATATGGAGAGAAAAAAACTAAAGCTTTGAAAGAAAAAAGGGATGAGATTATCACATAATCTCATCAAAACCCACTATGGCCAAGAGTTCTTAGTAAACAATAAACACTCCCTTCTAAAAACCATTACATGCAAACATGCAACTTTGAGTTTGATGAGAATTTGAAACTAAAAAATCCACTAATTCAAAGTGGGATTTAGTGAGACAAGTGTCTTCAAATGAAGACAACACTTAGCCATGCAAAAGTTGGTATTTCCCACTCATAAATGTTGGATCTTTCCACTAACTTGGTCAAAGTTTGACTCTCAAAGTCCAAAGTCAACAAATTTGACTTTTTTATTTTCAAAAGTCAAAAGTCAACAATTTGACTTCCATTGCATTTTTTACCTAGTCAACAATTTGACTTTGAATGCAATTTTGACCAATTCCATTTAATTTCAAAATTAATTCTAATAATCAATTTTAAAATTAAATTAATATTAAATAATTAATTAAACAATTTAATTAATTTAATGTAATATTAAATCCAACACTTATCCCAATTTAGATGAATTCCTATTCATAATCTTGATATTTGAATCTTATGTAAATATCACCTATTTTCTCTTTCTTTATGTTTAATTAACAATTAAAAATTAGGTTAAATATATTGTATATATTTAATGTTTTGCTCCAAAAACTGAATTTGAACACTTCAGATTCATTCGTCACATTGTTCTAAGGTTTAAATTCGATATGAGCTAGTAGGAGGATCTCATGGACCTAATCCACGATTAACTGGCTAAACTTTTTAACCTAATTAACCACCATTCGTTAACTACCGGGTCACTCCACTAAAGTCTTGTAGTTGCTCTTCCCTCACTGTAGATATATTATGTCCATTCGGTATAACCATGATTAGTAAGTTAACCCTTCACAGGATGTTCGTAATAACGGCTGGGTCAAAAGATATTTTACTCCCGAGATTACATCTTGCTCTTTAAGTCCCACTAATACTCTAATGAACAATTGGTTTGTGATCCAATCACTAAACCGAGTCCCTCTCGGAACAATGAGAGGGTGGGGCCCCTTGTTTAAGACCTGGAGTCAGCACTTAAGGGAACAACCTCTCTACTATCCCTAAAAGCAGGTAGGAGTGAATTCCATCTTACACCCTATGTCCCTAGTTATCTACCTGGTCTTACCCCTGAAATGGGAGGTTTATTAAGCCGGCACTGTTGAGTCAACCCTCACCTATGCAAATCTAAGGATAATCCTGAATAAACAAGAGTTCATTATTAGCTCAAGATTAAGGTCAAGTTACCTAGGTCATCGCTTTGAAATAGTCAATCTTAAACAGTAAATAGCGTTATAAAAAAGAGTGACTTAATTCCTGGTCTGATCTTATGCAAACTCATTGCATAGGACGCCTCCACTCCTCATGTCAATACATGAATGAATCAGGATAACTTTTTTTGTAGCACTTTACAACAAATTGTAACAACTACAGAGTGGGCCACATCCAATAGTGTTACTAGAATAAGGTACCCAACCTTATTCATATACTATAAACCATTTTGACTATTTACTCAAATGTGATCCATTCTTATGTCTCCATATAAAGTTCAAGTACTCATGTAATAGTCATGGATCTTTTAGTTTATTGGATTTAGATTTTACAAGTGCAATTCACATATTCAATAACAGTTTTATTGAATAAACGTCAATAACATCTTTATTGATAATAGAATATGTTTAACATTACAAAGTGCGAGTTTTAGGACATACAATCTAACAGCTACAAAAGAAAGAATTTACTCATTCCCTAATGTCGAGGTAAGTTAAATTGCTCCCTTAAGGGCTAATTCAGGTGCTTAAACAATGTGATGTCACACCCTCTCTTGGCTCGAGAGAGTTTTGGTCATAGTTATACTATGACTTATGTTCATTAGAGGGATCAATGGTACTTAAGGAGTTACATGTAACTACATGTGCAAAACGGTAATTTTGGCCCAGTTATACCTACATGGAATTTGTGAAGGGTCATCACAGCGTTGACTAGTTATATCCAATGGACACAGAAGTATATCTGTAGTGCGAAGGGTGCAGTTGTCGATCTTTAGTAGAGTGACTGGTAGTTAATGAATATTGAATAATTTAATTAAAGGAGTTTAATTAATTATTCAAGTATCATTGGAGCTTCAATCTATAAGTCCATATAGTCCCCTCTGTAACTCAACAGGGATTATTGAAAATTAATTTTGGATTAATTTGAATTGTTCAAATTAATTGAGGGAATTAATTATATGTGATATAATTAAATTAAAGTTAATTATATGTGATATAATTAATATAATGTTTTTGATACATTATAATATAAAGTTTATTTGAGAGGAAATAAATATTTCAATATGATTCAAATATTACATATGTGAATTGAATTTATATAATAAAATTTAATATAAATGGGATTTATATCAAATATCATACAATAATGAGAGAATTAAAACTATAGGTTATATTGTATTTGATAAAATATAAAACTATAGGTCATGTGTTATATTTGATATAATATACACTTCAAATATATAATATATAGTACAGTAGTTGTCATATATATACATATATATATATATATATATATATAAAGTAATTTGATATATTATTTAATTTTTTGAATTTAATAATGGGAGGGAGTTGTAACTCCCTTCCCCATTATTCTTTTTGTTTTCATGTGTGTTTGGGAGTGGGTAGAGTAGAGGTTTTTCTTCTCTTTTGGGTTTTTAAACAGAAGAGGCTTTCTACAATTGGATATCCTAAGAACAACACAGATTCTTTTTCCTCTCTCAAAATTCACTTTCCCTCTCTCCCAAAATCTTAGAGCCCATACCTCCTGAGAAATTCTCATCCCAAGAGAATACATAGGTAACTTCTTGTGGTGGTGTCCGCGCTGTTCTTAGCTCTTTTCATGATTGATCTTGCTCATTGTGGAGACGAGGATTTACAAGAAGAAATTATTCTTCAAGGGTATGTTATTTCTCTAACCCTATTCTCCCCTTCAATTACATTTTGTAATCTTTTTGGACAATGCACATTTTGTTCTATAAATTTTTCATTCTATGAAAATTTGAAATTGGGTCGATCCCCACTTCCACTACGGAACTTCACCACTCCTTCAATTGGTATCAAAGCCAGGTTTTTTGGTCCCAATTTTATTTTTTCTAGAATTGAATTTACAGTTTATTGGTGGTCATGCATTCTGTGATTTCATATGATGAATGTATAGAATGATGGTTTGTAATTGTGGATAATTTCGGAATTGAATTTTAGTTTTACTATTTTAATTTTATATATTTAGTTTGTAAGAGCCCTTTTTTTAGGTATTATTTGCAATCGAATCTGTGTTGTTAAAGTTTTGAGTTGTCTGTGATTGTTTCGGTGTTTTTCTAGAGAAAATGAGGTCTGATTCGAAGGAGATTCAACGAAATTCGCAATTGTACAATGGCTATTGTACAGTAGTGTTGCCATATTATGCCCTAGCGTTGCAATGCTACGAGACAGAAACTTCACGACATGGGCGGTTTGGCTTATGGTACTTCCGACTTGTTGTTCATCTAGTACGCTTGGTTCGACCGGTTCGTGGGCGGTTTGGGTGCTAGGCGGTCTAATTCGTGCGGTTCAAAGCTCGATTCACCTGTTTTGAAACGATTTTTCTTTCAATTTGTTGTAATAGATCGTATTTTGTTAATTAAATTAATATAAGTGCTATATTAATTTAATTGATGGGTTTATAGTCCAATCCCGATCCATAATTGTTCTTTAAATTATGCATTAGATGTATGGTTTATTTTTAATTATATATGTCATAATGTATGTCATATAGTAAAGCCCCACTATAGGTTATGCATAATTCATGTATCATTTATATTATAAATATTATGATATATAGTTGCATGATTTTATTTTATAGCATGTTCATGCATCATATAATATAAGTATTATAATATATGTTTGCATACATTAATAACATAGTCATGCATCATTTATATTATAAGGGTTATAATATTTAATTGGATGTATAAATGTACGTATGTTATTAATTATTTCATTACTTTAGTATATAAGTGTTATGTATGTTTAGTAATAAAATGGGGATTGCATGAAGCATGACACTATTATAGGTAATTTTATAAACGTTATAATTTTCCTAAGTACAACATAATATACAATGATTGTTTTTAATATGTTTCATTTATTTTATAACGGTTATAATGAAATTAGAAATTAAAACCAATAATTCATAATTGCATGTAAACTTAGGTAAAATCATTTTTAAAATAGTTTTAAAATATAATTCACATAGACCTAAGATCACATTTCTAATGAGATTAGAAATAAGTTTAATCTTTTAATCAATTTAATAGGATTAAATTATTTTAATTAAAATATTAAATTTATAGCAAATGTATCTATAAGGGATCTTTTGTTTGGCTAGTTTTGTCTAGGCTGGAGTATTTAAGTTGCCAAAAACGAAACACTCCTATCTGGGAACTGACCTGGAAAGATGAATTAGGTAGATTTGCTACAAGCATGCAATCTTTGATTAAGAGTTTATTAACGTGTTTAATAAACATTAATCAAAATTGTTTAACTATCCAAAATAAGTGTTACTCAAATTTAAACAATCACTTCGTAAAATAAGTAGCCATATTTTTCTAAGTTAAATAAATCTAGGTAAAATGCTCAACGGGAGGAAAATAGGGTATATGATACTTTATTTTTTCTTTTCACGTTTATCTCTATAAGTTCATATTGTGAGATCTATACTCGACCTCGAGGCACCTTTGCTTGTGTCCCCCTACGGGTGGTGTTTGTATAGATCAATACCAAGGTGAATGGAGAGAATGTTTATAGTAAGTGGAACGAGATGTGTGTCAACACATCTCTCGGTCTCTCTCATTAGTTTGTAGTAAATTTTCATGCTCGACCTCAAGGTGTGAACCCTGAGCCCTAATTTCCCTACTTGAGTATGTTCCCTACTTAGACTAGTATGGTAAGTAGGTTGATGTGGAAACTAATTGTAGAGAAAAGGGTGAAAAATTAGAAGAAAAGTGTGAATTTGGAAGTTTGACTCTTGGGTGAAGCTTGGAAAAATTGGCTAAGTATAACCCATGCGTTGGAAGCTAGAAAATTGACTAAGTGTTGTTCCATGCGTTGGCCTTGCTCATTTAGAGGTTATTTGGGCGTTGAAGGAAGCCAAAGTGTGGCCAAGAGAAATGCATGCGGCAGCCAATGTCTTGAGACGTTAGAAAAACGCATGCGGCAGCCTCAAGTTGCACGGACAAGGGCGCTGGGCGTTGGATTTACGTGCACTGGTTGATCGGGTAGTAAAAGAAGTAGCGCTACGCGATGGATACGGCGATGCTACGCGATGGATGTGGGATGATACACGATGGTATGCAGCGATGCTACACGATGGATGCGGTGATGCTACGCGATGGTATGCGGCGATGCTACACGATGGATGCGGCGATGCTACGCAATGGTATGCGGCGATGCTACACGATGGATGCGGCGATGCTATGCGATGGTATGCGGCGATGCTACCCGATGGATGCGGAAATGCTACACGATGGTATGCGGCAACACTATGCGATGGTGCTATGCGGCGGCCTTGCTAAAGGATGAGTTAGGCGATGAAATAAGCTATGGTGGACGCATGGTGAAACGTCTTGCGTTGCTAAGGCTTGCGGTACACAAGGCTAATACTATGTGTTGGTGATGTGCTATGCGTTGGACATCCGAGAGCATGTGGGCACATAAGACAAGCTAGTAGTATGCATTGAAAGAATGTTGGTCATTATCCTAGTTGAGCGCATAGGGCAAAGGTAAGCCATGCGAAAGAGAAGGATATGCGGCCAAAGGTGAGCTTTGTGAGCATCTAGCATATGTGACCAAGTTGTACCAATTAGATGCACAAGGTAAGTTTGAATGGACGCATGCGCCGACTAGTGGTGTCCGGACATAGGAATGTTGCGGCATTTGGATGGACACATTTGTGGTTAGATGAACGCATATGAGGTTGGATGGATGCATTCAAGGTCGTCATCTGAATATGTGGCTTGTTGAGAAGAAATCTTAAGCTTTAAGCAAATGAGGTGGACACACAAGAAGACATGCAAATTTAAGCATTTTGTGTTGGCTAAGGAAGAGGAAGGCACCTTAGATTGCAGTGATTTGAAGGTTGCGTTGATAGTGTGGGGAAAAGACACTTGGACATGCAGCCAAGTAGAAGGTGTCGACTTTGGAGAGATTTTGGACGCCTATAAATAGGGCCAAAGACTTCTCTTCAGATCACAATTCAAAGGACATTAAGAAGAGTGTGAAAGCTGATTAAACTATGCGTTGATAGCAAATCTATGCATCGGTCATAAAACTTCAAGAGGAGACGCAGTTAGACAGTGAAGTCTGGAAATAGCATCAAATTGGGATGAGATGTTCTCCCAATATACTCATGCGTTTAGAGTGATTATAAAGCCACCTAAAATCTCCACGAGTCTAGTTTTCAAGGTAGGGCTGCCAGAGAAGAAGCTCCAAGGGATCGGGCTAGAAACTGAGAAAAAGGCAGAAGGGTCAAGTTGTGGGGTAAGCTTGAGCCAGTCTTGAAGATTTTGTGATTCCGGCCAAACCACGAGGAGCTCTGAGCTCATATTTTAGGGTAAGCTTCCTGAGACATTATAGAGCATATTTACAGAAGGAAGTATCTCAAGATAAGGTTTAGAACTATGAGTAATCTGAGCTTTAAATGTAATCAAGATCTTAGGGTTCAAAAGGGATCCCGAGGTAACCAAGAAGCTTCTAGAGAAAAAGGTTCCTAAATGACCAAGGTGAGTGACTAAAATATTTGACTAAATATTTATAATGTTTTAAAGAAACCATGTTTTAAAGAAATATTATTCTCATGCCAGCTAGTTTTACAAAGTAATTTCCAAGAAAACCATGAGTTACGTTTTAAACTCATGCCATATATAAAAGTTTATTGAAAAACTATTTATGTATGTTTAAATACACCAAGCATGTTAGTATCTTTAAAGACATGTTTTCTATGCGGTATGCTCTACATGCTTTATAGAGAAAAGTCATTTATGACTAGTTCTAATTGAAACGCGATACCGAAGGACAGTTGAGAATGTATCCGAGCAGCTCAATACTGAAGGACAAGTTTAGAGAAGGTATCTAAGCAGAAGTATCTAAAATATGACGGTACTTAGTATGGCCACGTGCATGTAGGTAGTTAAAGTCAGAGATTTAGCAAAAGGGTTCTCTCTTGACTAGCAGTCAGAGATTGAGCAAAAGGGTTCTCTCTTGACTAGCAGTTGACGTTGGGATTTAACCACAGTAGGGTTATTCTCAACTAAGGAACAGTTTTAATGTTTTCTGTTAAAAATAGCTTTATTTGCTTTATATGCTTGGAAAATGTTTATACTGCAGTACAAAGTTACTGTAGAAGTTTATAGTTCAGTTTAATCTCCTTATTGAGATTTTTGCATGAGAATCAGTTTTCTTTCTTAAGTCACTCACTGGGCTAGCAAGCTCACCTCATTTTCAAATGTTTTCCTTTCCCCCAGGTAGTGGTCAAATCCTCAGGAGATAGCTTTGAATCTGCTCTGCCACTAAAGGACAAAGATATTGTAACCCGTCTATTAGTTGGTTACTGTAAATATTGTACACATGTTACAGTTGTTCATATAGGGATTAAGGTTTTGGGCATCGGGACTTGTGAAACTAGTAATGTAATCACTCTAAATATGTTGTATTTTTAAACTTAATAAATTTTGGCCTAAGAGGCATCTGTTGTATATAAGTTTATACATTGGCATCAGAGTTATTTCCGGAAGAGTTATTAGGCAGTAAGTGTCAATAAAAGGGTTGATAACTGTTGCAGTCATGTCCCTTCCTAGGCTCAGAGAGTAGTCTGGGATGGGGTGTGACATAAGGCACCTTTTCTTGTGTCCCCCTATGGATGACATTTGCATGACTCTTTACTCAAACTCCAGAAATGGATAAGGTTGCTTTAGTTTTTGTCCTAATCAGTTTTTCTCTACAGTCGACTCATTGGGGCAGAATTCTAGAATATAAAATGAGGGATTACACTTAAAAGAAAATGTTATGCTAGTTAACAATTTTGGGACCGAACAATGGTGACTGGTATTTACAGTAACAAGGATTTTTTCTGTATATTGGTTGATATTGTCTCATTTCAGTAAATGGGTACCTGGTAACCCTACGGTGCCTTTTATCCTACCTCATTGAAACATCATTGCAAAATAGATTAAACATAGGGTAGATTAAATTATTCTGCTAACTTTGATTTGTTTTTCCAAATGGGTAATGCATAGAGTACTAATATAAATAAATTGTATGTTTTCAACAATTTTTATTATGACTTCCGCAACGCTAAATTTACTCGTTGCCGCGAAACTTACCGGCGAAAACTATATTGCATGGAAAAACACAATGAGCACAATTTGAATCATTGATGACCTAAGATTTTTCCTAACGGAGGATTGTCCTCTTATTCCAACTTAAAATACTGCTTGAAATGTTTGGGAGGCATATGAGCGTTGGGTACAGGAAAATGAAAAGGCCCGACCATACATCTTAGCAAGTCTTTCTAAAGTCTTGGCCAAGAAGCATGAGCCCATACTCAATGCCCGTGAGATTATGGAGTCCCTGCGGAGAATGTTTGAATGGTTGTCCTTTCAACTCAGGCACGATACTCAATTCATCTATAATGCCTACATGCCAGAAGGGACATCTATTCGAGAACATGTTCTCAACATGATTGTCCACTTCAATGTGGCAGAGATGAATGAGTCTGTCATTGATGAGGCCAGTCAAGTTAGCTTCATCCTGGAAACTTTACCTAAAAGTTTACTACAGTTCCATAGCAATGTTGTTATGAATAAGATTGACTACAACCTGACCACTTTCCTCAATGAGCTACAGACTTTCCAGTCCTTGGTGAAAACCAAGGAACAAAAGGATGAGGCAAATGTTGCATCGTCCTCTAAGAATTTCTACTGAGGTATGACCTCTAGAACTAAGTTTGTACGTTCTTCTTCTGGCACTAAAAAGTGGAAGAAGAAGAAAGGTGGAAAAAGGAAAGCTTACCCACTAGCTACTGCCCAAAGGGAAAGAAGGCCAAGGCTGCAAAGGGAATCTATTTCCATTGCAACCAGGAGAGATATTGGAAGAGGAACTATCATCAATAGTTGGCAAAAAAGAAGAAGGCCAAGCAAGGTAAATGTAATTTGCTTGTATTGGAGACTTGTTTAGTGGAGATTGATGATTCTTCCTAGATAATAGATTTAGGTGCCACTAACCATGTTTGTTCTTTATCTCAGGGAATTAGTTCCTAGTGGCAACTAGAGGCTGGGGAGATGATGATGCGTGTTGGAATTAGGCACATCATCTCAGCTGTTGGAGTAGGAGGATTCTGGCTTACTTTACAGAATAGTTATATTTTATTAGAAAATGTATATGTTGTTCCTAATTTAAAGAGGAACTTAATTTCTGTAAAGTGTTTAATTGAACAAAAGTATTTGAGGAAATGAGACAGATCCTCAATGCATCGGTTGTTGTTAGCATGATGTATGTGATGTTATATACTAGAGCTAACATCTGCCATGCAGTGGGAATGGTCAATAAATATCAATCTAATCTAAGATTTGATCACTAGACTGTCGTTAAAAACATCTTCAAGTATCTACAGAGAATAAGGGACTACATGCTTATATATCTAAGGATCTGATCCTTATAGGATACACGGATTTTGATTTCCAAACTGATAAGGATTCAACGAAATCCATATCAAGATCACTATTCACTCCTAACGGGGGAGCAGTAGTCTAGAGAAGCACCAAGCAGGGGCGCATTACTGACTCCACTATGGAGGCTGAGTACGTGGCGGCTTGTGAAACTACTAAGGAAACTGTGTGGCTCAGAAAATTTCTAACTGATTTGGAAGTGGTTCCAAACATGTCAAAGCCTAATACACTTTATTGTGATAATAGTGGTTTTGTGGCTAATTCCTGAGAGCCTAGGAGTCACAAGCGCGGTAAACACATAGAGCAGAAGTATCATTTCATTTGAGAGATTGTGCATCGAGAGGACGTGATCATCACGCAGATAGCTTCAGAGCACAACGTTGCTAATCCATTTACAAAGGCCCTTACGGCTAAGGTATTTAAGGGTCACCTGCAAAGTATGGGTCTGTGAGACAGGCCACATCTAGTCTAGGGCAAGTGGGAGATTTGTATTGGGCGCGTGTTATGCCCTAGTTTAGTATGACTTTTATGATGTACACCCCACTAGCTTTAGGACAAATGGGAGTTCGTTGGGGTTGATGCCCTAAATCTTATGGGTCCTGTAGTTTGTAATTGTAATGTACAAACAATTTTATTTATTTAATATGAGATATTTATTTATCATTTAGTAGCATTAACCCACAAAACCAATAAACTAAACCTCCAAAGGTTATCTTTTGTAGCTTAAACATGTATGTAAGGACATACAGGTAGATCATTTTTAAGTGATAACCTAAATGGTCTATGGTAGATGGATAAAGTTAGATACTTTATCTCGGTGACACTACGAACATGGTTCGTTTTATAGGTGTTACAATTGTTATAAAGTGCTACAAGTGGTCTGATTTTAATCATTCATGCGAAGACATGTGATCGGAGGTGTTCTATATAAAGGGGTTTTGTATAAGACCAAACCACGAAATGAATAGTCTCATTATATAGCACCGTTACTAGTAGAGACTTCCATTACACCAGGATGACCATAGGTGACATGACTTGAATCTTGAATGAGTTGTGAACTTCTACCTATGAAGACGGTCTTTTGATTTATATGGGTGAGAGTGGCCAGTTCGTCGACTCAATAAGCCTATCATTTTGGGGATTCATCTGATTGGAAAGCTAGGAACACAACTACATAAGATGGTATTCGCTCCTTCCCTAATATCGGGGTAAGTAGATAAATAGCTCCCTTCAGGATTAATTCCGGGGCTTGAACAATGTGGTGTCATACCCTCTCTTGGCCCGAGAGGGTTTTGGTCATAGTTGAACTATGACTTATTGTTCAATTAAGGGATCAGTGGTACTTAAGGAGTTAAATGTAACTATAGGGGCAAAACGGTAATTTTGGCCAGTTGTACTTACGAGCAATTTGTGAAGGGTCATCACACTGTTGACTGGTTATATCCAATGGACATAGAAATATATCTATATTGCGAAAAGTGCAACTGTTGATCTTTAATGGAATTACCGACAGTTAATGGATGTTAAATAGTTTAATTAAAGAAGTTTAATTAATTATTCAAGTACCATTGGAGCTTCAATCTACAGGTCCATAAGGTCTTCTCTGTAGTTCAACAGGGATTATTGAGAATTAATTTTGAATTAATTTTAATTGTTCAAATTAATTGGAGGAAGTAATTATATATAATATAAATAAATTAAAATTAATTATATGTGATCTAATTAATGTAATGTACTTGATACATTATAATATAAAGTTTATTTGAAATTAAATAAATATTTGAATATGATTCAAATATTAATTATGTGAATCAAATTCATATAATTAAATTTAATATAAATGGCATTTATATTAAATATCATGGAATAGTGAGAGAATTAAAACCATAGGTTATATTGTATTTGATACAATATAAAACTATTGTTTATGTGTTATATTTGATATAGCATATACTTTAAATATATAATATATGATAAGATAGTTATTATATATATATATATATATATATTAAACTAATTTGATATATTATTTAATTTTTTTGAATTTAATATTGAGAGGGAGTTATAACTCCTTTCTCCATTTTTCTCTCTGTTTTCATGCATGTGTTGGGTGGGGAGAGAAGAGGTTTTTCTTCTCTTTTGGGTCTTTACATAGAAGAAGCTCTTTGCAATTGGATATCCTATGAACAACACATAGATACTTCTTCCTCTCTTAAAATTGATTTTCCCTCTCTTCCTAAATCTTAAAGCCTACACCTCTCGAAAGCCTACACCTCTCGAGAAATTCCCATCCCAATAGAACACAGAGGTAACTTCTTGTGGTAATGTCCACGTTGTTCTTGGCTTTGTTTGTGATTAATCGTGACCATTGTCGAGAGGAGGATTTACAAGAAGAAATTTTTCTTCAAGGGTATGTTACTTCTCTAATCCTATTTTTCCCTTCAATTGCATGCTGTAATTTTTCTGGATTATGCATATTTTGTTCTGTAAATATTTCATTTTGTGAAAAAATTGAAATTAGATCAATCCCCACTTCCACTGTGGAACTTCAACATTCTTTCAGCTCCAACTAGCGTAACGTTATGCTATGACAGCAAACCATCATAAGTACACTTGACTGGAGTGTAATTACGTTGTCTTTCCTTAAATAAAAAAAATGCACTTTTGGAAACCTTTGCCTATTTAATCTAGGTTTTTGGTCGGTCTCTACATTGAATTTTGGTGTGTTTGAGGACTAGAGAGAGGGTTTGGAGCAGAGTATAGAATTTTTACAATGCTAGAGGAATCGAAGATTGTTCGAAGGGAAAATTCATCACGGGAACATGATAGGAAGCCAGATAACTTATTCTTTCCCTCTTGTTTGTTGGATTCTTTTCTATATTTTTGCATTCTGATTTGGTTCTTTCTATGGAAGCCATTTTAGGCTAGATTTCTCATAATTCCAAGGGTATATGAATTCTTAGGTTTAAATTGTTGGACACTTTGCTTTTTGAATGCTAATTTATATTTAAGCTTTCCAGCATGACAGTTCTTAATGCTTTTGAATGTTTGATCAGCATTTGATTGATTTTATGCTTTCAATCTTTCTTGAGAGAGTTTGTTTTAAATTAAATCATGCATGCTAGACTATCGTTTAAACACACTATTGTAGTCAGATAAGGTGGAGATTGTTGATGAAGGGACGTGATGTCATGCTTCTTAATTTGGTTTCGTGATGTTAGTTACCATTTAATTGGCATGAGAAAAGATTGTTTGCAAAAGAATCCGGATAAAAGACTTCTAGATTATCTTTCTAGATCTAGGTGTTGTGTTAATTACTTCAAGAGTCAAACCACGTGTGTTCAATAATACCTTTGATGAAATTTATTCCCTATAAATTTATTCCCTAGAAGGTTGTAGTCTTTAAGCCCTATTTTCTGCTTTTCTATGAACATGAATGTTTCTTTGCTAAAATGGATGTAGTTAGATCGCTTAGGATCCTAATAACTTCCATTGGTTGAATGCCAACTCTAACAACTAGTATCAGAGCATGATTTAAGCACTCAATTCATGTTAATTTTAGTTTGGTGGGTGTTTTTCATAAGTTGTATGAAAATGGGTGCCGATATGGATAATTTCAGTTTCAGCATTAGATTCCTCTTCAATTCTTTGATAATTATTATAATGGGCTCTTTGTTTATGAATTTAATGTGTGATTAAGAGTCTATAAATTTGTTAGAGTCAATAGAGTTGCAATTAGGTTGTAATTGAACAAAGAAGGAAGAAGGCTCAGTAGTAGAAAAAAGGTTTTTTAAGCGACTGCCTTGGACCATTGCAAAGTTGTTCATTAGACTTGTTGACCTATCTCGTGAACCCCGTGTCTTTTAAAGTTTAAGCCATCTCGTGAGCTTCAGGCGTCCCATGCTCCAAGTCGTTCCATGAAGCTCCAAGCCATACCGTGAAGTTTCAAGCCATCTCGTGAATTTTCAAGTCATCTCATGAAGTTGCACTTCAGCTGTTTCGTGAAGCTTCAAGCCATTTCGTGAAGCATCAAGCCATCCCGTGAAGCTTTAATCCACTCGTGAAGTTCCATCTGTCTCATGAAGTTGGCTCAATCGATCTAGATGGTCTGGATTGATCCGATTTGATTGTTTTGACCGGTTTCAGTCGATTTTTGGAGTTTTTGGAGCCGATTCAAGGGGTTTTCAAGTGGTTCAAGTTTTTTTTAATTATTATTGTAATAATTTAGGTTGTTTTTTGCTTAGGATGCCAAAATTGGTCCATATCAGTGTATGTTTAATTATTTATGCATTATGAATGTATATTATAATTAAATAAATCTTGGATGTGCATATTGTATGCCATGTTGATTTAAAATCCCACCATAGGAAGCATGTAGCATGCATTGAAAGTATGTTATAAATGGTTATAATATATAGTAGGCATGTTCTAGATATAAATAGTGATATTAAATGTTGAAATGCTTGTTGTATGTTATGGATATTATAGCAAGTCTATAATTTTATAAAGTGTTATAAAATGGATTAGACATTTAAAATCTATAATAAAGATAAGTTACATGCTCACTTAGGGTTAACAAATAACAACTTGTTTTAATAGTTAAATAGGTCGTTATCTTGTAAAACAATGGTTACAAGCTCAATCGAACTATAATCCTGTCTAAGGCTGGAGATACTTAAGTTGACGATTTACAGAACACCTACTACCTGAGGATTATAGCCAAATAATTTAGCGTTGTTAACTCAGTTTTATGAGCATGCATGAGTGGTGTGAGGTAATAAAGTGATTTTATCACTTAGACATCGTAGGTGAAATCCAAATATAATTGTTATACTTAGATAATCATCTAGACTTAGAATATTTTAGTCAGAATATACTTAAGTAAAGAATATACCCAAAAAAATAGAACACTTCAATGGGAGATTAATAATATATATGATATATTATTTTTAGCTTTCAAGTCTTTCGGAGTTCACACTAGGAGATCCATGCTCAGTTTCTTGTTGCTTTTACCGCAACTACTCCATTCGGAAGTGTTTGCATTGGTTAATAACAAGGTGAATAGGGGAAGTAGTTCATAGTAAGTGGGTGAAGGAAATGTGTCAACATATCCTATGGTCTCTTTGATTAATTTGAACCGTGAGATTCTTATGTTGCGCCTGCTATCGTTTTTAGGCGACATTAGCTAGACATTTTTTAGCAACTATCCCCTTGGAGGGTTGTAACATAGGATTCAGAACAACTCAAACTTCATAGATGAATAAGGTTTCTTAGTTTTGTCTTCGACATTGTCTTCCAATTTGGGGACTTGTTGATATCATTCTATGAAATCTGAAAATGGAGGGTCACACTTACAAGAGTTACTAAGTGTTAGTAAGTTCTTGACCAAAAAACAGTAACTAAATGACTATAAGAATAAGAGTTATTCTGGGGTTAATATTTAGTCAAGAATGTTTTACTTCAGTGAAGGAGTATTTGACTGCCCCACGGTAGCATCTATTCTGACTCACTAAAATAACCTTGCAAATAAATAATGAAATCTGGGTACATTATTACTTTTGCTAAAATGAATTTGGATTTAGGTGCAGTTTTCTAATAGAATTTGTTAACAAGAAAATTATCAACAAGACTGTAGCTTTTCTGGTACTATATGTTGATGATATCCTACTTATTAGGAATGAGGTAGGATTCCTTGCTGACATCAAGAGATGGCTAGCGTCGAATTTTTAAATGAATGATTTAAGAGATGCACAGTATGTTCTTGGAATCCAAATAGTTCGAAATCGAAAGAACAAAATGCTAGCACTATCTCAAGCATCTTATATAAATAAGATGTTGTTTAGATATAAAATGCAAAACTCCAAAAGAGGTTTATTACCTTTAGGACATAGAATTCATCTGTCTAAGGAACAAAGTCCTAAGACACCTCAAGAAGTTGAGGATATGAAAAGAATTCCTTATGCATCAACAGTTGGGAGTTTAATGTATGTCATGTTATGTACATGTCCAGACATATGCTTTGCGGTTGAAATAGTCAGCAAGTTTCAGTCCAATCCTGGATATAGTCATTGGACTGTCGTTAAGAATCTTCTCAAGTATCTTCAAAGAACGAGAAACTATATGCTCGTGTATGGCTCTAAGAATTTGATTCTTACTGGATACACTGATTCTGATTTTCAGACCGATGTGGATTCTAGGAAATCTACTTTGGGATCAGTATTCACTTTGAATGGAGAAGCTATAGTATGAAGGAGTATTAAGCAAAGTTGTATTGTTGACTCCACCATGGAAGCAAAATATGTAGCTACATGTGAAGCAGCCAAAGAAGCAGTATAGCTTAGGAAGTTCTTGACCGATTTGGAAGTGGCTCTAGATATGCATCTACCAATCACCCTCTATTGTGATAACAGTGGATTAGTTGCCAACTCCAAAGAACCAAGAAGCCATAAAACGTGGAAAGCACATGGAGAATAAGTACCATCTCATTAGAGAGATAGTATACCGAGGATCGACTTCTTGTTTTTCTTTTGTAGGCTCTTTCCATTTTCCCTAAAAGAAGAAGAAGATCAATTTAAGGCAACCCTCTTACTACCATCTAGTGTGCGATAACATCATCAGGGGAGATTTTCTGTCCCCTTGCCTCTTTTATTTTATTAGGCTTAGATTAGAGATAATTGGGGATAATGTATCATTTTAAGTTGGGGGTGGGATATGTTATGATAGCTTGGGGTCCTTGAGCACTATGTTCGAATTATGCTTGTGTGATTGAATGCTCACTCTTTTGCATGATTTGGTACGATGAATAGTTGATGACGCACCTGCTTTATGATTAGGTTTGCATGAAACTATGTTTAAAGAGCATGATCATGATTTTTGGTCGTTTTAAAAAATTTTCTCTCTCTCATGCATCTTTAAGTCCTTTGTTCAACGAAATTTTGTCTTGTATGCTTAGAGTAGTATTATTGGGCTTATATTTTTGTTGTCACCCCGAAAGGCCTAGGTGATAGGTGGCAAGTGACTGAAAGCTCAACCTAGTAATGCATGCCTAAGTTTTTTGCCAAACTATTGTTTTGTATTGTAAAACCAAATGTAGAGTAAATAAACTCAGAAAGTTTGTAAAAGGCGAAGCATGTTGTAAAGTAAATGCAAGTTTGTATGTTATTTTTGAAGGGGATTACTCTTCTTTCTTGGGGTTATGGTTAACCTAGGACGGCTATGACACCCGTAGTTTCTCTCTAAGCTAAAGTACCTCGAGGAATGAGTAAGCTTTGGCACCTTGTTAGGAGACATTGCTCGTAGTTGGATGTCCTACACGTAACCCGTGTGGATAAGCCAAAACAAAAAGGTGACGTGTTTAGATAAGGTTTCCTCTTTTGTGTAATGTAAGAAAAAAAAAATTGAATAAAAGATTGGTTCCTTAAGTGTGTCGTTGCATTGTTAAGTCTAGAGAGCTTGGCTCTTGAACCTTCGAGCTAGAGTAGAGGAAAACAAATTGAGATCCTTATAAAACCACTCAAGTTTAGCAAGCTTAATTAGTAGGGCTTTAACTCACTCATGCATGAATAGGAATGTGCTTCATTGATTGATTGTAATCGGATTTCATTTTATTGCAAATCTTATCCTTATAGACTGTTGAGACTAGAGTTTTGAGCAAACATATATTTTTGTGTGAATGTGTGATTCTACCTTGCTCGAGGGCGATCAAGAATTAAGTTGGGGTATTTCATAGCACCTAAAATGTGTTATTTTCCACTTCTTAATTCTAGGTCGTTACTATGTTTAATGCGTTTATTTAATGATTTTATAGGTATCGAGCATCTTGCAGGTTGAATCAGTCGTACGAACTGTTCAGGGTTAATTTAGAGAAATTAGGAGCTAATTTGAGCAACCGGACTTCAAAAGGATGTGAAAGAACGAAAATGCCCTTGGATGGAGCGTTGTGCAATGCTATAAGGCAGTAGCTACTTGTTGTTGGAAATTAGAGTAGCATTGCAACGCTCCAATTTTTTTACCTATGCGTTGTCTGTTGCAACATTGTAACGCTGTGACACCTGCTATATAATGTTTTTCTTCGTTTTAGGGTAGAATTATCGACCTCGATCGGCTCCTATGCCAATTTTCTCCTCTTCTCACTTCTCTGCTTATGTTTTTCTCCAATTTTCTCCCCATCTCATGTAATTAGTGAAGACATTGTAGGATTCTTCTCTTCTTTATCTTCATGGGAAGGTAAAACCTTGCTTTCTAGTTTAGGGATTTGGAATAATGTAATTTTTTAGAGTTTTATTTGAATGTAATTTTTATATTCTTGTCTATGGGTTCTGATCTGAATTTTGTATTTATGAATTGCATAATTTTATTATTGATTGATGACCAATAATTTGTTGTGTAATTTGAATGCTTAGAGATTGGCTTGTAATATGTGACATATAACTATAGGTTAACATCAAAGGAAGCAGTAGGTTAGTTAGGCTTACAATTCATTGGGTAAAATGAATAGTATTGCTCCCATCAACCTAGAGAGAAACCACATTGAATGTTTGATTTGTTGGGATTGGTGTCCTAATTCTCCTGGTGGTCTCGTAGATTATAAAAAATTTTGTACACATATTGTTATTAATAAAATAAATATTATTTTATAAGCATTTACTCAAATCCAATAAACTAAGATCCATGGTTATTTCATGTAACTTAAGCATGTATGTGAAGACATACAAGTAGATCATGTCTTAAGTAATAATCTAAATGGTCTGTAGTAGATGGACAAAGGAGAGATACCTTATCCTGATGACATTACGGATACAACCTGCTTTGTAGATGTTACAAGTATTATGAAGTGCTACAAATGGTCTGATCCATGTGGAGAATTGCTAGCGGGGGTATCCTATACAAAGAGTTTGTATAAGACCGGACCACGAAATGATTAGTCAATTTATATAATGTCGTTGATAATTGAGACTTACATTTCACTAAAATGATCATAGGTGACATGACCTTTGTTGGGGTTGATGCCCTAAATTCTCATGTCCTGTAGTTTATAAACAGTTTGTACGAACGCTTGTGATGTATAATATATGATATTTACTTCACTTCTTGATTTTGCTCATCTGAATGTTTTATTTGCTTTACCACAAACCAATAATCTAAAATCCCTGGTTGTCTTTATGTAACTTAAGCATGTATGTGGTGACATACAAGTGGATCATGTCTTAAGTGATAACCAAAATGGTCTGTAGTATATGGATATAGGAGGGAAACCATATCCTGGTAACGCTATGGATACGGCCCACTTTGTGGAATAGTTACAAGTGTTATAACTTATCACAGATGGTTTGATCCTGATCATTCGTGTAGGGGACATGCAAGCGAGGGCGTGCGAAATTTTTCTCTTGATCATTCATAATTAGCTGAAGTTTTCTCCGAATTCGTGTGAAAGTAGTTTTCATTTTTTAACTGAATTCAATTATCTCATAACCGCCTAATTATGAACGAATCCTGAGAAAACTTCGGCCGGATTCTTGCGAAAGTTGGAAGTTGAATTCCGTTTAGGAATTGAAGAATAAAATGAAAATAGTTTTCATTTTTTAAAAAGATCCGCAAAATCGCTCATGGTGTGAAAGCCTTCGGTCGCTTAGTGTTGAGAACCTATACAATAGTGCCTGCCTAACTAAACGATCACACACCCGCGTTTCTAAACGATCGCCCGCGATTATCTAAATGATCATTTGCCGTAACTAGACGATCGCTTAGTGCGCTCATCGAGTGTAACTAAACGATCGCTTACCTTTTGAAATTCGATCGCTTACCTTTTACTACACGATTGTGTACCCCAACCTAAACGACCCAGTACCCGACTATGCGATAATCTTCCCTTTTCTCCCACTTTCTTGTTCGTAGTACACAATCACTTTTCCTCCTCCCCTCTATAAATTCCATCAAAGTCCACCCTTTGGATTCTCACTCCGAGAATACTGAGAGCTTCGATTGGTGATGTCATCCCAGTTTCTTGTTGTTCGTGTGCTGCTGATTGTGTAGACGACCGTGGTGCTACTAGGTGACTACTTGCTGGACAAGTAGGAATGAGAGAAGTTCGTTCACGTTAGACCGAGTTCTATTGAAGTCTTCAACTGGTACGTTCTCTCGGTCTTTTGTATTTATCTTTTAAAGCATGCCAGTAATTAGTATTTTCAATGCATATATGTTTGTTAGAATGTATGTGTGGAAATTTTGCCATAATGAAATCGGAAAGATCTGCTTCCGCTCATAGGTACTCTTGTTTAAGAGTTCTTTCAACCTTAATCCTGAGTGAGTTGGGAACTTCTGCCTATTAGGGAGGTCCTTTGATTTGTATGGGTGAGAGTGGCCAGATTGCCAACTCAACAAACCTACCATTTTGGCGATTCGTTTGATTGGGGAGTTGGGAACTCAACTACACAAGACGGAATTCACTCCTTCCCTGAAGCAAGGGTAAGTAGATAAATTGCTCCCTTAAGGGCTGGTTCCGAGTCTTGAACATAGTGGCTACACCCTCTTCTAGCCCGAGAGGACTTAGTCATAGTAGGACTATGACTTATTGTTCATTAGAAGACCAGTGGTACTTAAGGAGTTAGGTGTAACTACACGGGGCAAAATAGTGAATTGGCCCAGTTGTACTTACGAGCGATTTGTGAAGGGCATCGCACTGTTAATTGGTCATATGGACACAAAAATATATATGTACTGCGAAGAGTGCAGCTGTCAGTCTTTAGTGGAGTGACCAACAGTTAATGGATGGTGGATCTCGTGATTAAAGAGTTTAATCAATTATTTACGTATTGTTGGAGTTTCGAGCTATAGGTCCATGAGGTCCCTTTGGTAGCTCAATGGGTTCAAGTTGAGAATCAGATTTTGGATTAATTTAAAATGTTGAAATTAACAAGAAGAAATTTAATTATATATGATATAATTGATATGATGTATTTGATACATTATCATTGGAGGAATTAATATAAATATGTTTATATTAAATTCCATAAAATAGAAAAAGAACTATGGTTTATATGTTTCATATGATGAAATATTAAAACTATAGGTTATAAATATAATATGATAAGTTGGTTATTATATTTATTTATAACATATTAATTATATGATAATTAATTATTCTTTTTCTCTAATTATTGAATTGAGTGGGAGGTTATTGGAAGTTTTATGGTAACTGTGAGATAAAAAGAAAATGGTTTTCCAAATTTTAGTTGATGATTCATTCGGAATAATCTCACAATGAAGTAAAATGGTTTTACTATACGATAATATAGAGAGCATACACGATCGAGTTACAAGTTTACAATACGATAGTTACTCGTTTACTCATTGCTCCACGATCAAGTAACAAAGTCTATACGATAGGCTTCATCTTTCTCAACGATCGAGTATTTCGTCTATACGATAGACAACATTCATCACCCACTTACTCGATCATCTACCTCTTGCTTTCCTCAATCCAAAATCATATAGAGCCCATAACGACTGGACTCTCACACCGAGAATACCAAGGTAACCATTGTGGTGGTGTTCTAGTTCAGTTCAAGGATCGAGTTGGACTCAATTTGGATCGAGGTTCATTCAGACGTTGTTGAGATCAAGTTCTAATAGTTGCATTCGAGTTCGTGTTGATTGAGCGATTTGCTGAACAATCGAAGGATACTTGAAAAAGATTTCTTCAAAGGTTTGCATACTCTATCCCTTGTTCAGTCTTTTAAGGAAGCATGCTGTAATTTACTGTTTATGCATAATCGTTTCTGTGTGGACTATAATTGTTGTGTTCTTTCTCAATGGGATTTGGAACGATCTGCTTCCGCTCAATGGATCTTTGTCTAGAGTTCTTTCATGATTAGACAGCGAAAGTCGAACACTCATCCTAGCGTTATCCCTAGAACTTAATGTGATTTGTCAATTTGTATGGAGTGGATTCGTTTTCTATGCATTTTGATTAATTAGGTAATTAGAATCATTGATTGGGATTCCGATCAATTGGGCTAGGCATAGTCAAGAACTAAAATTGCATTTAAATAACTCGATAAGCAAGAACTACATTGGTCCATTGGTCCATTCCATCTCTCTAAGCTAGAATGTCGTAATTAATTGCATTTTTATCTTTTACTTACTCGCATTTTGTTTTCTTGCAATTCGACGTATTCAATCCACACTAACACCTCCCCTCCCCCCCTACCCACCCCTTACCACTTTAACTAAAAATGTGCTTCAATGAACTAATCTTCCACGTTTCCCTGAAGTTCAACCCCGGACTTGCCGCTTGTACTACCAGTTAGTATAAGTAATGCTTCGATGATTTATAAATATTATTTGAGTGGCAAGGGTTTATGGAAGACGATAAACACCTTCCCACCATGGGCAGAAATATATTTATAGTAAGGAAAGTGCAACTATTGAGCTATAGTGGAGTATCTTAGTAGTTAACGAATATTGATTAATTCGGTTTAAAGAGTTTAGTCAATTAATCTCAAATAGTTGGAACTCATGATCTGTATGTCCATTAGGTCCCTTTATTAGCTTGTAAAATGATTAAACCTTAGAATAGCGTACTGAGTGAATTCGAAATGTTCAAATTTCAATTAGGGTTTGGATTATTTTATTCGATATAATTAATGTTTAATTATCGAATCAAACGTTACGGTTTTAGAGAGTTGACAATATTTAAATATGATTTAAATATTTTAATTAGGTGTTGTGTTAATTTAATTTTTTATATTAAATTAATCTCAAATTAATTTATAAATGGTTTAGTTAATTATTTATCCAAATTAATTTTATTGAAATTTGATTTTAAGAAATTCAAATTTATAAATTTGTTTTTCTTATTTTGAACATTATTCTAAATTGGATTAAATGGAAGGTGGGATAATCCCACATTTTCCATTCTTGAAAACACCTCATCCAACTTATCTAATTGGAAGATTAAGTGGAAAATTCATATTAATTTTGATATGCATGCTAAAGAACTATAAAATGATTATTTTGAATTCATTTTGGGGTTCATGCAATCAAAATTAAGAAGAAAAAGCCCCTGCTGAAAAACTCTTAAATACACTCTAAATTCATCCTAAAATCTCACTCAATTTGGGTTCCACTTCCCAATCTAAGACCTGGGATTAGTAGAGAAGGCTCTTGTGGTGGTCTATTACAAATTTTGGAGAAGAATTTCGTGTAGACTTGAAGCATTCAAGAGGACTTAACAAAGGTTGTAGTCTTGAAACCCTATTTTTTGCTTTTCTATGAACATGCATATTTCTTTGCTAAAATTGATGTAGTTGGAATGCTTAGGATTCTAATAACTTCCATTGGTTGAATGTCAACTCTAATAGTTTTATATCACGAACACTTTGTGGACAGCCGCTAAAGTCTTCCCCACAATTCTCCGGCCTTAGATCGGATTGTCTCCCAAATCTTGAATCTAACATCAACACATTATGAGTAACAAATTTATGCCAAATGGAAGCTGGACATTAGAGAACTCACCCGAACTCCAACCACTACTTGAACTGGAGGTGGTGGGTATGCGACAGGGACGGTGGCGAGAGTGACGCGCGAGAACAAAAACGAGAGAGAGAGTTGGAGTGGTTGGAGCGGATATGACGGAAGAAGAAAAACCCACCACTGGACGTGACGGCGACGACCGTGAATGACAATCGGCGAGCTGCAGCAGCGAGGTGGCAGACTAACGGTAGATGAATGTGTTTGAGGGGGAGCGGCAGCTAGGTGGCCTGGCGAAGGTGTTTGTGCGAGAGTGAGAGAGATGAGTGGGAGGTCCGACGTTCTCTTTTTTCTTAACTTTTATAATATATAACTCTCAAACCCTAATATATAAAAGGGGCGTTTGGGGCAAGAATATCTAAAATTATAATAACCAAGAAAATATTATTTTGTATTCTATATTTAGCTAGAGTCAATAATATTTCAAAATTCTGATTTGTTACCTTATTTATTACTTATTACCGTTTTTATTATTTTACATTCATCATTTTTTAATTATTTGTTACAGTATTTACTATTTCCTTATCAAATTATAATAATTTACATCCCATACACATACTATTTTAACCCAAATTAAAATAATCTATATCCAAATACAAACTATTATAATCCAACTATAATAACTTAGGATTATAATTACCAACATCTTCCCCCAAATGCCCCTAAATAGAACATTGACAAAAAGACCCTCTCCCACTTTATATTTTGAAAAAAGGACACTTTTTAAAAACTACACTTTTTAAGGAAGGAAAACTTAGTATGATTAATTATTTTTTTATCCTTCCAACCAATTAATTGTAATTTCATTCTATTATCTACCTCGATCACAATCACTAATTAAAAAAAAAAAAACTAATAAATTACCTACCTCAACCACTAATTAATTACAAATTTCATTCCATTATCCACAACAATAAGATTGAAAAAAGGGAGATTAGTGAAAGTAAGAAATTAATTGGAAAAAAATCAAAAAGATATTAAAAAAATGAAGTGAAGAAGTCTGGTCGGGCATCATCACGTATACACCGGGTCCTTACCGGGTTTGATGAGGCAGTGGCGAACGGGCATCCTGCCAGTTTATAAAAAGGGACAAAATTGAAGTGAGGAAACCTGATTGGGCTTCATAACACATACACGGGGGCACTTATCGGGTCAATGGGGACGGGGTATCTCGTTGGGTTTTTCTCGCTCCCTCACTTTTTTTTTTTTTTTTGGGTTCAGCATAGAGTCTAATGGAAATGGCCTGTTTCAAACTCGGATCGGGTATCCACTTGGTTTCTCTCTCTTTTTTTTTTTTTTCTTTTTTTAATATCGTACCCACTACTAACACTTGTGTATATTCGGTCCACTATGAGAGATCTTGTGTTAAAATTGACAGGTGGAGTGAGAAAGACTTGGCCTAAGACTAATCAGTTGTTGTTAGCAAAGTTGACTGTCAAATATATCATTTTGCATAAGATTGACATCGCTAGTGGGTGTTTTTCCTCATTTTCGTCTGGGATTTATCTTTCTTTGGTCATCTTACTGTATCAGACAAGGGCTTCTGCTCAATTTTATTATGAAGCCGTGCGTGGAATCAAGTCATGTGTCATATTGATTATCATCCCTTCAAGTTACTCGTCAGTTATCCTCTTTTGATTTATTGGATTTTGTTGTCTCAAAAGTATGTTTTGGTTCTTGCTAATGAGTATATGATTTTTGTTCTTGCTATCCTTTCCTTAAGCTTTAAATTGTTTTGGGGACATCTTGTTTCTCATCTAGTCCACACCTTTCCTCAAGACTTTATTGATGCTCCTGAGAAGTGAAATATGGGTTTAAGTCGAACTATGTTTTCAAGTTAGACAAGGGGGAGATTTCCCTGTGATATGTTATGGAGTGTTTGCTTCTCATTTTTTATTTGGGTTGACACAGTTGTTGTTGTTGTTCTCAGACATCGTTTATGACATTTGGTCGCTATGGTCTTTTACTGGCCTTTATCTTTCTATTATCGCTTGGGTGATTGCCCTATTGTGTTGTTTGATCTTAAAAAATTGTAGCCAAAGGGGTTAGAGATTTGGTGTTGGCTATATTCGTTTAAGATTGTTTGGACTTTGTTCTTTGAGCGGTTTCACTACTTGTCTCTCCAATATTTGTTGGGTTTCTACTCTAGGTTGTTCATCCTTAAAAAACAATAGCTAAAAGGGAGTTTGTTAGGGATTTGGAATTGACTATATGATTTTTTAAGGTTGCTTGAGTTTGGTTTTTGGGTTGTTTCGATGATGTCTCAGGAAATATCTCACAAGATGTCTTACAGTATGCAATCCTGCATATTTATTTTTTCCTTATCTGAAAAATTCTACAAATTTATTTTTTTGAATTCATTCCTTGTTTATTCTGTACAGAATTTGAATGTGATTGTTTATCTACTTTTCGTTGTGCATATTGAAGAGCAATTTGTGTTCTTTTTGGGGTTAGCAGTTTTGAAGAATATTGGAATCATAGTCTTGTGTTTATTCCGAAAATACAAGTGTGTCAACCCATGAGATCGTGAAGCTTTTTTCATTGTCGATCTTGAGTAACTCTCTAGATTTATTAATTTTTTCTATTATATTTTATGAAGGGATTCTCATACTTATAGGGAGGCTAAGTTTTTCCATGTAAAGCGGTCTTTATTTGAAGTGAGAACGATAGAAATTCAAGTTGGGAGGGAGTCTCACACTTAGGGGAGTCTAACTGATCGTTGCTTAATACTCTTATGCTTAGAGTGAGCCTAAGTATGTTGAAGGTGAGGGGATCTCACATGCAGAGTCTAACTTTCATTTAGGAGTCTCCCACTTAGGGAGAGTCTAAGTGATCATACGCCAAGTTAAGTTATTCCAGTGTCACTATAACTATCATTTATTTACATATAAGTATATTATTGTAATTACTTGTAAAAATATATTTCCATGGGCATACTATCCCCGGATGTAAGTGATTTTGCACCAAACTTTGTGTTCTGCCTGGTTTTAGTTTTCTACATTTATCTTCGACATTCCTAGAAATGTTGTAACATTGTGTGTAATAGGTTTTGTCGTGTGTTAGATTACCTAAATTTCATTTATTTTTATTTGAAAAACTATCAATATTCTCTCTCCTACTTTTAGGTTGTTTAACATTATGTAATTTTGTCTTAAAAAACCCTAAGATTCTATTAAGATACTTCGAACCGAACGTATTCTAATTTTAAGTTGGAAAATGTGTCTTGCTATTCTTCTAAAAAGTAATTGATTTAACTCTTTTTTATAGGGGCGTTCATGAGTTAGTTTGATTGGGTTGAAAGATTTTTTAGATCCAACCCACTTCCTCATATTGAAAGTTTTTTCAATCCAAATAACTCTTATTAAATAATGAACCTAGATTGGATCATTGATTAAAATCTATGTTCTAAAAATAAGTAAATATAAAAATTTTATACAATTATATTTTCATATATTGAATTAAGATTAACAATTCAATTTCAATTTATTTTATGGATATTGTTTTTCTATATTGTTAAAAAATTATTTTTTAAGAGTTGGAGAATGAATTATCCAAAAAAATCATGAAATTAAATACAAATAATATATATATATATATAAAAGCTAGAGTTGGTTCAATTTAGTTTGGATTATTTTAAGTGAACTCATGAACCAACTCAATCCATAAGTTTTCATTTATTTAACTCAACCCAACTCAAACTATACTGGTTAGATTGAGTTGATCGAGTTTTCGGTTCATGAAATTATTTGAATACACTATTTTTCGAGTTGTACTATTTACATTTAGTCATTTTTCTTGTGGCCTTTGTTCTTTTCTTCCTATAATGGTCAGACTGTTTAAGCAATAAATGACGTGTGTTTTTGTATTCACTTTCATAATGCTCTGTTTAAACTCTGTTTTTCTTTTTAAACCAAATGATTTAATGGGTGCACGCAATTAGTGAGGTTATGAAAGTTGGGAAAGAATTTGATGAAGGATTATACTTTTTTTTTTTCTTTAATTGAAGTACTAAAAACTGACCAAATTAAAATTTTAGGGCCAAATACATCTATTTCTATAGGGAGGATTTTTAAAAATAAAAAAATAAAATAAATTACTTATATATTAACAAAATTTTAATATTCTTTTAGAGACTGTCTCCATCTATTATTGATAAGAAATTAATAAAAATCTATCATTGATAGACACGGGTTAACTTCTATTATTAGTTTAACATTTTTTCTATCTATAAAAATTTTCGAGAAATACAAGCATAAATTTATAAAACATAAAAGTAGAAACCAAATTTAGAAGCCTAGATTTAATGCCTATTTATTAATCAAACGAAGCCTAAAATTTAGAAGTAAAAGAATCCAACTAGAGACCAATCTCAAACCTAAGAGATAAAAGCATCAAAGGAAGCCTAGATTTTAAAAATAAGAACATCCAACAAAAAACCAATCTCAATATAAAGCCAACTTCAAACAAATTGATAACACAGTTCTTTTCTAGAAATGAAACAAAAAGCATTGAAAGGACAAATATAGCTAGTATAACTATACAAAAATCATCCATAAACTTTGGCCGTGTTTCAATTGACGTTTTAAGTGTTTAAATAAGTATGCTTAAGTTAAAAAGAAAGTTTATAAACACTTCAAAAATCAATCCAAACAACAAGCCCTTATAACGAATGACAAAATGTTAGATACTTCTCAGTATTTTGAATTGCAATCTCAAATGTGGCTATTCAGTACATTTTTTTGTTAAAAACTACCCAACCTAGAGATCTCTCTATACATTATCTATTACAGCTATTAGATATAGCACTTCCCCTAAAAAAAATGGATATATAATTCCAAAATAAATAAATAAACAAGAAAGGCATGCTTTTGAGTATAATAGTGATGCTACAAAATTTGGTGGGCTGTACAAGTATAGGATGTGGTTGGTTCACCAAATTCCATATTTCTTAGCCAGGCTCTCGTATATCATGCGTAGACAAACTCGAGCACTGAGGCGGTATCCAAAAACTGCATGCAAGCCAATGAAAACAATTGAGTATTTCCAATTCATTTGCAAAAAATTGTCACTTTTGTTATGGAGAAAAAAAGGAAGTTCGATAAAACAGTTTGTTCTTTTGGGGACAAAGAAAACCAATTAAATTATAAAGCACTAACGGTTCAACACAAAAGGCAAACTTTTATGATAATTTGATAGGAGATAATGATCTAAATAACTTATAAAGGGCTAACCTAATATCAAATCATCTATGTTTTCATCATCGATTTTGCCATGAGCCATTGTGCCAATCTGAATATCCATATAAGCATTTAGTTTTCACTCAAAATGACGAGTTTAAAAAGAATACTTGATGCATGGTATGAGAAATTGGAAAGTTCTACAATAACCAATCAGTTACCACAAATACTAGATTGACGTCGTTTTGAGGTAGTCTCGTGGTTCAACCACCTTTTTGGAACTTGAAGAAAGACCTGGACTACGTTTGCCTTTAGCCTTAGTACTAAGCTTTTGCAACAATTGAGCTGCAAACGGAAGCATCACAAGGATTGAGTTTCATTCACATCAGCGGCTACTAATATTTTTTTAAGAAAGAAAAAGTTAAGAACTAATCCATCATTTCACAGAACTCGTCTAATGATTCTGTATTCGAGTTCGTGGGTCAACTTTGATGAGAACTCCTTCATCAGTTTTTATGAACATTGCTTGAACTAATCCAGTCATACAAATTCAAGAATACATTATATGAACAAGAGCCTGTCATAGAGAAAATGTAAGATTATATTTTGTTCAAAAGAGAGATCACAAAACTTCTATTAGGTGTTAATATTCAAAGGAATTTCTTCTTTTTGATCTTCTAAAGAGAAATTTTTGTAATTGCTAAACTTTACCAACATTTCTTTCCATATAACTATAAAATGTAATTCTATTACAAAAAAGAAAAAGAAATAAGATACTTAAATCATGAACTATATCAGGTCTATACTTGTATGGGTCCATTCACTTCCTCTTCAAGAATTCAGCATGTTTTTCTTGATTTAAAATCTGATAGTTCTGAAGAAACATACAAACAACAATAATAGAAAAACAAGCACTATTATATACAAGTGGAAGAACAATTGATTTTTTAAACCTATAAATTACTTGCTAAGATTAAAGGGTCAAGCTCAAAAAATTAATAAATATTAGAGAGTATCAAGAAAGATGAAATGCAACTTTTACCTTTCCAACCAAGGCAAGTGTCAAAGATGCCTTCTCAAGTACGAAAATCACTCTAGATTTCATGTGCATATTTGAAAGAGCCATTGGAATACCAACATCTGCATGTTCCTCTTCAACATCATCTCTATCCTTCCTTTTTCTCGAACAAGGTTGTAGGATCCCTCTTCCCATATTTCTCCGTTAAAGACTATTAAAACAAAAATGCGTAGAGCTTAAAGAATATTAAACTTTTGCAATATAACCATTCAAACAAAAGCTCATGATACACTACTAAAAAAATTAAATAAATAATCATAACATTTTTTAAAAAAAAAGGTGGAAAGGCAACTTACTTGAACTAAACATGAAGGAATGCAAGATGTTTGGTAATATCTCCCCCAAATTTCGCACTAAACTAAGGAATAATACCAAACTTTCTTACCTAATTAACCCGAAGTTGGACATCAAACTTGATTCTAATATTTGTTCACAGAACATCCACAACCTAAAACTTAAGGATTTAAACATTACACAAAACACCTGAGGAAATATTCAACATTCATAAGCCATTAAGAGTTTCAAATCATGTTGACAATCCCAATGCCAAACTTCCAAATTTAATTTGTGGATAAGTAATAAAGAATGAACAAACAACAAAAGGCCTACAAATTCAGAGCCTTAACCACCAAATTACACACTAAATCCACTAAAGCAAACATAAATTAGCTACTAAACAATGTCCAAACAGCTCAGAGACCTTGTTTCCTAGACAAACTAAACGACTCACTTTGACTTTTAATCAAATCATAAATTTCATCTAACATAAGTGAATTCAAGAAGGGGTTTTAGGGGTTTTAGAGGCTTAATACTTACTAAAATTACACAACACGTCCTTGAACCTCGCTGAACAGAAACGAGAGAGAACTCACGTTTGAACTTACTAAAATTAATCAAATCTTGAATCTTGAATCTATCATCAACACGTTATGAGTAACAAATTTATGCCAAACGGAAGCTGGACATTAGAGAACTCACCCGAACTCCAACCACTGCTTGAACCGGCGGCCGCGGGCGTACGACAGGGACGGCGGCGAGAGTGATGCGCTAGAACAGAAACGAGAGAGATAGAGTGGCTGGAGCGGACGTGATGGAAGAAGAAAAACCCACCACCGGACACGATGGGGACGGCCGTGAATGACGATCGGCGAGCTGGAGTGGCTGGAGCGGCGAGGTGGGCGGACCGACGGTAGACGAATGTGTCTGAGGGGGAGCGGCGGCTAGGGCCTGGCGAAGGTGTCCGCCCGAGAGTGAGAGAGATAGTGTTTTTTTCTTAACTTTTATAATATATCTCTTAAACCCTAATATACAAAAGGAACGTTTGGTGTGAGAATATCTAAAATTATAATAATCAAGAAAATATTATTTTATTTATTATTTTCTTATCAAATTATAATAATTTACATCCCAAACATATATTATTTTAACCCAAATTAAAATAATTTATATCCAAATACAAACTATTATAACTCAACTATAATAACTAGGATTATAAATATCGACTTCTTGTCCCAAATGCCCCTAAAGAAAATATTGACAAAAATACCGCCTCCCACCTTATATTTTGAAAAAATGACACTTTTTAAAAGACTTCACTTTTTAAGGAAGGAAAACTTAGTATGATTAATTATTTTTTTTATCCTTCGAACCAATTAATTGTAATCTCATTTCATTATTTACCTCGATCACAATTACTAATAAAAAAAAATAACTACTAATAAATTACCTACATCAACCCCTAATTAATTACAATTTCATTCCATTATCCATAACAATAAGATCGAAAAAAGAGAGATTAGTGAAAGAAAGAAATTAATTGGAAAAAATAAAAAAGATATTAAAAAAATGAAGTGAAGAAGCCTGGTTGAGCTTCATCACATATAAACCAGGTCCTTGTCGGGTTTGATGAGGCAGTGGGGATTGGGTATCCCACCAATTTATAAAAAGGGACAAAATTGAAGTGAAGAAACTCGGTTGGAATTCATAACGCATACACCGGACACTTATCGGGTTGATGGGAATTGGGTATCTCGCTCGGGTTTTCTCGCTCCCTCGCTTTTTTTTTTTTTTTGGTTCAGCACAGAGTGTGATGGAAATGGCGTTAGACAAAGTAAGCAAATAGAACCCGACATTAGACAAACTAAGCAAATCCCCACTTTTAATCAAATCGTAAATTAAGTGTTGGAGCACATAACATAAGTGAATCCAAGAATCCAAGAATCCAAAAACTATTTTGAAGACTTAATACATAACAATACCAATATCACACAACACGTCCTTGAAATTTCCTGATTCCAAATTTTTAATAATTTAATATGTGGTTATTTAATTAATTTATCAATTAACTAAATAAGAGGTTATTTAATTAATTGGCATCAAGGATGAAAAACGAAATACTTGGAGAACGGGTACCACTTCTTCATATAAATTCATCTTATTAGCCCATTTAAGACAAACATTCCTTTTGTGCAAAATCATGCCCTAGCCTCCAAAATAATTCCTTTCTACAATCTCTCTACCTCTAATCCTCCTAGAGATCATTCCTCCAATTCTTGGAATTCTAGAAAATACCAAGGTTATGAAGGAACCGACAAAGGTTCGCAACGGAAGGGGATCGTTCCGATTTTTAGTTTTCACAAAAACTAAGTTTTACAGAATATAAATTATGTAATACGGAATTTTACAGCATGCCTTTTAAAAGTAAAACAGTGAAAAGTAAGGGTTTATGAAATCCTTACCTTTGAAGAACTTTTCTTAAAAAAAACTTTTCCTAAAATAATCATGTACTATCACAAACTCGAAACCCTCGAACTATCAAAATAGTCACCACCAATTGGAGTCCTCTATATTCTCTAGGATGAGAATCCAAGGAGTTGTGGACTCTTGAAATTTTGGTGAGAGAAAATTTGAGATGAGAGGGAGAGAAAAATTTGTGAGAGTTTATTCTTCTGGGAGAAAACTTACAGATAACACACTTGCCAAAAACTTCTATGCATTTAAGAAGAAGAAGAACCAACCCCCACTTATCTCTCTCGAATGTGAAAGCTGAAGGATCTCTTGATGAAGAGCATCCATGAGCGCATTCAAATCTTTCTGATTTCATCATGACCGAAATACAACATATACATTCTAACATACAGTTATGCAAATTCACACTAATTAAAGGCATGCTTTGATCAATAAAATACAAAGGGAAAGAGTTCTCATACCAGTTGAAGACCCTCTTCAAGTTTGAAACTCTGACGCAGCGGAAGACCTCTACATGATCTCTATTGCCCAGCAAACAAGTCAGTTGCAGTAGCACGGTTGTTTACATGAACGACAGCAACACGAACAAGTGAACGCAATGAAGATGACACCACCAAAATGGAGCCTTTGGTAATCTCAGAGTGAGAATCTAAAGTGTGATCTTTGGTAAGTTGGTAAGTTTGGTAGAGGTTGGAGAATGAACTAATCATGTAGACAATAAGCAAGTATGAGAGAAAAGAAAGTTGTCGTACAGCTAAGTGCTTATCGTTTAGAAGAAGCTACATGATCGTGTAGGTTTTACTAAGCGATCGTTTAGTAAAAGGTGGACAATCGTTTAGAAAACACGGCACACTATGCGATCGTTTAGGAAAGCTAAGTGATCATTTAGGGCCTAGCTGCGATCGTTTAGGCACGAGGTGTGCAATCGTTTAGGCGCTGAGCGACTATCGTATAGGCTCTCGACTTATGCGATCATTTATGTTTCCACATCGATGCCAAAATTTTCAAACTTTGTGAAATGAAACCAATTTTCATTTTATCTTTCAGTTACCATGACTGAAGCGGCTGCTCCCACTAACGCACATCCGAGGGAAATTTTAGGCTAATTATCATATAATGAACCAATTCAATAATTAATAAATATAATCATATTATATTCTTACCCTATAGTTTGATATCACATATCTACTACAGTAATTTTTCCTCTACTTGATATAAATCTTACTTTTATTTAATTTCCTCCAAAATAATGTATCTCATACATTTAGTCAATTATATCATATATAATTGAACTCCCTCTTGTCAATTTGAACATTTTAAATTAACCCAAAAACGGATTCTCGACTTTATCCAAGCTATCCAGGGGATCTAATGGACCTGTGGCTCGAAGCTCCAACGGTACGTGAATAGCTGACTAAACTCTTTAGCCACGAGATCCACCATCCGTTAACTGTCAGACATTCCACTAAAGACCAATAGCTAAACTCTTCTTACCACAGATATATTTTTATGTCCATCGGATATAACCAATCATGAGTACGATGACCCTTCACAGATGCTCGTAAGTACAACTAGGCCATTTTACCATTTTGCCCCTGTAGTTACATCTCACTCCTTAAGTATCACTGATTCCTCTAATGAACAATACAACATAGTCCAACTATCTGTGAACACCTCTCAGGCCAAGAGAAGGTGTGTGGTGCCACATCGTTCAAGCCATGGAATCAGCCCTTAAGAGAGCTATCTATCTACTTGCCCCTACCTCGGGGAAGGAATGAATTCTATCTTGTGTAGCTGAGTTCCCAGCTCCTAAATCAGACGAATCCCCAAAATGGTAGGTTTGAATCAGCGACCTGGCAACTCGCACCCATACAAATCAAAGGACCGCCCTCAATGGCAGGAGTTCCCAGCTCACTCAGGATTGAGGTCATGTTACGTATGGTCATCCTAGTGAAGTGAAGTCTCTATCATGAACGGTGTTATATAATGAGACGTTAACACTTCGTGGTCAGTTCTTATACAAACTCTTTGTATAGGACGCCCCCGCTTGCATGTCCCCAGCACGAATGATCAGGATCAGACCATCTATGACAAGTCACAACATTTGTGACAATTCCACAAAGCGGGTTGCATCCGTAGCGTTTCCAAGATAAGGTTTCCCTCCTATATACATATACTACAGGCCATTTTGGTTATCACTCAAGACATGATCCACTTATATGTCACCACATACATGCTTAAGTTACATACAGATAACTAGCAATTTTATGTTTATTGGTTTGTGGTAAAGCAAATAAAACACAAATGAGCATAAAATAAGATGTGAAGTAAATATCATATATTATACAACACAAGCGTTCGTACAAACTGTTTACAAACTACAGGACACGAGACTTTAGGGCATCAACCCCAACAAAAGCAAGAGAGAATTAAAGGTAGGAATTTATTTCCCTCCCACTTGAATTCAAAATTAAAATTAATTAATTAATTAAAAAATAAACTAATTTTAATTATATATATATGCTATATCATATATAACATATAACCTATTGTTTAATATTGTATCATATACAATATAACCTAAAGTTTTAATTCTCTCATCAATGACAATTAATATAAAATTAAATTCAATTATATGAATCAAATTCATGTAGTTAATATTTGAATCATATTCAAATATTTATTTCCTCTCAAATAAACTTCATAGTATAATGTATCAAATACATTATAGTAACTATATCATATATAATTAAATTAAATTAATTATAACACATATAATTAATTTGAATAATTCAAACTAATTCAAAATTGACTCTCATTTAATCCTTGTTGAGCTACAGAGGGGACCTCATGGACATATAGATTGAAGCTCTAATGGTATTTAAATAATTAATTGAACGCTTTAATTAAATTATTTGACATCCATTAACTTTCGGGCACTCCACTAACGACCGACAATTGCACTCTTCGCACTACAAATATATTTTTGTGTCCATTGGATATAACCAGTCAATAGTATAATGACCCTTCATAAATTGCTCGTAAGTATAACTAGACCAAAATTACCATTTTTCCCCTGGAATAATGCGACATCCCAAGTTGTTCGTAATTTAAATTCAATGTTTTCGTCATATTCAAGAACATTTTTGAATTTTGGAAATTTAATTGAATTACTATAAAAAGGGATGATATGAATTTTCACTTGAATTACTAAAATATATTTTACTTAACTCCTCCAAAAGTCTTATCTCTCTCAGTAAGAATTTCCATCTTGTAGAATTCTCCTTTGCCAATTTTCATGCTTTTAAACTCCAAAAGACTTTTGTTTGTTCAAATTTGCCCAACTTGGATCTCCTCATCCCAATAAGGCTATGGATTTAATCTAGGCACTCTAAAATAATCCTTCGACCCAAACAAATAACACTTTGCTTTATCCTCTTTTAAGTCCAATCTCATATCCAACTATTTTGACTTCCTTTAATGACATCAACTTAGCTAGATATTCCAAAAGAATTCTTCATATCATTACACATACTTTACCTAATTCATCAATTTCCTAGTATTACCAAAGTGATTATGACTTATTAATCCTTTCCAAACTTCCTATCGAAATGTTTGGTTTTAATATCTTAGAACAAAATAAATCTATAGTCTCTTCTTCTTCTCCTTCTTATCCATAAAACAACGTTTAACCTTATACTTGAGTACGTGGCTTGTGAAAGAATTTATTTATATTACCATCAATTGCACTACCCAACACAAAATATATCACTATTCTTAATGAATCCTTGTCTAAACAATTTTATTCCTTGGCTTAAATATATACATACCTTTATTCCTAAATTGTCATAACTCTACATAGTTTCATCAACCTTTAAGATCTCTGAATTGAGGTATATATATTTGTTCGTTTCTAACGGAATTTCCATGAGGTAAACTAGTGCCAAGTAACCTCATAATTTTATTATACCATTTGTAATGCCCCAGGCCCAAGATTTGAAATCTAGATTTGGCATTTGATGGCCCTAACATTCCCCTACATCTTCTGCAACTTGGCTACACCGTAAAATAATTAATTTCATTAAATTTTAATATAATTACTGTAAAATTTACTCGGTATAACAAGCAAGCCAAATTCCTTAATTTGAAGCAAGGGGTTATGTCAGTAGAGAAGTATGAGCAAAAATTTGAAAAGTTGTCCCATTTTTTCCTTGAGCTAATGGTTACAGAGGCGGCAAGGATAGAAAGGTTCGTTCAGGGCTTGAGAAGCGGATTACGAGGTATGGTTCATGGTCTTGACCTCAAAACCTACGTCGCAGCACTGTAGAAAGTCGTGAGAATCGACGCTGATTTCTAGGAGGGAGATGAGTACAATAAGTCATTTGGAATTGGGTCCTCTACAAGACAGAAAAAGAAGGCAGAGTAGAGGAATTTGGAGCCTTAACAAAAGAGTCAGAATACGAGCAAAGCTCCACGTCAGTGGGGCATCAGGGCCCTCAAATAGCTGTTAAAAAGGATAAGCTGGTATGTTCGACTTATGGTAGACGTCATTGGGGACAATGTTTGGTTAGTACTAGAGTTTCTTTTTGGTGTGGCCAGAGGGGGCACATGTCGGAGAAGTGCCTAAGGAGGAATGCATCTGAAAACATAGGCCAACCTGCGAGCTCATATCAAGGAGGCTCGGGCCGTCAACAGCAGTAGAGTAGAGTGTTTTCCACCACTCGACGTGAGGCCGAGAAGTCTGGCACAATTGTGATAGGACATTCCCCATCTTGGGACACTATGCATTGGCTTTGTTTGACTCTTATTCATCTTGCTCATTCATATCATCAACATTTGTAAAACATGTCATGTTAGGGTCAAAACCCTTACAATATGCTCTATCAATTTCCACTCCATCAGGAAAAATCATGTTAGCTACTGAAAAGATAAAGATATGTTAGGTAGAAATAGCAAATCATACATTAGATGTGACCTTGATAGTTCTAAACATGCGTGATTTTGATGTGATATTGGGCATGGATTGACTAGCTACTAATCATGCTAGTATAGACTACTCTCGCAAGAAGGTTATTTTTAATACTTCTATGGAAGCCAGCTTTAAGTTTAAAGGGGCTAGGACTGTGGTCCTGCCTAAAGTGATTTCAGCTATGAAGGCCAATAGATTGTCTAACCAAGGTGCCTAAGTTATCTTGGCCGATGTGGTTGACACTAGAGAAGCTGGAGTCTTCTTGACCTAAGAACCAGTAGTAAGAGACTACCAAAATGTTTTTCCAAAGGATCTTCTAGGTTTTCCACCACACCGGGAGATAGATTTTGCTATCGAGTTGGAGTCGGGCACAACTCCTATCTCGAAAGCTTCATACAGAATGGCTCCAAAAAAATTGAGAGATCTTAAGATTCAGTTGCAAGATTACTGAATAAAGGTTTCATACGCCCTAGTGTGTCACCGTGGGGTGCACCAGTACTTTTTATAAAAAAAGAAGGATAGATCATTACGTCTCTGCATTGACTACAGGGAGTTAAATAAAGTGACTATAAAAAATAAGTATCCACTTCCCAAGATTGATGACTTGTTTACCATTTGCAGGGAGCTACGATGTTCTCCAGGATTGATCTTCGGTCAGAGTACCATCAGTTGAGAATAAAGGATAGTGATATCTCCAAGACAACTTTCCGTTCGAGGTATGGGCATTATGAGTTCATCGTGATGTCGTTCAGTTTGACGAAAGCTCTAGCAGTATTTATGAACCTAATGAATAGGGTGTTCAAGGAGTTCCTTGACACTTTTGTGATAGTTTTCATAGATGACATATTGATTTACTCCAAAACAGAGACAAAACATGAGAAGCATTTACGGAAAGTTTTGGAGACTTTGAGGGCGAATAAGTTATATGCAAAGTTTTCTAAATGTGAGTTTTGGTTAAGGCAGATGTCTTTTCTAGGACATGTGGTGTCAAAGAAAGTGGTCTCCATTGATCCTGCAAAGATTGAGGTAGTTACGAGTTGGCCTCGTCCAACCACAGCCAGTGAGGTGCGCAACTTCCTGGGGTTAGCAGGCTACTACCGGCAATTTGTGAAGGATTTTTCTGTATGGCCACTCCATTGACTCAACTGACTAGGAAGGGAGCTTTTTTTTTTTTTTTTTTTTTTTTTCCGGAGTAAGGTTTGTGAGGACAGTTTTCAAGATCTCAAACAGAAGTTGGTTTTAGCTCCAGTTCTTATAGTGTCAGACGAATCATGTGGTTTTGTTATTTATAGTGACGCCTCCAAGAAAGGGTTGGGGTGCGTGTTGATGCAGTAGGGTAAGGTAGTTGCTTATTCCTCTCATTAGTTGAAGAGTCATGAATAAAACTATCTCACACATGATTTAGAATTGGCAACAATGGTTTTTGCCTTAAAGATCTGAAGGCATTATTTATATGGGAGTGAAGGATCTCTAAATATAGAGAACCAATGAGCGGAAGCAGATCGTTCCAAATCCCATTATGAAAGAACATGAACATTTATAATCAAACAGGACAGTTATGGATCAAGGAGTAAATTACAACATGCTACAAAGGTAAAACAAATAAGGGACCGAGTGAACATACCTTTGAAGAACTTTTCTTCTAGTATTCCCTCGATCATCAGCAAAGCGTTCAACAACACAAACGCAACGTGAGTAAATCAGCACACTACACGAACTGGTAGAACCTCGAACACAATCGAGTAAACACTACAAGAATTTTTACCTGTTTTGACATTTTTTTCCCGACGCATCAATTTTCGTCGACATAGACTAGTTTCTCCCAACGTAGTTTTAATTCGTCGGCTAAAATGAAGCAAGACCTACATTTTTTTTTTACATATTTATGCCAATGCAACTAGACACTTATCTTGACACACAACGCGTCGGCCAACGTTTTAAAAAAATTACTTTTCATTTTCCCCCTGTTTTTTCCTTCCCCCTTTTTCCTAATTCTCACTTTATTTTTCCCCCATTTCTTTTCTCACTCCACTTTTCCACCATTTTCCTCCCACTCCCCTCCTCCCCACACGTTTTTTCCTCCCATCTCCCCCCTTCCAATTCACTTTTTTCTTTGCAAGCTTGGAGGTCTAGTGGCCGCTCTTCCGATGGAAGCAACTGCACACTCGGACGCCGACGCTGCACGCTACTCCAACTCCGACAGTTGCACGTTGTAAGTTTACCTATTGTGTTAACACAATGTTTTTTTTTTGTTGATTAACATTGATTTTTCTTGAAAAAACAAGTTAAATGGTGGGTATTAGAGTGTCATTGACTAAAATAAAGATCTAATTGAAACTTAAAATAAAGATCTAATTGAAACTTTTAAATTATACATTAGCTCATTTCCAACAACTTCTCCTTTTTTTTAAATGATTAAAATGAATGCATTAAAAAAGAACACACTTTTTTACATTATATTAGTGAGTTTTAACTAAAGGTTGTAAGTTGTAGTTGAATATACTCTTTTTTCTCTATCTTACTTGTATTTGTAGCATCCAATAAACATTTATCTTGTAATTGTTGTTTTTCTACAAATAGTTGAAAAAAATGGGGTGAAAAGATTTGAATTACATAGATGATGATAAGAATTTTGACATTCAATTATTATGTGATTTATGTTGATGGAAAAAAAAGAAAGTAATATTTATAAAGTTAGAGAGAGACACTCCATTACTTATTTAACTAAATGTAAAAATGTGTGTTTTGGAACTTAATTTGTTTATAGATTGTGGCTAGAGGGACTCCACTAGCATTTGCGAGTTCAAAAAGCTTGTAAAAAAAATATCGTATATAAAAAGCATTAGAAAACTATTCTTGTGGACATGGAGTTATAAGATGAATTTCAATTGTTATCTAGTTTCTTTAGGTAATATGTTTGTTATCCATACTTTTTTAAGAACTTTTTAGGTTGCTTTAAGAGTCAAAATATCATTTGACTACTTTTTAAGAGTTTTTTAGTTTGGCTTTGAGAGTGAAAGTGCCTCTTAGATACTATTTATGAGCTTTTAAGTTAGTTTTGAGAGTCAAAGTGACTTAAAGGAACTTTTGAAGTTTTTTTTAGAGTCGTCGCTTAGACAAATTTTAGGAGCTTTTTAATTTGAGTTGGAGAGTGAAAGTGACATTTGGGAACTTTTTAGTTTGTGTTTGAGAATCAAAGTGACATTTAGTAATTTTTAGATTATTTTAAGAGTGGGAATGCTTTTTAGACACTCCTTAGAAGCTTTTTTGGTTGGTTTTGAGAGTTAAAGTAACTTTTAGAAATTTTTTAGGTTTTTTTAGAGTCAAAGTTTCACTTAGGTAATAATAAATTTTAAATTTTTGTACCAAAAAAAGGAGACAAATAAGAAGAGTAGAAAATGTCTCAACTTCAATCATTGTTGTGAGTCAAAATTCTTTCTACAAGTGCAAAATGAATTAATATGATGCAAATTCATTGTTGTTTTATTCATTATCCCATTATATCTGACTAATAATTTTTTTTTTTATTAAACTATATACAACAAACAATGGTGAAGATGTCGGCTTAGTGGAATTGTTTCACGAAAGTCACTTCTCAGAGAAGGATGAGTGGGTAAGCGAAGCTGGCAAAGATGCATATGTATGTTGTATTATAGTATACATGTGTAAATTTATGTTAAATATGTGTGTTTTAGTGAATTTAGGAACTTGTTACATTGTTAAATTATATTATACTTTGTTCTTGGCTTATTTGTAGGGATCTGAGAGTTGAATTATATGCTTTTAGGACTATCGAATGACAGGTTTAGCCTTGAAAGAAATTTAGGTGGATTTAAGGGGGAGAGATTCACTTCGACATTTTCTATGCATTTATTGCTACTTTGTAAGTTTAAATGACATTATTTAGGTGGAACTAGGACACGTTCATAGTTTGGGAAGGAGGGATGTATATGTTTTAATTGTATTTTAGATTATCTTGAAGCCTAATTGCGCACTTTAAAGGAACTTTGTTGATCTTGACTTATTTGTAGGGATCCGATAGTTGTTGAGGTTTAAAGGGCGTTTATGTATTTGTTTAAGTGGATTTACGACATGCTTGTAGTGTGTGTGTGTGGGGGGGGGGGGAGTTCATATCTTAATTATAACCATTTTAATCACTTTTTAGATAGTAAAATAGTTATTTGTGGTGTCCATGTTTTAATTATGAACATTCACGACATGTTTGTAGCTTGAGAGGGGGATCATTCCTCATAACCATTTTAAATATTTTGTTTAAGTCTTTGTGTGATTGTTAAGATCTTTTTGTGCATTTTTCTTTGTTGATTTTAAGAAATCTTTCATAATATTTGTTTTTCTTATTTCAGGTCGTTCGTGTAAATTCTTAAAGATTATTTTTTGGAGATTGCGAGAAGATTTTGAGATGATTACTTAGTTGGTTTAGTATTTCACTTATTTGGATTTAGGGTATTTTAGCTTAGGGAAGATTAAACTTTTTTTGTGTAGGGGATTTTAAGAAACTAGAAAAGTTCAAATTTAATTGCATACACAGTTTTTTTTTTTTTTTTTTGTACAATTTTATTGCTTATGTATTTAATATTAGTCTTATTTTTAAATAAATAAGCTTACTTTTGTTATATTTGTCCCCAATTGATTTGTTTGAAGATTAATTTTTGTTTGTGCATAATTAGGTATTCAATAAATAAAAATGTGGTAATTTATTTGTTACAAAAAATATATAAAATTATAAACAAATGTCGATGCAAATAAACATTGTCAGAAATCTGTCTATTGAAATGAAAATTTTTGTTGTTTAAAAATATGCTTTTGTCGACGAAAATTGTATTTTGTTGGGAAAACACATATGTCGACAGGAACAATTGTGTTGCCAAAATTGATATTTATGCTGACGAAGATAGTTTTCATCGGGACGCACTTCTGCCGACATGGATACGATGACGATTATGCCGATGCAAAAAAAATGAGTTGGCATAACCTATCCCGACTTTTTTAGTACTTTGCCTGATGTTTTTGTGCGCGGGGAAAGGTGAAAATTCTTGTAGTGAAAACTCGATTCTCGATCATCGAATAGAAACTTAACACTACCATAAGGCTACCTTGGTATTCTCGGTGTGAGAATCCAAGAGGTGTGGACTTTGTATGGATTTGGAAAAGGGAAAGAGGAACTGGATGATTGGGTAAACGATCGAGTAAGTAGTAAAAGGAAGAAGTCTATCACATAGACTTGTGTACTCGACCGTTTAGCAAGTGAGTCACTATCGTATAGTATCCTCGATCAATCGTTTACTCTCTCAAGTAAGCTATCGTATAACTTGATGTCTTTTGCGCGTCACTTACAAAATCAAAGCGGTTTTCACTTTTTATCCATTCGGTTGCCATAAACTTACTAAAACCACCCACTAAGGTGGTTATTGGAGAAAAAACCGAAATCAATTATCTTATAATTAATTTCATTATAAATAAATATAAGAACTAATTTATCATATTATATTTATAATTTATAATTTTAATATCACATCATATGTAATATATAAACCATAGTTCTTTTTCTCCTTTATGGCATTTAATATAAATCATATTTATATTAATTCCTCCAATTAAATAATGTATCAAATACACGAAATCAATTATATCACATATAATTGAATTAATTTATTAGATCATATATAATCAAATTCCCTCTTGTTAATTTGAACACTTCAAACTACCCAAAAATTGATTCTCAACATTAATCCAATGAGCTACCAAGGGGACCTTATGGACCTGTAGCTTGAAGCTCCAATGGTATGACGATATCCACCATCTGTTAACTGTCGAGCACTCCACTAAAGACTGATAGCTGCACTCTTCGTACTACATATATATTTTTATGTCCATCGAATATAACCAATCAACAGTACGATGACCCTTCACAATTTACTATTTTGCCCCTGTAGTTACATCTAACTCCTTAAGTACCACTAATTCCTCTAATCAACAATACATCATAATCCCACTATGAGTAAACCCTTGCTCGGGCCAAGAGAAGGTGTGGCGCTACATTGTTCAAGCCCCAGAATCAACCTTTAAGGGATATCTACTTACCCCTACTTTGGAGAAGGAGTGAATTCTGTCTTGTGTAGTTGAGTTACCAGTATTGGGTTTTATGTCCTACAAACTTGCAGTTTGTAAAATGATAAACATTTTCTATAATCAATATACTTGTTATTGATCTCATAAATTGTATGAAATTCTAAATCCAATAAACTAAGACCCATGACTATTATATGAGTACTTGAACTTTATGTGGAGACATAAGAGTGGATCGGGTTCCAGTAAATAGTCAAAATGATCTATGGTACATGAATGAGGTTAGGTATCTTATTCTGGTAACACCATTGGATGTGGCCTACTTTGTAGTTGTTACAAAGAGTTGTAAAATGCTACATACGATGTGATCCTAATTCGTACATGTTATGACATGAGGAGTGGGGGCGTCCTATGCAATGAGTTTGCATAATATCAGGACCAAGAAATAAGTCACTCTTACTTTATAACGTTGTTTATTGTTTAAGACTGACTATTTCACCTAGATGACCTAGGTAACTCGATCTTAATCTTGAGCTAACTATGAATTTCTATTTATTCGGGATTGCCCTTAAATTTGCATAGTTGAGGGTTGGCTCAACAGCGCCAGCTCAATAAGACTTCCATTTCAGGGGTAAGATTGGATAGATAACTGGGAACATAGGGTGCAAGAAGGAATTCCCATCTACTCAATTTAAGGATAGGAGAAAGGTTGTTCTCTCAAGTACTGAATTCAGGTCTTGAACAAGGGGCCCCACCCTCCCACTTGGCTGAGAGAGTTTGGTTTAGTGATTGGATCACAAACTAGTTGTTCATTAGAGGATCAGTAGAGACTTGAAGAATAAGACGTAATCCCGGGGGTAAAACAGATATTTGACCCAACCGTTATTATGAATAACCTATGAAGGGTCGACTTGCTGATTATGGTTAAATCATGTGGACATAATATATCTACAGTGAGGGGAGTGCAACTATGAGCTTTAGTGGAGTGACCCATTAGTTAACGAATGGAGATTAATTTGGTCTAATGAGTTTAGCTAATTAATCTCGGATCGTTGGAGCCCATGATTTGTAGGTCCGCGAGGTCCCTTTACTAGCTCGTAACGGACTAGCTCTAGAATAGCGTGATAAGTTAATTTGAATCGTTCAAATTAGAATTAAGGGAATTAGTAATATATGAGATATAATTACATGTTTAATTTTAGAATTAAACGAAATAGGAGAATTTATATATTTAAATATCATTTAAATATATAAAGATGGATATGTGTTAAAAAAAATTTAATATTTGATATCAAATTAATTAAGTTTTATTTAATAATTAATTTATGAAATTAATTATTTTTTTCAAAAATCAAAATAGATTTAATAAAATCAAATTTTGATTTTTTGAGATAAAATTGCAAAAGGAAAAGAAAACAAAACACTTAAATGGAAAAAAAGATTTTTTCATTATCCATCACCAAGTAGCTCACTCAAATGACAATATCTTTGCCTTGTCTTCTCCAAGCATGAGCTGCAACTCACAACTCTTCTCTTTGCATGTTGATCTGCAATATAATGAAGAGATTAGAGTGAAAATCGGGCATGCAATCTATAGAGTTTTTTAGAGAAAAACTGGTTTGAAGAAAGGTTCTTCAACAAGGTTGCTACAGTGAGTTTCTCTCCTTTATCCCTTGATTCAAGTTTATTTTGAGTCCCACAACTCAATCTAGAGCACCAAGAAAATAGTGAGGAAGGTCTTGAAGTGGTCTACAATAAGATTTGGAGAAGATAGCAGTTGATGAAGGAGCTTTGTAGAAGTTTTACAACAGGTATGTCTTGAAACTCACTTTTTTCTGTAAAAGCATGCTTTATATATTGCCAAAATTAGCGAATTTAAGTGCTTAGATGATCTCTGTGCTTTTGCTACTGTTGATACAATCCTACAACCAGCTCCCCAATCATACGAATCCCCAAAGGACCGCCCTTATAGGCAGGAATTCCCAATTCACTCAGAATTAAGGTCATGTTACCTCTGGTCATCCTAGTGAAATGAAAGTCTCTATCATGAACGACATTATATACTGAGACTAAACATTTCATGGTCCGATCTTATATAAACTCCTTTGTATAGAGCATCCCTGCTCATATGTCTAATACATGAATGGTCAGGATCAGACCATTTGTAGCACTTTACAACACTTGTAACATCTACAAAGCGAGCCACACTTGTAGTTTCACCAGGATAAAATTTTCCCCCTTTATCCATATACTACAGACCATTTAGGTTATCACTTAAAGCATGATCTATTTGTATGTCTCCACACACATGCTTAAGTTACAACGATAACCAGGGATCTTAGTTTATTGGTTTGTGGTTAATGCAACTAAAATATCTCATATTTTATAGACTGAAATGAATAATATCTCATATTATAAATCATCAAAAATTTTATTCATACAGATGCCTTACTAAACGATCGCTTACTAAATCCTCTGTGATTGCTCATAAACTCCTACACGATCACATCTTTTACCTTAGAATAGCACAATGAAATTGTGTCCAGGGTCACGGTCCCAATGGCGTTTTTAAACCTTGTAGAAAAGACACTTACTGGTTTTCCAACATTCTCAACAATGGTAATTGGGATCCGCCCATGTCGATGTACATATAACCAAATTAATGTTTCGGTTGTGCCTTCACCCACACTTCCGTTTTGTTCTAGAATTGGATCTTATAACAAGATCAAATGCACTACTTCAATTAAAGGTTACAATAATATTTAGATGTTTAACCTAAGATTACTATTATCACTTGATGCGATGGTCGTGCCTGCCTTTATCGAGGGACTCGTAGTCAAAGTGTTAGCTTCCCTAACTAGTTCATTTGCTAGACGATCTTGACGGTGCCTTACCATAATTCTACAACCAAATAAAACATGAATAACATCAAACATACTTTAAACGTATATAATGTTGGGATTGGTGTCCTAATTCTCCTGGAGTTTCGTTGTTTTGTAAAGATACACATAGTTTGATGAATAAAATAATTGTTATTTAATTCTGGCATTTACTCATATCCAATAAACAAAGCTCATTGGTTATCTTATGTGAACTTAAGCATGTATATGTGATATATAAGTGGATCATGCCTTAAGTGATACCTAAATAGGTCTATAGTATAAGGATTAAGGTGGGATACCTGATCCTGATGACACTACGGATACAACCCGCTTTGTAGAGGTTTGCAATTGTTGTAAACTACTACAGATGGTAGATCCTGACCATTCATGTGGAGATGTGTGAGCGGGGGTGTCCTATACAAAGAGTTTGTATAAGACATGGACCACGAGATGACTAGACTCTGTACATAACGCCGTTGATATTAGAGACTTACATCTCATCTAAATGACCATAGGTGACACGACCTCAATCCTGAGTGTTTTGGGAACTCCTGCCTTTAAGGTCGGTCCTTTGATTAGTATGGGTAAAAGTGGCCAGATTCCCAACTCAACATGCCTACCTTTTTGGGGACTTGTCTAATCTGGGAGCTAGAAACTCAATGCATAAGATGGAATTCACCCCTTTCCTGAAGTAGGGATAAGTAGAGGGATTGCTCCTTTAAGGGCTGATTCTGGGGCTTGAACATAGTGGCCACAGCTTCTCTTTGGAAGTGAGGACTCAGTCATAGTAGGACTATGACTTATGCTCATTAGAGGGATCAGTGGTACTTAAGAAGTTAGATGTAACTACAGGGGCATAACAGTTATTGGCCAAGCTATACTTACAAGCGATTTGTGAAGGATTGTCGCACTGCTGATTAGTTAAGATGGACACATAATATATATCTGTGGTAAGGAGAGTTCAGTTATCAGTCTTTAGTAAAGTGTCTGATAGTTAATGGATGGTGGATCCCGTGACTAAAGAGTTTAATCAGTTATTCACGTACGGTTGAAGATTCGAGCTACAGGTCCATAAGATCCCCTTGGTAGCTCAATGGATTCAGTTGAGGATCAATTCTTTGTGTTGTTTTGAAATGTTCAAATTGACAAGAGATATTTCGATTATAAATGATATGATCAGTATGATGTATGAGATACATCAAGTGGAGGATTAATGTAAATGAGATTTACATTAAGAACCATGGAATAGAAAAAGAACTATGGTTTATATGTTTCATGAGATGAAATATTTAAACTATAGGCTATAATATAGTATGATAAGTTGGTTATCATTTATATTTATAATAATATTAATTATTGAATAATTAATTTTTTTTTCTAATAACCAATTAAGTGAAAGGTTATTGGTAGTTCATATTAACTGTGAGATAAAAGGAAAATTGTTTTCCTAATTTTAGTAAGTTTTTGTCAAAAAATTATTTTTGAGTTTTCTCTCTCGGAAAAAGGAATCTCACAGAACGGAGCTTGTCAAGTAAATATAGATTTACTAAACGACAGCTTGAGCGAAGTAAACGATCGTGTAGTGTTTTGAAAGCGACAGACACGATACTAAGCGATGGGCTAAACGATCGCTTCACTTTTGCTAGACAATCGCTTAGCTTTTGCTAAACGAGTGGGCATTGACCTATAAGATAGGTTTCTGTCTTCTCTCACTTGCCCAATCGTGTACATGATTGTTCATTCTTCCTTCTTCTGCCTCAATCCAAGTCCACACAGAGCCCACCCTCTGGATTCTCACACCGAGAATACCAAGGTAGCCTTCTTGGTGGTGTTATACTCAACTCAACACTGTCGAGGTTTTGTGAAGGCCATTCGTGTTTCTGGGGTGTTCATGACCAAGGAGATCGCTGAGGATGAGTGTGTAGTGTTCATGCCGTGGAGCGGTCATGTTGTTCGAGCGTTCGAGGTTGCTGTGTTTGAGCGTTCGTGAGCAAGGAGTGTGGAGATAAGTCTACAAATGTTTGTAGCATTTTCCTTGTTCATTTGTAGTTTTCATGCTATAATTTATGTAATGAATGCATAACCATTTGTTTCTTATTCGACTGTAATTTGTAATGTTCATACATGATTGTAATTTGGAATGATCTATTCCGCTGCTCATGGAAATCCTTGTGTTTGATTTCCTTCAATTGGTATCAGAGCCAGGTTGTTCTGATATTCCAAATTACAACTCTGTTTTGAACTTCATTTTACAATCGCGGTGGGTTTCTGCATTTGTGGTTAATTGTTTTCTGCATTTGTGGTTGAAGTTGATGAATGTTTCGGGTTTAATTGTCTTTAGTTAAAGCTTTCTGTAATTACAATGTGTTAATTATAAGGCCCCCTGTGTTTTTGGGCATAATTAACTTTGCAATCGAGTTTGTAATTCAAAGAGTTTGAGTTGTCGAGTCGTTCGTGATGAGGTTTCGAAGCATGGAGATGCAGTTCTCAACGAAGAAGAAGACCAAGTATTGGTTGTATTGTGTAGCCTTAGGTAAGCGATCGTTTAGATTTTTCTAAACGATCGTGTAGTCTTTACTAAATGATCGTTTCCCATATGCTAAGCGATGGGGTAAATCGTTTACTCTATCGCGTAGTGTTGGTTGCCCGATCACGTAGACGCTAGAGGTAGACGATCGTAGTTGGAGCATGTGATGCTCATCGTTTAGTAAAAGGTATGCACTAGAAAATCGTGTAGTTAGCAAGCCTCATTTCTTAGTTACTGCCTACACGATCGCGCGTATACGATACGGAGGTGCTAGCTAAGCGATCACTTAGGAGATGGTGCTTCGCGGCATTGTAGTCGTTTAGACAATCGCAGAAGGTAGGCGTCGTGCGGAGCACACTAAGCAATCGTGTACCTCCGACTTCATCGCTTAGTAAAAGGTGCACAATCGTGTAGTAATAACTAAACGATCGTTTAGATTTTTCTTAGCAATCGTGTAGTAGTTGCTAAATGATCGTTTAGCTCTAGGAGCATTGGTAAGCGATCGAGCAAAGCGTTTGTTTTATCATGTAGACGATCGCAGGGAATTTTGTACACGATGGTTGGAGACACGATGCTTTGCCTGATTGGTTTAAGACCTGGTTCGCCTGTTTAAACCGGAGACTCCTTGTCTTTGTAATAGTTAGCTTTAATTTTTGTGATTCTAAGGAAATTTTACCCGGTTCATCAACATTGGTTTATTATACATGTGATGTATGGTGCTTAAATGCCAAAGTGTTTGACATATAGTTCAAAACCCACCTTAGGTTGTGCTCATGCATCATGTATTATAAATGTTATAATCGAGCATGAAGAAATTACTTAAAAGCATGCACATGCATCATGAAATATAAGAGTTATATTTTGCATATAGTGAGCATTGTCATGCATCATCCTTTTATTATAAGTGTTATAGTCTAAGGGTGAATGGAAGCATGTTTTGCTTGTTTCATTGCTGTTTTTGTATAAGTGTTATATAAAAGAAGTAGCAATGAATGGACAATGCATTGAGCATGACACTTAGACTGTTTATAATCGTTATGAATGCCTTGTATATGTTAGCTTCGCATTATGGTTTGGGTTTCCGTTTATAAGTGTTATAAAGGAAATTAGACCTCAAATCAATAAGAAAGAGTTGCATGCGAACTTAGGGTGAACTCATGTTTTTAAAAAGGTTTTAAAATTGGATTGAGATAGACCTAAGTTCAATTGGTTGTAAAGAGTTTAGTAACCTAGATTAATCTTTTAAAATCAGTTTAATAGGATTAAGTTGGTTGGTATAAAAGATTAAATTTGTTGCAAACCTATCTATAAGGGACCTTTTATCTAAGGCGGGTTCTGGATAGGATGAGGTTCTTAAGTTGACGAAAACGTTACACCCCTACATGGGAACCTACCTGGAAAGGTGAATTAGATATATTTTCAAGAAGCATGCGACGATTTGGTCAAAGGCTCTGTTAAAGAGTTTAATGAATGATGATCAAAAGTTGTTTCACTACCAAGGTAAAAGTTACTATTGGGCAAACCTAAAACTCACTTAGTTAAAATCCTTAGCCGTGTTTTTTCTAAGTAAACTAAACCCTAGGTTATAAAATACTTAGTGGGAGGAAAAGATTTATTTGATATGTCTATGATTCCACTCACGTTTCTCCATGTATGTTCACACCGTGAGATTCATGCTTGGCCTCGTGGTGCCCTAGGATCATCCACCTTTGGATGGTGTTTGCATGAGTCAATATCAAGGTGGACGGAGAGAATGTTTATAGTAAATGGGTGAAGGATGAGTGTCAGCACGTCCGATGGCCTCTATCATTGGTTCACACGTGAGATCATTCTGTACTCCCTCATGTTGCCTTTGAACGTCCCCCATCAGATGGGTTTTGTGCAGTTGGTCAAGATCAAGGTGAACTTCATAAATGGATAGGGTCGCTTTAGGTTTTTCCCTAATTAGATTTTTTTCCCTTCGGATTGGCTTTTTGGGGCGGCCTCTAGGGCTTAAAATGGCAGGTCACACTTATGGGAGATTGTTAAGTAAGTTAATGATCTCTTGGCCAAATTAATGATGGCTAGTCGTTAAAGGAGCAAGAGTTGTTCTGGTATTAATGACTGGTTGAGATTCTCAATTCAGAGAAGGGATAACTGATCTCCCTTCGACGACTTTTGTCCTAAACCTTTGAAGCGTCATTGCAAAACTAGATGTCACACGGGGTTCATATTAGTTTTGCTAAAACCTTATATGATGTTGTTTTGTTTTACAACAGGTATTTGCTTAAAACCTAACGTAGGTCAATGGGTTTTTCTTTTCAACAACTCATTAATATTCTCGTTTAAAGCTTTTAATATGACCGACTATTTACAGTGGAAAGAATCGTGTGAAACGAATTTCGTGGCAAACAACCTTGGTCCCACTACTCTCCAAAAGAGGAGACAAGACTATAAATATGATTTATTGGTCTTGGAGACGTGTTTGATAGAGAATGATGATTTTGCCTGGATCCTAGATTCAGGTGCTACCAATCATGTCAGTTCCTCTTACCAAGGATTCAGTTCTTAGCAAATGTTGCAACAAGGAGAGATGACTCTTCGAGTTGGTACTGGTGAAGTTGTTTCAGCTGCTATTGTAGGCAGGCTAAAGTTATTTGTTGACAAAAAACGTTATTTGTTACTGGAAAATATTTTTGTAGTTCCTCATATTAAGAGAAACTTAATCTCAGTTTCTTGTCCCATTGAACAAGGCTATACCGTCTCCTTTTCTGAGAATAAAGTGTTTATTTTCAAGAATTGAATGGAGATTGGTTATGGTTCAATAGAAAATAACTTATATGTACTAAGGCCATTAGTCATAAAAGCCTTGTTTAATACTAAAATGTTCAGTACGGCAACAACAACTAAAAGCCAAAGGTTTCTCCTAAGGAAAATGCCCATCTTTAGTATCTTAGGTTAGGTCACATCAACCTCAATAGGATTTGGAAGTTGGTACAAAGTGGGCTTCTAAAGAGTTTAGAAGAAAACTCCTTGTCGGTATGTGAATCATGCCTCGAAGGCAAGATAACCAAACGACCTTTTACTGGAAAAGGTTACAGAGTCAAGGAATCCTTGGAGCTTGTACATTTAGACCTACGTGGTCCGATGAATGTTAGAGCTCGAGGTGGGTATGAATATTTCATCTCATTCCTAAATGATTATTCAAGGTTTGGGTATCTCTACCTAATGCAATGTAAATTTGAAGCCCTTGACAAGTTCAAGGAGTATAAGGCTGAAGTTGAAAACTTGTTAGGTAAGATGATAAAAACATTATGATCTGATCGTGGTAGAGAGTATATGGACCACCAATTCCAGAACTATGTGATAGAACATGGGATTACGTCCCAACTCTCGGCCCCTGGTACACCTCAGCAGAATGGTGTATCAGAAAGGGGAAACAGAACCTTGTTGGACATGGTTCGGTCTATGATGATTTATGCTCATCTTCCAGACACGTTTTGGGGTTTTGCAATGGAGACTGCATGTTATATCCTGAACAACGTTACCTCGAAAAGTGTTTCTAAAACACCTTTTGAGTTATGGAGAGGTCGTAAAGGTAGTTTACACCACTTTAGGATTTGGGGTTGTCCGGCACATATGCTAGTCACTAACCCAAAGAAGTTGGAACCACGTTCGAAGGTTTGCCTCTTTATAGGCTACCTCAAGGAAACGAGAGGTGGATACTTCTATGATCTGAGTGAGAACAAAGTGTTTGTTTCTACAAATGTTATCTTCTTGGAAGAAGACCACATGAGGGATCATAAGCCACGGAGTAAGCTCGTTTTGCGTGAGATTATAGTGAGACTGAGACTGCTGAGGATTCAACAAAAGTTGTTGAATAGACCGACAGATCAACAAGAGTTTTTGAGGATGAAACATCTAGTCAACCAGCTCAGTGGGACGGTTATGAACCCATCGGATCGCTACATGGGTTTGACTGAAGCCTAAAACGTCATTACGAATGATGAAGTCGAGGATCCGTTTTTTTTTTTTTAAGAAAGCAATGGAGGATGCTAACAAAGATGAATGGGATAAAGCCATGAACCAGGAAATGAAGTCTATGTACTTCAATAACGTCGGGAGCTTGTTGATCCACTTGATAGGGTAAGACCTATTGGGTATAAGTGGATCTATAAGCGAAAGAGAGGTGTAGATGGAAAGGTGCAAACCTTTAAGACTAGACTCATGGTAAAGGGTTATACCCAGGTTGAGGGAGTTGACTATGAGGAAACTTTCTCACCTGTTATCATGCTCAAGTCTATCAGGATTATCCTATCCATAGCCACATTTTATGATTATGAAATATGATAAATGGACGTCAATACTGCCTTTCTTAATGGTAATCTTGAGGAGACCATCTATATGACTCAACCAGAGGGGTTCATCGTCCCAAATCAAGAGCAAAGAGTTTGCAAGCTTAATAGGTCCATTTATGGGCTAAAACAAGCATCTAGATCTTAGAACATTAAATTTGACAATGTTGTCAAGTTGTTTGGCTTTGATCAGAACGTTGATGAGCCTTATGTTTACAAGAAAAGCATCAACAACTCAGTAGCTTTCTTGGTATTGTATGTGGATGATATCCTACTCATTGGGAATGATGTAGGATATTTGACTGACATTAAGAAATGGATAGCTACCCAGTTTCAAATGAAAGATTTGGGTGAGGCACAATATGTTATAGGGATCCAAATCATTTGGGATCGTAAGAACAAATGGTTAGCCCTGTCTCAGACATCGTACATTGATCAAATGTTGATCAGGTACAGGATGCAGGATTCCAAGAGGGGTTTGTTACCTTTCAGACATGGAATTATTTTGTCTAAGGATCAATGTCCTAAGACACCTTAAGAGGTTGAGGAGATGAGACAGATTCCCTATGCTTCTGCTGTAGGAAGCTTAATGTATGCAATGTTGTGTACCAGACTCGACATTTGCTATGCAGTAGGGATTGTCAGACAGTATCAGTTCAATCTAGGATTTGATCACTCGACAACGATTAAGATGATCCTCAAGTATCTTCGTAAAATGAGGGACTACATGCTCGTGTATGGAGATAAGGATCTGATCCTTACAGGATACATGGACTCTGAATTTTAGACTGACAAAGATTCTTACAAATCGACATCAGGGTCAGTTTTCACTCTGAATGGGTGAGCTGTAGTCTGACGAAGCATCAAGCAAGGATGCATCCTGGACTCTACTATAGAAGCCGAATACGTAACTGCTTGTGAAGCAGCTAAGAAGGCTGTTCGGCTGAGGAAGTTCCTTTCAGATTTGGAAGTTATTCTAAATATGAATTTGTCAATCACTCTTTATTGTGATAAAAGTGGGGCTGTGGCAAATTCAAAGGAGACTCGGAGTCATCATTGGGGTAAGCACATAGAACGAAAATATCGCCTGATCAGGGAGGTTGTGCATCGCGGTGATGTGATAGTCACGAAGATCGCATCGGAGCACAACGTTGCTAATCCCTTTACAAAGGCCTTCACAGCTAAAGTGTTCGAGGGTCACCTGGAGAGTCTGGGTCTGCGGGATATGAGGCATCTTGTCTAGGGCAAGTGGGAGATGATACTGGGGTATGGCCTAGTTTATTGTATATTAAACATTTTTATATTATTTTGTACATTAATCTCCTAAGTCATTAGGACAAGTAGGAAATTGTTGGGATTGGTGTCTTAATTCTCCCGGAGTCTCGTTGTTTTGTAAAGATACACATTGTTTGATGAATAAAATAACTGTTATTTAATTATGGCATTTACTCATATCCAATAAACAAAGCTCCTTGGTTATCTATGTGAACTTAAGCATGTATATGTGATATACAAGTGGATCATGCCTTAAGTGATAACCTAAATAGGTCTGTAGTATAAGGATTAAGGTGGGATACCTGATCCTTGTGACACTACGGATACGGCCCGCTTTGTAAAGGTTTGTAAGTGTTGTAAACTACTACTACATATGGTAGATTCTGACCATTCATCTGGAGACGTACGAACGAGGGTGTTCTATACAAAGAGTTTGTATAAGACCTGGACCACGAGATGACCAGACTCTGTATATAACGTCGTTGATACTAAAGACTCACATCTTACTAAACAACTATAGGTGACACGACCTCAATCCTGAGTGTTTTGGGAACTCCTACCTTTGAGGGTGGTCCTTTGATTAGTATGGGTGAGAGTGGCCAGATTGTCAACTCAACATGCCTACCTTTTTGGGGACTTATCTGATTTGGGAGCTAGGAACTCAATCCATAAGATGGAATTCACCCCTTTCCTGAAGTAGGGATAAGTAGAGGGATTGCTCCTTTAAGGGCTGATTCCGGGGCTTGAACATAGTGGCCACAACTTCTCTTTGGAAGAGAGGACTCAGTCATAGTAGGACTATGACTTATGTTCATTAGAGGGATCAGTGGTACTTAAGAAGTTAGATATAACTATAGGGGCATAACAGTTATTGGCCCAGTTGTACTTACGAGTGATCTGTGAAGTGCACTACTGATTGGTTAAGATGGACACATAATATATTTGTGGTAAGGAGAGTTCAGTTGTCGGTCTTTAGTGGAGTGCCTGGCAATTAACGAATGGTGGATCCTGTGACTAAAGAGTTTAGTCAATTATTCACATACCGTTGGAGCTTCGAGCTACAGGTCCATAAGATCCCCTTGGTAGCTTAATGGATTCAGTTGAGGATCAGTTCTTGGTGTTGATTTGAAATGTTCAAGTTGACAAGAGGTATTTCGATTATATATGATATAATCGGTATGATATATGAGATACATCTAGTGGAGGATTAATGTAAATGAGATTTACATTAAGAATCATGCAATAGAAAAAGAACTATGGTTTATATGTTTCATGAGATGAAATATTAAAACTATAGGTTATAAATATAGTACGATAAATTGGTTATCATTTATATTCATAATAATATTAATTATTGGATAATTAAATCTTTTTCTCTAATAACCAATTGAGTGGGAGGTTATTGGTGGTTCATGGTAATCGTGAGATACAAGAAAAATTGTTTTCCTAATTTTAATAAGTTTTTGAAAAAGCTTTTGTCAAAAAAATGTTTTCGAATTGTCTCTCTCTGAAAAAGAAATCTCATGGAACGAAGCTTGTCAAGTAAATACAGATTTACTAAACGATAGCTTGAGCGAAGTAAACGATTGTGTAGTATTTTGTAAGCGATAGACACGGTACTAAGCAATGAGCTAAACGATCGCTTAGCTTTTGCTACACAATCGCTTAGCTTTTGCTAAACAATTGGGCATCGATCTATACGATAGGTTTCTGTCTTCTCCCACTTGCCAAATCGTGTACACGATTATTCATTCCTCCTTCTTTTGCCTCAATCCAAGTCCACACAGAGCCCACCCTCTGGATTCTCACACCGAGAATACCAAGATAGCCTTCTTGGTTGTGTCATACTTAACTCGAAACTGTCAAGGTTTTGTGTGTTAGGGTTTATGCCCTAAAGTCTCGTGTCCTGTGGTTTATAAACAGTTTTTACGAACACTTGTGTTATATAATATATGATATTTACTTCACATCTTGTTTTTTGCTCAGTTGCATGTTTTATTTGCTTTACCACAAACCAATAAACTTACAATCTCTGGTTATATGTGTGTAACTTAAGCATGTATGTGGTGACATACAAGTGGATCATGTCTTGAGAGATAACCAAAATGGTATGTATTATATGGATATAGGAGGGAAACCTTATCCTGGTAACACTACGGATGCGGCCCGCTTTGTGGAATGCTCACAAGTGTTGTGACTTGTCACAGATTGTCTGATCCTGATCATTCGTGTAGGGGACATGCGAGCGAGGGCGTCCTATACAAAGAGTTTGTATAAGACCTAACCACGAAGTGTTAAAGTCTCGCTATATAACACCATTCATGACAGAGACTTCACTTCACTGGGATGACTATAGGTAACATGACCTCAATCTTGAGTGAGTTGGGAACTCCTGCCATTGAGTGCGGTCCTTTGATTTGTATGGGTGCGAGTGGCCAGGTTGCTGATTCAAACCTACCATTTTGGGGAATCGTCTAATTTGGGAGCTGGGAATTCAGCTACACAAGATGGAATTCACTCCTTCCCTGATTTAAGGTTAAGTAGATAGATAACTCCCTTAAGGGCTGATTCCAGGGCTTGAACGATGTGGCACCACACACCTTCTCTTGGCCCGAGAGGTGTTCATACATAGTTAGACTATGTTGTATTTTTCATTAGAGGAATCAATGGTACTTAAGGAGTGAGATATAACTACAGGGGAAAAAGGGTAAATTGGCCCAGTTGTACTTACGAGCAACTATAAAAGGTCATCGTACTCATGATTGGTTATATCCGATGGACACAAAAATATATTTGTGGTAAGAAGAGTTTAGCTGTTGGTCTTTAGTGGAATGCCTGACAGTTAACAAATGGTGGATCTTCTGGCTAAAGAGTTTAGTCAGCTATTCACGGACTGTTGAAGCTTTGAGCCACAGGTCCATTAGGTCCCCAGGGTAGCTTGGATAAAGTCGAGAATCAGTGTTTGGGTTAGTTTGAAATGTTCAAATTGACAAGAGGGAGTTCGATTATAAATGATATAATTGAACTTGTTGATTATATATGATATAAATGACTAAATGTATGAGATACATTCTTATGGAGGAATTTAGATATAAATATGATGTATATCATATGGAGGAAAAATTACTATACATATGTGAGATCAAACTATAGGGTAAGAATATAATATGATTATATTAATTAATTATTAAATTAGTTAATTATATGATAATTGGCCTAAAACTTCTCTCGGAAGTGCATTAGTGGGAGTAGCCACATTCGGTTATGGTAACCGATGAATAAAATGAAAATTTGTTTCATTTTGCAAAAGTTCAAAAAAGTTGGCAATCAATGTGAAAAAGTAACGATCGCACAGCTTGAGAGCCTATACGGTAGTCGCTCATCACCTAAACGATCGCACACCCCATGCCTAAACGATCACATGTTAGTCCCTAAATGATCACTTAGCTTTCCTAAACAATCACATAGTGTGCCGTATTTTCTAAACGATCGTCTACCTTTTACTAAACGATCACTTGGTAAAACCTACATGACCGTGTAGCTTCTTCTAAACGATAAGTGCATAGCTATACATAGCTCCTTTTCTCTCCCACTTGCTTATCGTCTACACGATTTGTTCTTTCTCCAACATCTACCAAATTCGCCAAAGACCACTCTTTGGATTCTCACTCTGAGAATACCTAGGGCTCAATTTGGTGGTGTCATCCCCGCTGCTATTCACTTGTTCGTGTAGAAGATCGTGCTACTGCAGCCGACTTGTTTGCTGGGCGATTGAGTTCGCGTAAAGGTCTTCCGCAGTGTCGGAGGTCCAAAGCTTGAAGAGAGTCTTCAACTAGTATGAGAACTCCTTCCTTGTAATTTGATTGTTCAAAGTATGCCTTTAATTAGTGTGAATTTGCATAACTGTATGAAAGAATAAATGTATTGTATTTTGGTCATAATGAAATCGGAAAGATCCGGACGCGCTCATGGATGCTCTTCATCAAGAGTTCCTTCACTGTGGAGGTCGTTCGTGTTACTAGGGTGTTCATGACCGAAGCGATCGTTGAGGATGAGTGCGAGGTGTTCGTGCCATGGAGCAGTCATGTTGTTTGAGCATTCGAGGTTGTTGTGTTCGAGCATTCGTGAGCAAGGAGCGTGGAAACGAGTCTACAAATGTTCGTAGCATTTTACTTGTTCATTTGTAGTTTTCATGCTGTAATTTCTGTAAGGAATGCATAACCATTTGTTTCTGCTTCGACTATAATTTTTAATGTTCATACATGATTTTAATTTGGAATGATCTATTCCGCTGCTTATGGAAATCCTCGTGTTAGATTTCCTTCATATAACACTTGAAATTATGAAATACTCGTAGCCAAAGTGTTAGCTTCCCTAACTAGTCCATCTTCTAGACGATCTTGATGTTGCCCTACCATAATTCTACAACCACACAAAACATGAATAACATCAAACATACTTTGAACATATATAACACTTGAAGTTATGAATTACACGTAGTCAAAGTGTTAGATTTCCTAACTAGTTCATCTGTTAGACAATCTTGATGTTGTCCTACCATAATCTACAACCACATAAAACATGAATACACCTACAATTATGAATTACACTAGTGTTATTATACAGTTATTAACTGTCTTGATCATCAAAATCTAGATGTTGATTTGAACTAGAATTCTTCTCAGTGGAAGCTCTACATCTTTGGGTTCATCATTTATAAAACCGGCATCGTCTGAATATGGTAGACTCTGATTCAATTTTTGTGGATTAACCTAAGGTTCTACAATAGTAGGATCAATGTCATCATAACATAATATGGCATCCTAGATAGATTCATCGACTTCATTCCTTCCAATTACTTTCAACAACTCCAGTTCATCACTTTCAGCTCCATCTGCTTCTGAAACGTCTCATACATATTTATTTTGGACAATCTGCACAACTATCCAATTTTTGCCAAGTTTATTGTCATTGATGTAAAAAACTTATTTGGCTTGAGTTGTAAAGATGAAGGGCTCATCTGTATACCGATAATGAGATATATTTATTGACTTGAACCCTAAATCCTGTCGTACTTTATTTTTCTTAGGGTCTGTGTCAAACCACTTACATTTGAAAAGGATCACACATCTTTCATTGTTATATTCTAAGCCCAATACGTCAACTAGTATACCATAGTAATTAGTTTCAACTCCATTTGTTTCTCTAGGTACCATGATGCCAATATTTTGAGTTGATTTTTTATTGTCACGATCAATACAGTGAAAACGAACTCCATTGACATTGCAGCCATTGTAAGAGAGGACTTGATTAGAAGGATCAAGTGATATTGAGTAAAGATCATTAGATGCTTCTCCTCTTTGACGCAGTGAGTAAACCTATTAATTTTTAATGGATTATTAAAACTCAATTTTTTTAACTCATTATTGATGTTCAAATATCCAATTGAAGATGTATACTTACATGACCTTTGAACCAAGTAGGGAATTGTGATTGATTGAGATAATTCTGATGTTGTGTCTAATCGAGTATAAATCAGTCTCAAATGTTCCCTATTTATAAATTTGACATTAGATACAATATCAAATTTGAAAACTAAGGATATTAACTAAACATATAGGATATGAAACATACCTATGATAAGAAGTTATCTCAGAGCTATTGTTCAATACATACCAATGTGCCATTCGTTTCTCATTTTCAGTTAGCGTCTTCACAATTGACTCCCCTAATGGCTGTACATTTTGCCTAAACACATCAAAATCTCCACAACTTGGGCCATCGAGAATTGAATCATCATTACTTGGCTCCCTATTGAATCTAGTTTCTATTCCATATAGATACATGGAACAAAAAGTCAAGGATGCTTTCATGATAAATCCTTCTGTTATTGAACCCTCGAGACAAGCTTTGTTTCTTACGTATTGTTTTAAGGTTCCCAAACTTCTCTCAATAGGGTACATCTTGTTGGGATTGGTGTCCTAATTCTCCCGGAGTCTCGTAGTTTGTAAACTGTGCACATTGTTACAAATAAAATAAGAGTTATTTTATTTGACATTTACTCATATCTAATAAACAAAGCTCCATGGTTATTGTATGTAAACTTAAGCATGTATATGAGATATACAAGTGGACCATGCCTTAAGTGATAACCTAAAAAGGTATGTAGTATAAGGATTAAGGAGGAACACCTAATCCTGGTGACACTAAGGACGACCCGCTTTGTAGAGGTTTGCAAGTGTTGTGAACTACTATAGATGGTAGATCCTGACCATTCATGTGGAGACATGCGAGCGATGGTGTCTTATATAAAGAGCTTGTATAATATTGGACCACGAGATGACTAGTCTCTATATATAACCCCGTCGATACTTGAGACTTACATCTCACCTAAACGGCCATAGGTGATATGACCTCAATCCTGAGTGTTTTGGGAACTCCTGCCTTTAAGGACGATCCTGATATGAGTGAGAGTGGCCAAATTGCCAACTCAACATGCCTACCTTTTTGGGGACTTGTCTGATTTGGGAGCTGAGAACTCAGTTACACAAGATGAAATTCACTCCTTCCCAGAAGTAGGGGTCATTAGATAGATTGCTTCCTTAAGGGCTGATTCCAAGTCTTGAACATAGTGGCCAAAGCTTCTCTTTGGAGGAGAGGACTCAGTCATAGTAGGACTATGACTTATGTTCATTAGAGGGATCAATGATACTTAAGGAGTTAGATGTAACTACAAGGGCATAACGGTTATTGGCCCAGTTATACTTACGAGCGATCTGTGAAGGGTTACCGCACTGTTGATTGGTTGATATGGACACATAATATATCTGTAATAAGGAGATTTCAGCTATCGGTCTTCAGTGGAGTGCCCGATAATTAACGGATGGTGGATCCTGTGACTAAAGAGTTTAGTCAGTTATTAACATACCGTTGGAGCTTCGAGCTATAAATCCATAAGGTCCCCTTGGTAGCTCAATGGATTCAAGTTGAAAATCAGTTCTTGGTGTTGGTTTGAAATGTTCGAATTGACAAGAGAAAATTCGATCATATATGATATGATCGGTGTGATGTATGAGATACATCAAGTGGAGGTTTAATGTAAATGAGATTTACATTAAGTACCATGAAATAGAAAAAGATCTATGGTTTATATGTTTCATGAGATGAAATATTAAAGCTTTAGGTTATAAATATAGTCTGGTAAGTTGGTTATCATATATATATTTATAATAATATTAATTATTGGATAATTATATCTTTTTCTCTAAGAACCAATTAAGTGGGAGGTATTGGTGGTTTCATAGTAACCGTGAGATAAAAGGAAAAATATTTTCCTAAATTTAGTTGTTGAATTTTGATTTTCCATTCTCGAAAAGGCTCCGCTTGGCTGTCAGGTGAATTGGATTCACTAAATGATAGTTGAAAAGAGACTAAACAATCGTGGAGTGACACTACATGATAGTTCACTCAACTGGCCTTTACCTAAACGATCGCGGGGCATTTGTTATACGATCGCAGAGTTTTTTTTTTTCTAAATGATTGGGCATCGTCTATACGATAGACCTTTGTCATCTCCCACTGGCTCAATCATTTACACGATTTTTATTCCTCCGGTCTCTTCCTCTAACCAAGTCCACACAGACCCCACACTTTTGGATTCTCACATCGAGAATACCAAGGTAGCCATTGTGGTGGTGTTGTACTCAACTCGACTGAGGTCAAGGTTTTTGGATGCCGTTCGTTGAGTTTGCGGTGTTCGTGTGGTGGTCTCTATGATTGTGTTGTGTTGCTGTTGCTGTGTTCAAGCGTTCGTGTATTGCAGTCTTGAAGATTGTTTGAGCATTCGTGATCGATGGAGTTTTGAAGATGAGTCTTCAAAAGTATGTTTATTTTTTCCCTTGATTATCTGGTAAAGCATGCTGTAATTTTCATTTTGTGCATGACCTGTAAGTTCCCATTTCTTTATTGTAATTGTGTATGTTCAAATATGAATGGAATTTGGAACGATCATTCCGCTGCTCACAAAAATCCTCATATTCGATTCCCTTCACATCCAACTATACATAACCAAACCAACGACCTTTGCTTCGTAAGGCAAGTGAACAACAAGATGAACCATTACATCAAAAAAAGTCAACGGATTTTTTTTTTCAAACTTACATAATATGAGTACAATATCTTATTGTAATCGGTCCAAGTCTGTAATACATATTACTTTCGCACATAAATCATGAAAAAACTTACATAACTCCGCAATAGGTGTATACACATCCTTTTTGTAAGTATGCTCGAACACCAATAGGAATAAGTCGGAGTAGAATATGAGAGTCATGAGTCTTTAATCCCCATAATTTTCCATCATTTATACTAACACCACCGTGATATATTTGAGACAAACCCATCAGGAAACTTAACTAATTTCAAGGACTTACAAAAAGCTATCTTCTCACTTGTAGTAAAAGTATATACCGCATGTGGTTTTACAATTTTAGATCCTTTCTTTTGTAAGTGTAAGTCCTTTCATATATTCAATTCTTCAAGGTCCAAACGGGAATTTTTCGTGTCTTTTTTTTTTCCTTCAATATTCATCAAAGTCCCAAGCAAGCTGTCACATATGTTATTTTCAATATGCATGACATGTAACTTATGTCGTAACATTAGTTTAGACCAGTATGGGAGCTCAAAAAATATACTTGTTTTTTACCCATTAATAATCCTTTTTCCTTTCTTATCTCAATTGGATGGATGCTTACTTGGGACTGGAAAGTTTAGTGCATTGACTTGTTCTATAATCTCATCTTCATTCATTACAATGAGTGGAGGTCTAAGCTCCAATTTACCATCATGTTGCTTATTCTTATGCCAATTGTGGTTATCTAGAACATAACGTCAATGACCCAAGGAAGAGATTTTTCTTCTTATCTTACACAACGATCTATCTTGTTTACAAATGGGACATGCTTAATAACCTTTGGTACTCCATCCTGACAAGACCCTATATGCAGGAAAGTCATTAATGGTCCACAAAAAACATGTACGTAATGGAAAGTACCCCCCACTCATGCAATCATAAGTGCGCACATTATTATTCCATAACTCTTTCAACTCTTCAATTAGTGGTTGTAAATAGACGTCAATTTCTTTTCCAAGAGATTTTGGTCCTGGTATAAGTAAATACATGAAAAATTAGATTCCTTCATGCACTTCCATGGTAGCAAATTGTAAGGAACAAGCATCACGAGCCACATGCTTTACGCAATACTTATATTTCCAAATGGATTAAATCCATCTGAAGCTAAGGCTAACTGAATATTCATTGATCTGAAGCAAATTGAGGAAACTCTCTTTCAAAGCATTTCCACCCTTCAGCATCAAGTGGATGTTGCAACACACCATTAGTTTCAACTCATTTATCCTTATGCCATTGCATCTCAAAAGCAATGTGTTTTTATGAAAATGACGTAAAATTTTGTTTGGGATCTTCTTATTCTTGTCATCCTTTATTTTGTATCGAGACTCACCACACACTAGACAACTTTGACAATTAGAATATCTTTTCCAAAATAAAATGCAGTCGTACTTGCAAGCATGAATGGATCATATCCTAGTCCTAGGTCACATAATTTTCTCTTGGCTTCATAAAAAAAAAACTAGGTATACATGCACCAATTGGAAAAGCATCTTTCAACAAATCTGATAACATATCAACGGATTTGTTACTCCAATTATTGAGAACCTTAATATGCATCAATCTCACTAAAAAGTTCAATGAGGAAAATTTTATACAACTAGGGTACAATGGGTTACATGCTTCATCCATCAACTCCTCAAAAATGTTTGAGGTATCCCTTTGTTCGATGTTCTCGGGCATTTCATCTCCAAAGTCTTCTTCATCTTCATTATATGCCCCTTCTCTCATCGGTCCTTGCAAATCACCTAAAAGATTGAATAAATCATCGTCATCATTGTATGCAGTAGGTTCTTCCCTTAATCCATCATCCATTGAAGGAGCTAAAGGAGTCGTGACTTTTTGAAATTGAGCTAAATTTACTAGTTCTCCATGATAAATCTATTAACTATATGAAGGAGATATTCCATTAGCAAATAAATGTTGTTCTACTCCATCTAATATCTGAGACATTGAATTCTAACAATTTTTACACGGGTATCTCATTTTCCCCTCTCCATTTACATGATTTTGCCACTTCCATAAATTATACAACTCCATCAATGTACTCTCTTGAGAATCTATCTCTAAGCTTATCCAATCCTAATTCATCGTTGAATCAAATGAATAAAGCATGTCTAAGTTTTGGCTATATGAAGGAGATATTCTATTGTCTCTAAGTTTTGGACTTTACGATGAGAACAAGAGAGAAATCACTACATTTCAAATGTTCCTTCTTACATTATGAAAAGCTCGGTCTGCATCAAGCATTTGATGAGAAGATTAGTAAGGAAAAAGGGTCAAATATTAACGATTATGAACCTTTAAAGCCTCAGTGCTAAATTCTAGACGCTTGAATGAGCATCAATTGTTCCATGTTTCAACAACTCTTATTTTCTCCTAGTTTGAAAAATTATATATTTGGTACTGATTCATAGATTTTACTTCCATGTAGTCTCTTTGATATCAGATGTAGAGGTCAATTTTATTATTACTTTTTTTTTTTTTTTGTCATGAACAACTCGTTCTTCCTAAAAGAGATTAAATCCAAACTAACATTGAGCATGTGTTAACAGGAGAAATGCTAAATGCTTTGTGGAGAAAATAAAATGTATAAATGTGAAATATGATCTATATTGCATCTCTCCCTCTGGATAGCAAATAGAAGAAGATTCTGAATCAGTTCATTTTTAATATGTTCTTTACTAAAAAAAAAAAAAATTATGCACATTTTTGGTGAAAATGGCATATGAGTCTATTAATTTCTTCTCCATCGATTTGGAAAAATAGTTAAAAAGAAAAGCCCATATCTTATTTCATGATTTTGCTTTTTAACAACAAAATATCTTATCAGAATAATAACACAAACACAATCCATAGACACACTTGTTAGAAAAAAGAAAAGACAAAGAGAACCAACCAATGCGTGCGTGTGACGGCCTTCGGAGGTAATGTGCGGCAGCATTCGACAATGGAGCTCAACTAGCAAAAAGCATATTCAAAGGAGTTTGTTGGAGCTAAAGTGCATGGCGTATTTAGTGGTAGTGTGCGGTCGCGTTGGGCATTGGTGCGTCAGAGCTCAACAGTGCGTGCGGCGGCTGTCAAGGAAGAGTTGCTCTATCTGTGTAAAAAAAAATGGAGGGGCAAAGGAAAGTAGGTGAAAGGGAAAGAAAGGGAGAGGAAGAGTCAGGAGGGGGGGGGGGGTGTGGGTTTTTTTTTTTTTTTTTTTTTTTTTTTTAATGACTTTTGCCCACGCATATTTTTATCGAGATAAGTCTGAACTTTTGTCAACATAAATTTGTTTTAAAAAATTTGCACATTGCTCTATTTTGGCCGATGAATTGAATTTTCGTTGGGATAAATATATTCATACCAACAAAAATGTATGCATCGGCAAAAAAATTCTTGTAGTGATATTTCCCAAAATTTAAAAATGTTGAATTAATTTGAAATTTTTTATTTGATAATTGGAAAACCCAATTGAAATTTTAGAAATTCATGTGAAAACATAAATTATGCTAAAAGTTTGAAAAATTATGTAATAATTTGATATAATATTTAGTAAACATAACCGACTTTGGAGAAAATTTGAAAATAATATAGGATTTGGTATAAGATTTGGGAAGATTACATAACAAAATTAGCAAATATGGTATGTAATCTGGCGAGATGTATCAAGAAAGCCCAAAAATAAGTTAGAAAAAAGTTGATTTTTTAACTAATTTTCGATGTTCAATCTCGCCTGGACCAAGAAAAAATATTTTTATGAGTTATCAAAAAGCGTGTTAGTTTTGTAAGGTAAAAACCTAAATGTGCTATTTTTGACAATTTTCCTTTTTTCTTTTTTATTAAAAGATGAACTAACTACAACATGTCTACAAATTTGGAGCCTTAAGATCCAGATGCAGGCGCAATGTGGCTACCTCACACAGACAACTTTGAGACGACGTTTGTCGCAGTCGCAAAGGGGAAACGGTGTGGAGAAAATGGCATAGATGGCCTAAATGAAAAATGGGTACTTTTTTTTTAAAATAATAAAAAATGGCTTTATGCTTATGTCATCATTATATGAAATTACCACTTTAACCCCAAATACATTCTTCTTCCCTTTTCTTCATTTTGCAACATTTTTCTTTTTCTTTTTCTTTTTTTTTTTTTTGAGTTTTTTCTTCTTAATTTGTCTTCTCTCTCTTTTTTTACAGCTCTTTTTTTTATTCTTTCTTTCTTTTTCATTTCTTCTTCCATTTTCTTCATTTTTTCTTTTTTCTTTTTTCTTGCCTTTCTTCTTCGGTTTCTTTTTCGTTTTTTTTCTACATTTCTACTTCTTCTTCTTTTCTTTTGTTTCTTTGCATAGAGCATATAACATAGAACGTAGATCATAGAGCAAGGAACATCGTACATCGAACATCAGCATTGTGTATAGTACATCGATATACAATGCTCGAGCATGGAGCATCGTATATCATACATCGAGTATTGAGCATCGTGTATCATGCATCGAGCATTGAGCACCAAGCATCAAATCGAGCATAGAACGTATAACATAGAGTGTGGAGCATAGAGCATAGAGTGTTGTGTATCGTGCATCGAGTATCGAGTATCATGCATCAAGTATCGAGTATCAAATAGCGTTCTCAGTTGTAAGTGCGGTGGTTTTCAAGGTCGAATTGGTAAATTCACATGGTGCTGACGCAAGTAGAATGCCACTTTTCATTCACTTTTAAAAAGGTATCCATTTTTCATTAGAGCCCTTAAAAAGGATCCTTCATCCTGGCAGACCCAAACGGTGAGAGAGAGTAAAGGGAGTGAGCAGTTGATTCTTAATTTATTAAACATAAATTATTCAGAGTAACTTCAAGTCATATTTTGAAAAATGAGAAATGCAAATAAAGGTTGATGTTGGAGATAGCGTTCGTGCCTGAGGCGCATGGCGGCGACAATGATCGACAGATCGGAGAGGACGGAGATGGTGGTCGAAGAGGGAAAGAGAGAAGCAGCACTGTGAGAGAGCTAAGGTTAACGATGATATTATAAAGTTATAATAAAGTAAAATAAAAACTTTACATATTTTTTAAATCAAAAGTCAAACCCTAGTCAAAACATTCAAAATCCGCTCTCTCATTTTTTTTTCTCTAAAATTACAATTTTAGTCTCAAAATAAGGAAGAATATGTGTGTTTAGTCCCTAGATTTTCAATTGATACAGTCTCTAAATTTTTACAAATAAATGCATTTGATTTGGTTCCTAAGTTTTTATGTGTACCTTTTTAATCTCCAGACTTTTTAAAAATAGGTTTAAAAGGTCCCACAAATCATCTTTTATTTTTATTTTAATGAATTATATGACATTTTAAAATAGATTTTTTTTAAAAAAATTAACCCTCCTCTCTAAAATTATTTTTAAAAATACTTTTCTAATCTTAAATATCATAAAGTAATTTTAAAAACTTTTAAAAAAATATTTCAAGAATCTTCTTAACTTATTCTAAAAACTCAGGGACTAAAAAGATACATTTTGAAAATCTAGAGACTAAATGTACCTATTCTTAAAAATTTGAGGATTAAGAAGATACATTTTTAAAATGTACGCACCAAACACACATTTTTTTCAAAATTCAATGATTAAAGAGATAACTTTTCCTTTTTTTTTTTTGACCAATTTCCGTTGACTTCTTCCTATTCCATATGGATTTTTTTTTTTTATATAGTAAATTTTGGAAGTTTCTATAAAAATATATTACTTTATAGGAAATTGTTTTAAATGTCAAAATGTTTAAAATATTTTCGAATATAATAAAATGTCACCATATGTCAGTGATAGATGATAGTAATCTATCAATGTCTATCAGTAATAGACATTAACATTTTGTCATATTTATAAATGTTTTGATTCACTTTTTCTATATTTGAAAACAACCCTACCTTGTAAACTATTTTTTGATTAAATAGTGTAGTTTGTAATAAGGTGCAAGTTGGAGGAGATTAGGGGAATAGATTTAGAAAATGAACATGGATCTATTTTATCACAAACATGCAACTTTGATATATTTTTTATGGTAAATATTAATTTATACCCCCTAAACTTTAGAAACTGTATCAATTTAAACCTTAAACTAAGAATTATATCAATTTAAATCCTAAATTTGTATCAATTTAAGCCTTGAATTTTTAGAGTTGTATCAATTTAACGCCCAAAGTACTAATTGTATTAATTTAAACCCTAAACTTTCATGAGTGTATTCAAATAAAACATAATAGAGGGCTTAAGTTGATACAATTATGAAAATTTAGGGTTTAAATTGATACACTTGTAATAGTTCAAGGTTTAAATCGATACAATTATTAGTTTGGGATTTAAATTGATACAATTCCTAAAGTTCAAAATTTAAATTGAAACAATTATTAATTTAGGGTTTAATTTAATATAACACCCAACGTTCAGAGTATAAATTGATATATACCCTTTTCTTTTTTTAAAACAAAACACAATATTTTGGCGACGAAAATAGAATGTGCAACCTTCTTAAGAACTATAGTATAAAGTCATATATTTAAAAGGAAAAAGAAAAAAAAAAAAAACAACTTCATACTAGCCAAATATTTTTTTAAAAACTTCAACCTAGCCAACCCACTAATCCGATCTAAATATATCAATTTCAATTTAATCTAAAATTAAAAGAAAATCAAATCAAATAATTTGGAAAAGAAAAATAATAAATTAGACCAATCTAGCGCTAAGACGTAAAAGTTACCATTCCCCAACTTTGCTTAGTGCATCACTTGGTTCTTACTACGAACACATTCTTCAACCATCCAATGTTTCATTTATTTTCTTTTATTTTTCAATTTTTCATATTAAGTTTACCAAAATACCAAAATATCCTCACTCTACCTCATGTTTGGCTCTGACGATAAACTCCAGTGATCTTCTTTCAACGACTAACTTCAACAATCAACTGATTAGTTCATATTGTTTAGATGCATCTCGGATAGCACCTATCTTTGTGTATCCTAATAAATTATCTAATTATAATTTGCTATGTATAAAATTTTTCTTATTCCTTTTTTGAAATATTTTTTTTCCTTTTTGATGTGAGTGATAAAAGAGGAATGCATAAAGATGTGTGTTTCTTGGGATACATACATGCCAGTATTTAAATGAAAATGACTTTGCATCAAGTGAAACTAACCTAAATGGTTTTTAATTTCATACAAATTTAGCAGTTTAGGTTATTTTTCTACACTTACATATTTTCAGTTTACTTTGTTATGGCATTGTTATGGCAATTGGTTTCATAATCCTTGAAAATTGATTCTTTAGTAATTCATAATGTTATCGTTTTCTTCAAAGTCAATAGGAGGAAACTCATCACTGTTCAACTCCATTACTAAACAGAATTCCCTTAAACCAAATTCTACTATATGTCCATTGAATTTTAAAGCTAGGAGATTTTGTTTATTACTATTGTGCACTTATAATCAAATAGGATATAAAATAATGTGGAATCTTTTGTCATTTTTAGAGCTAAGAAGTGACTAAAAGGTTCATCCCTAAACATTCGAAGACATGTATCATTTATGGATTTTAATATGTGTGATAACATCTAATATAAGGTACACTATAATTCTTAGAGATTTGTTTTGGTTTTATCAAGAATGTATTCCTATTCCAATTTAAGAAATAATTAACACATTAAAATAGTGATATCAAAGTCTATCAGACATAAATATATATCAAAGTTTATATTTATAAGTGTCTATCAGCATGTTGATCATAGTCTATCATAGTTTATCGGGGTCTATCAACATTTCGATTAGTTTCTATCAAAGTCTATTAACATTATATCTATATAAGGGTTTATTAAGCATATTTATGATAGATAATTTATCAAAGTCTATGATAAGTGTCTATCAAAGTCTATCAGCATTATTATACCTTAATTAACATTATAACAATATACCAATATGCTTATCATAGTCTATCACGACAGCATGTATAATAGTGTGTCTATCAACACCATACGTCAATTAACAATACAATGGTCTATTACTACGTTAATCATCATCTATCGTAGTTTATTCAGACCTATCATCTGACGCCCCCAAAGATTTGTTCTTGTTAAAAAAAAGGGGTTAAAGAAAGAAAGGAAGGAAGGAAAAAAAAAAGAGATTAATGGTTAATTTAGGAAAAAAAGAGAAGGGAAATTAGGGTTATAAAGGATTTTTGGGGGTCTTGGGTTGCGTGCAAAAGGAAAAAAAAAAGAGAATTCCCTTCTTCTTCCTCCTCCAACCGCACGCCCCTCCCCCCTCACTGTGCAGTCGCCGCTCGGAAGCCATCTCCCTGTCCATCGAACCGAAACATCCAATTGCGAAGCTTCATCCGCTGCCGCCTCCTCGCGCCTCAGCCCAACGCATTTCGACCGTGAGTCTCCAGTCGCCTCTATTCGTCTGTCATGCGTCAGACCGTTGATAACCGAAGCCCAGCGCACGTAAGTTCTTCCGTCGATAGCTGAAGCCCAGCGCGCGTCAGATCGCACACCTGGTTCGATCACACACCAGAACAATGCCAGTTGTTGCCAAATCGTGGTTGGTTTCGCCTGATTCTTCTGTTTGGGGTAAGTTTTGGTTCCCTTTGGCAACCCACTGTCTTTTGAGATTCTTGGGCCTAAGCTAACCTTCACCCATGGAAATTGTGATTGGTTTCAGGAACGTGTGGCGGTGAAGGAAGTTTTCGAGCAGAGTAAGGTTTCGTTTTGGGACAGTTCATTATCCTGAGGTAAGTGGTTTACTGCCGGTTTTGCCCTAAGATTTTGATAAGCCTGCTGAAAATTTTTATGTCATATATGAGTAAACTGTGATGAAATCTGTTATGGGCAATTGTGTTGAAGTTGACGTATGAGAATACTGTGATAAAGTTGGACATAAGGGTAGACTGAGATACTGTGATAAGGTTTGATGCATGAGTAGGCTGGGGATAGCGTGCTAATGTTGATGTATGAATAAACTGTGATAAGGCTTGATGTATGTGATAAGGTTTGATGCATGAGTAGGCTGGGGATAGCGTGCTAATGTTGATGTATGAATAAACTGTGATAAGGCTTGATGTATGAGTAGACTGTGATAAAGTTGATGTATAGGTAACAGTGTTAAAGTTTGATGCTGATTCATGGCATGCAATGGATTAAACTGTGATAAGGCTTGATGTATGAGTAGACTGTGATAAAGTTGATGTATAGGTAACAGTGTTAAAGTTTGATGCTGATTCATGGCCTTGATTGCATGCTTGTATTTGATTTTAATGACTGTTTGTTCCAGGATTCATGTTTGTATGCTTATGTCCATATGGGATTTTAGTGGTTGTTAGTGTTACCATTGGGCTATGCACATCGCGTGTGTGAGCCTTCGGGCCCACACCCTATGCTTATGTACGGTGTCTTTTTTGGGATCACCACTTGTGTTTATGCCTGTGACCTTTGTGTCACTATTTATGAAAGTGTGCCTTTGGGTTCGCCCCTTATGCCTATGCCTATGATGTTCTTATGCATTTTGATCTAATAAAAAGACTAACAGATCACTCAGTGGGCTTAGTAGTGGGCCTGCTTACTGAGTATATTTTTATACTCACCCTTTTCTTTCCCTATTTTTCAGGTAAGGGTAATGACAAACTAGCACATGACAGGAGAGATCCGTGACCTAGTCATTAGGATGATTTACTGCTTCTGCACTTAGTATCATGTTTTGAAGTATGGTTTAGGAGTTAGGCATTTTACACTCTCATGCAAAATTTATTAATTTTATTATTTGACTATTTAATTGTCTTCATTTTAAAGTTGGGTTTAGGAGTACCTCGAACGGTAAATTTTTATTTTATTTTATTTTAGTTTTAGTTTATTTATTATTATTTAATTATGTTTTCTTATCTTTGCTCATTTGAGCATTATTAAATAAAATTTGGCTTTTATTTGATGGTTTAAAAGAAAATGTATGGTTAAGCCTATGCATGCATGAAGTAGCATCTTAGAATTAAGTAGGAAACGAGGGTCGTTACAGTTGGTATCAGAGCCTAAGTTTTAGGTTCTGTAGACTGACTTACATCGTGAATCTAATCTGTTCCTTATGGCCACAAATGGATCTTTCGTCATCGCCAGGTATGTTGTTTAAAAACTTTTAGGGAAATATATATATATGAAATCCTACTTATTGTGCAGTTCTTTGATGGTTTACCCTGCTAGCGTGTATTAAAGTGCTGCATGTGGTCACCAGGTATGGCGCCATGAACTAGAGAAAGGGGCAGTCGAGGCAGGAAAGTAGTTGGGGAGCGGGACCCCGACCTGTAAGAACTTGAGGTGCAGAGCCAAGAGGTGTGGGACTCGCAACCTCATGACCCCTCTGGGTCAACTTGGCTGAGGGTTAGTGTCACATGCTGCCCCAGACTACCTTCTGAGCCTAGGACAGAATATGATTGACAGTAGTTATCAACCCTTTTGTTGACACTTACTGTCTAAAAACTCTTGCGAAAATAACTCTAATACCAATGAACGAATTCAACAACCAACCGATTAGGTCAAAGAGGCAAACAACAACGGATTAAGTAGGCCCATTTTATTACAACAATGTAACGTTTATACAGCTCTAAGACTTAACAACAAAGTTTACAACAACTGTAAAACCCTCTGGAAGTGTAACTGTGGATATGGAAGACCTTGACCTTAGCAGCACCCTGGAACTCCTCACCTTTCGCTACCTGGGAAGAAAAACATGAAAGAAAAGATTGAGCTTCACAAAGCTCAGTGAGTGGTAAGAAACTTCAAGAGTCTATTTCGACTCATAAAAAACAAGCATATCATAAATACGAGGTTACATTCAAACCTCCACCTTGAGTGAGTCTGATCACAACTCTATTTATGCGCACGGTAGATAGCTAAACTGATAACTACTTAGAATGAGTATGTTGTCTACCTACATACATGATAGATAGATAACTGTTACTAAATATCACGCTTACTCTTTATATTCCCTCTGTCTCCTATGTGCACATAGCTCTCTGGTCATTGGCTCAAAAGCTAGGCCCATCGGCTCTCTGACCATCCCATACGAGGATCCTCCCACAGGCTCAGGAACTAGACTTCTCGTGTCCCCTAACCATCCCATGAGGTTTTGCTTATGGGCTCAGGCACTAGGTCTATTGACCCCCTGACCATCCCGTGAGGTTTTGTTTACGGGTTCAGACACTAGGTCTATTGACCCTTTGACCATCTCGATCACATAATCTCATTCTCAAGCTAGATACTCATTCATAACCTAAGCATATACAAATTACTCTAAAGATATACTTAAGACTTAAAGGAAAGTACCACTCACCTTGGTCATTTTAGGAACTTTTTTCTCTAGAAGTTTCTTGATCTTCCTGGGCTCCTCTTTTGAATCCTAAATTCCAGATTCAACTTAAGGATCAGCTACTCTTAGTTCTAGGCTTTATCACGAGTTACTTCCTTCTACAAATATGCTCTAAAATGTCTCAGGAAGCTTACCTCAAAATCTTAGCTCATAACGTCTTGTGGGTTGGCCGGAAACATCAAAATATCAAGACTGGCCCAGCTTACCCGACAGCTCGACCCCTTTGTGTTGTCCTCATTCTTCAGCCCGATTCCTTGAAGCTTATTCTCCAGCAGCCATACCCTGAAAACTAGACTCTTTTAGCTTTCAGATGGCTTTAAAATCACACCAAATGCACGAGTATTCTGGGAGAACTCCTCGTCCCAAGTTTATACTACTTTCTGACCTTTCAGTCCGACAGCATCTCCCCTCTTGGAATCTCTTGACCAACGCATGGTCTGGCTACCAACGCATGTGTTCCTCCATCAACGCATAGTCTTCTCCCAATTAGTCCTCACACACTCTCTTTTATGTCCTTTGAAGAGAATTTGCGTTCTCATTTGAAGTCCTTGCCCCTATTTATAGGCTTCTAAGATTGCTCCACGGCCGACACTTCCTACTTGGCCGCATGTCCAAGTGTCTTTTCCTCACACCATCAACGCATTCTTATGCAAGCCAAGGTGTCTTTTTCTCCTTTCACCAATGCATAGCCCTCAACTTTGCATGTCTTCTTATGCATCTACCTCTTTTACTTAAGGCTTACGAATTCCTCCTAACAAGCCACATGTTAGGACGACGATCTTGCATGCGTCTATCAACTCTCATATGCGTTAATCATAAAGGCGCCCATCCATTGCTATACCCTACCTATGTCCGGACACCATCAACCGGCGCATGCATCCACAAACCCTTGGATGACCAACGCATAGCACATCACCAACACATAGTGCATCACCAACGCATAGTATTGTACTATCGTGTCCAACGCATCCAACGCATCCAATGCATCCAATGCGTCCAATGCATCCAACGCCTCCAACGCCTCCAACACGTCCAACGCATCCAATGCATCCATCATACAACGCATCCAACGCATCCAACGCATCCATCATCCAACGCATCCAACACATCCATCATCCAACGCATCCAACACATCCAACGTGTCCAACGCATCCAATGCATCCAACGCATCAAACGTGTCCAACACATCCAATGCATCCATCATCTAACACATCCAACGCATCCAACGCATCCATCATCCAACGAATCCAACACATCCAACACATCCAACGCATCCTGTCCAATGCATCCAACGCATCCAACGCATCCAATGTATCAAACGTGTCCAACGCATCCATTGCATCCAACACATCCAATGCATCTAACACATACAACTCTTGGCAATGCCTTTTGCCAATACTTCGGCCAATCATGCGTCCAACCTTACAAATGCATGGCTGTCTTTTCAACTTATGTGTAGTCTTCTAACTCTTAACGAATGGGTCTTTTTGACCTTACACTTAGCCAAATTTCATCAATTAAAGTTTAACTCAAAATTACTCAAGGAAAAATCTATTCAACACTTAGAAATTTCCTTCACTTCAACATAGGATTTAACTTTCACTTAGTTAATTTCCTTAATCACCTGCTTAAGTAGGGAAAATGGAAATCCGGGTTTCACAGTTAGACCAAGAAGCGGGCCTCAAGCTTCGACTGTTTCCCTGCTAGGACCGTCATCCTCAGAAATTCCAGTAGAATATACGGCTATGGCTGCAGCTATTGGGAACGTCGTCACACAGGCCATGGTGGGATAGCTAAGGGGCATGGTGGCCGAGTAGATAGCCCAGCATGTACAGTCACAGCAGGCGCCATCCTCGTCAGTCCTGTTACCACCAGTTCAAAATCAAGATAAGGCCACGAGTCGGACTGTTTCAGGCCCTTCTTTAGAAGCTAGATACCTGCGAGATTTCAAGAAGTATGATCCTCCGACATTTCACGGGTCCCTAAAAGACCCCACAAATGCAGAATTGTGGTTGTCCACTATTGAGGGGATCTTTTAGTACATGAGGTGTCCAGAGGAGCAAAAGCTACAGTGTGCCACTTTCCTTCTCATCAACAATGCCAACCACTGGTGGCACTCGACTAAGAGAATGATAGAAGCCAGTGGAGGCCAAGCCACGTGGGATCAGTTTAAGGAGCGATTTTATAAGAAGTACTTCTCTGCTCATGTGAGGTACAACAAGCAGGTTGAGTTCAAAAACTTGAAGTAAGGGACCATGACAGTAGAAGAGTATGAAAAGAAGTTTGACAAATTGTCTTGCTTCGCCCCTGATCTAGTGCCTACCGAAGCAAATAGGGTTTGTGCAAGGACTCCGAGATGGGGTGCAAGGCATTGTGCAAGCTTTGGAGCCTCCCACCTACGTCGCAGACTTTCGAGCAACAGCACGCGTGGGTTGTCCTTCAGGGATAGAATTCCTGAAGTCCCTAACGGAGGAACCGACCCCCGGCCAGAAAAGGAAAGTTGAGCAGAAAGCTCCGAGACCTCCATAGAAGGTCCAAAGTACAAGCAGGTCAGTAGGGCATGCCTAACGGCAGGCTACTACTTCAGGAGGAGTTTGAAGGGAAAGGCCGGTGTGCAAGTCATGTGAGAAGCGTCATTGGGGACACTGTCTGATTGGCATAGAGACTTGCTTCAGATGTAAGCAGATAGGGCATGTGGCAGACCAATGCCCTAGTAGTGGTTCCAGAAGTACGGGGGGTCAACCCCCGAGTTCGCATCAGGGTAGTTCAAACCGACAACAGTAGCAGGGTCAGGTCTATGCCACCAGTCGTCGGGAAGCTGAGCACTCGGGAACAGTGGTGATAGGTACGCTCCCAATCTTGGGGCACTATGCCTTGATGTTTTTTGACTCTGGCTCATCCCACTCTTTCATTTCTTCATTGTTCGTAAAGCATGCTATGTTAGTTTTGGAGCCTTTGGGTTATTTTTTGTCAGTGTCTACACCGTCAAGAGAAATTATGATAACAAGTGAAAAGATAAAAGCATATCAGTTAGAAATAGCAAACCGCACCCTTGATGTGACTCTGATAGTATTAGACATGCGTTATTTCGATGTAATTATGGGCATGGATTGGTTGGCTGCCAACCATTCTAGTATTGACTGTGCTTGTAAGGAGGTGAATTTTAACCCCCCTAGAGAAGCCAGCTTTAAGTTCAATGGGGCCGGTACAGTAATTTTGCCCAAGGTGATTCAACGGTTAAGGCCAAGAGATTGATTAACCAAGGTGTCTGAAGTATCTTGACTAGCTAGTTGACATAGGAGAAACCGAGGTTGCACTAACCTCTGAACCAGTTTTGAGAGATTATCCCGGTGTATTTCCAAAAGAACTTCCAGGATTGCCTCCACCAAGGGAGATTGATTTTACGATTGAACTAGAGCCAGACACTATTCCTATATCTAAAGCTTCGTACAGAATGACTCCAGCCGAATTGAAAGAACTGAAGGTTCAATTGTAGGAACTGCTTGATAAAGGGTTCATACGACCCAGTGTTTCTCCATGGGGTGCACCAATGTTGTTTGTGAAAAAAAAGGATGGGTCGTTACGTTTATGCATAGACTACAGGGACTTGAATAAGGTGACCATCAAGAATAAGTACCCGCTTCGTAGAATCAATGACCTGTTTAACCAGCTACAAGATGCTACCTTATTTTCCAAGATTGACCTACGATCAGGTTACCATCAACTGAGGATCAGAAACAGCGATATCCCAAAGACTGCATTCCGATCCAGGTACGGGCATTACGAGTTCATTGTAATGTCTTTTGGTCTAACCAATGCTCCAACGGTATTCATGTATTTGATGAACTGGGTGTTCAGAGACTTCTTAGACGCCTTTGTAATTGTTTTTACTGATGAAATTTTGGTATACTCCAAGACAGAGACGGAACACGAGGAACATCTTAGGAAGGACCTAGGAACACTGAGGGAAAACAAACTGTATGCAAAGTTTTCTAAGTGCGAGTTCTGGCTATGGAAGGTGTCCTTCCTTGGGCACGTGGTGTCAAAGGATGGGGTTTCAGTGGATCCAGTTAAGATTGAGGCCGTTACTAGTTGGTCCCACCCTACAATGGTCAGTGAGGTGCGTAACTTCCTGAGATTGGCTGGATACTATCGTAGGTTTGTAGAGAATTTCTCCAGCATGGCCATGTCGTTGACTCAGCTAACAAGGAAGGGAGCTTTGTTTGTTTGAAGCAAAGCTTGTAAGGACAGTTTTCAGGACCTCAATCAGAGGTTGGTTTTAGCCCCAGTTCTCACCGTTCCAGACGGCTCTGGGAACTTCGTGATCTACAGTGATGCTTCTAAGAAGGGTTTGGGTTGTGTGCTTATGCAAAATGGTAGGGTGGTCACCTACACCTCCTGCCAGTTGAAGAACCATGAACGCAACTATCCTATCCATGACTTGGAATTGGCAGCGGTAGTGTTTGCCCTGAAGATCTGGAGGCACTACTTATATGGGGAAAAGATCCAAGTTTTCACCGACCACAAGAGTCTGAAATACTTCTTCACCTAGAAAGAGTTAAACATGAGGCAGCACAGGTGGCTCGAGTTAGTAAAGGATTACGACCGCGAGATCCTCTACCACCCAGGTAAGGCGAATGTGGTAGCCAATGCCCTAAGTCGAAATGTATTTCATTTGGTCGCCTTGATCAATAAGCAGGTTCAGTTGTGTAAAGATCTAGAACGAGCAAAGATTGCGGTGGCAGTGGGGGAAGTCACTTCACAACTAGCCCAGTTGACAGTGCAACCAACCTTGAGGTAAAGGATTATTGTTTCACAGTAAGGTGATCCCGACCTGGTTCAGAAGTGTAGTCAAGTAGGATCGAGTCAGGCAAGTGAATTTTCTATGTCAATGGACAAGGGTCTTTTGTATCAGAGACGGTTGTGCATCCCAGCAGATGATGCCTTGAAAGGGGAACTATTGGCAGAAGCTCATAACTCTCCATTCTCAATGCACCCAGGTAGTACCAAAATGTACCAAGATGTGAAGCGGTATTACTGGTGGCCCAATATGAAAAGGGAGATAGCTGACTATGTCAGTAGATGTTTAGTCTGTCAGAAAGTGAAGGCCCCGAGGAAGAAGATAGTAGGCTTGTGCCAGAATAAAAATGGGAGAGTGTGGCTATGGATTTTATTACGGGTTTGCCCAGGACAACGAAGGGTTTCTCGGTGATTTGGGTCGTGATAGGCAGACTCACCAAGGTAGCACATTTTATTCCAGGAAAGCCCACGTACGCGGTAAGTAAGTGGGTTCAGTTATATATGAAGGAGATAGTAAGGTCGCATGGTGTGGCAGTATCAATTGTGTCCAACAGGGACTCTCGTTTCACCTCCAGTTTTTAGAAGAGGCTCTAGGCAGCTTTAGAGTCGCAGTTGAACTTCAATATAGCTTTTCACCCCAAAACTGCCGGGCAAACAGAACGTCTAAATCAGACATTGGAGGACATGTTGCGCGCTAATGCGTTGGAATTCTAAGGGGGTTGAGACTCCCATTTACATTTGGCAAAGTTTGCTTATAATAATAGCTATCAGACAACCATTGGCATGTCGCCATTTGAAGCTCTTTATGGCAGAGGTTACAGGTCTCCTGTTTGCTGGGGTGAGATTGGGGAGAGGAAACTGGTGGGAACTGATGTAACGACCCGACCCCTAGGACTTAAGTTAGGCCGTTACTAAATACATGCATGCATGGAACTCAAAACGACACTCGGTTATGGTGAAATAAAAGCTAATTAAATAAGGTAAGTTCAAAAGACTTTCATTAAATTCAAATACTAAATCAATAGTAGGTTACCCATAAATCATAAAGGATAATAAATAAATCGGAAAAACGATTCTTAAAAGTAAGTTTTAAACATCAAAACTAAAAATTAAAATAAACATGAAAAGAACTCTAAATCTAATGATGCGGAAGCGTAAAAACTAGTCCCAGTGGCTCGATCACGAATTTTGCTTGTCCATCGCTGGTGTATCTCTACCCTTACCTGAAACAACAACATGAGAAAAAATGAGTATAAAATACTCAGTAAGTAACCACGCTACTAGGGTCAGGCTGGGCATCTATGTCCTCTAGATATCCACCTCTGGTGAAACATATAAACTGCTCTAGTCCTCATGAGACACATATGCACATGAAACAAGAAGGAGACTAAGTCCTATCCTACTATAGTTAAGTATGCTGGTGAATCCCGAAGGAGACACAAACTGGTGAATCCCGAAGGAGACACAAACTGGTGAATCTCGAAGGAGACACAAACTAGTGAATCCTGAAGGAGACACAAACTGGTGAATCCCGAAGGAGACACAAACTAGTGAATCCCGAAGGAGACATAAACTGGTGAATCCCGAAGGAGACACGAACTGATGAATCCCGAAGGAAACACAAAATTTAATGGGCATCTAACTAATCAGTAAGGACATTTGCACAGTCTCAACATCATAATCATCACTGTACGAATCTATGACATACATATAAACCTCAACATCATGGCTCTACAACATACACATATACCTCAACATCATGGTTCTACAACATACATGTGTACCTCAACATCATCAGATCAAATACAACCATATGGAAGAACATACCATCTCATACTAGCATTTAAGTGTCTATGTGCATAAATAAATAATTCAGATCTTGTACAGAATATACTTTGATCATATTATACTATCAATCTTTCATGCTGTCATTCTGCCATAACCTTCATTTAACATGCTAGCATACATCTAATGCGTGGCTTGTGGGCAGTTCCAGTAGTAAGATTACTTACATTGATATTAGGTCGAACCAAAAAGCAATTGAATCTTTGTGAAATTCTTGAATCCTTAATCAAGCCTAAACATAAACCAAGCTTTAAAATTAATAGTTAAGGCCAAATTCCAAACAACCAAATATTACAAAATATTTACAAATAACCTTACCTAAGGTGTGGTCCAATTCGAATTTACCTTCCAAACCTCCAATTTTAAGCCCAAATAATTAGCAAACCAAACTCTTCTTCATCTTGAATGAAATTCTTGAATCAACCCCCTAATCATAATTTGAAATTAGGCTTACATGATTAAAGCTTGAATCAAATACATACTTCACTACCAATGTCTCAAATAAATTATCCATATATAGTTTCGTCAAAAAAATCACTTCTAAATGACTTTACCAAAATTTCTCAACAACCAAAACTAATCCACAAGAGGCTAATCAAAGCATAAAACTTACCAAAACTCGCTAAAACAAACTCCAACTTCACTGAACAACACCTCAATACCTTCACAAACTTGAATCCAAAGTTGAAACACAATGGGTATTAACCAATTGATACCAAAAGTAAATGAGTATTCAGGAATCAACCGAAAACAAACCTAAATGACAGAAATCTTACCCAAATCGATAGATCCAGTGATGGCAAAAGCGAACGACGCTTGAGCAGTGGTGGACGAAGGTCATGAAGAAGAAACTGACGCGGCGACTTTGGGCGACGTCGAACGGGCTCACGAACGTGAGGAAGAAAACAAGGTGGGGTTTGACTTTTTATAATAATAATAATAATAATAAAACAAAAAAGGAAATAAATATAATTACATTTAATTCCTTTCCATTTTATACTCTTAAATTCTTTTCCATTTCAAAAGAAAATTAATTCCTGCCATTAATTTCTAATTTGAATAATTTTACGCCAACAATTAAATTCCCGCACTTACACTTGAAGTCCAAAATTCCAAAAATGCCCTCCAACTAATAACAATTACTGAAATTCCAAATAATAAAGTTAATGAAATTATATTATTACTAAAAAAATGTGCGGGGTGTTACATTCTTCCCTCCTCAAAGAACTTTCGTCCTCGAAAGTTCATTCTTGAAAAAAACTCTAAGTACTAGGCCTTCATCTCATCCTCTTGCTCCCAGGTAGCCTCCTTGAACTAGTGATTCTACCACAGGACTTTCACAAAAGCAATTTCCCGGCAGCACAATGTTTTTACCTCTCTGGCGAGGATCTCTATAGACTTCTCCTTATAGCTCAAGTTGTCATTCAACTGTAAGGGCTCAAAGTCAACTACATGGGACAGGTCTATTACATACTTTCCCAGCATCGAAACATGGAAGACATTATGAATTGAAGAAAGTGATGGAGTCAATGCCAATTGGTAAGCTCCAAGAACAATTCGCTCCAAGACCTCGAAGGTCCAATGAACCTCGGGCTCAACTTCCCTTCCCTTCCAAACCTCAAAACACCCTTCATAGGTGCCACCTTTAACAACACTTTATCATTAGTCTCAAATTCTAGGTCCTTACGTCTCACGTCGACGTAGCTTTTCTGTCTGCTCTGAGCTGTTTGCATACGAGCCTTGATCTTCTATATTGCCCCATTCATGGCTTGCACTAGCTCAAGTCCTAGAAATTTCCTCTTTTCTACCTCATCCCAACACACAAGAGACCTGCAACTCTTCCCATAGAGGACTTCAAACGGTGACATGCCAATGGTAGCTGGATAATTGTAATTATGCTAATTCCATCAAATGCAAGTGAGAGTCTCAATTCCCTGAAAACTCTAATGCACAAGTGCACAACATATTCTCCAATGTCTGGTTCAAACATTCTTTCTGACCATCAGTCTGTGGGTGAAAAATGTATTAAAATCTAATCGAGTACCCAATGCTAACTGGAGACTCTTCCAAAAACTAGATGTAAAACGAGAGTCACTGTTTGACATAGCTGAAACTAGTATCAAAAGAGGTGTGACAACCCCTTCCATATATAACTATGAAACTTAAGATGCTGAAAACCAACAATACTTTAACATGCTCAAGTTGAGAACTATGAAAACTGTCATGAGCTTAAGAAAGACTTAACCACTAAAAACATATATCTGAGCTAACCATTCTGTCATAGGGAAAACTTCATATGTGTAGTGGAGAAACTGGTCATGCTATATAATGCATCATCTGAAGATACGTATCAGAACAAATTTGCTTAACTGAATACTGCTTCTACTCTAGAAGCGCCGACTGTGATGTCTCTCTTAGGGTCTACTTTTCTGAGAATAACTCGGTCTAATTAAGTCTCACATTCATGAGAAACTCATTATGAGGCTCTATACTGTCATGGGCTATAAAACTTGCTTGAGTCAATCCTCATATTATTCTTTAGCCTTAAAACAATCACATATCATTACTTAGACCCCGTTGCGGATGAGTCTAAAATTCCCTCTGAAAATGAGGTTTTGAAGTCCCTAAATGCTAAAGCATCAGTCAATTGATAACACATTTCCATAACCTCGTAATAACTGTAATTGATCCTTGAAGTCATTTTTTTAAGGATAAAACCTTCTTGATTCATAAATCCTAGCTTGGATTACTCGCACTCCCTAACGCTAGTTAACTCATTGCCCATGCAAGAGAATACATACTATCTTGTAATGCTTCAAACCCACTTTTAGTAACTTCTTACTATCAACTCAACTTTATTGCCAAGTCTATCCCTTATACTAATGGTTATATTGGAAGATCCAACTTAATTACTTTTGTGCATATACCATTATTGTCTACCTCGAGTTGGATTATTTTCTTTTCTCAATCAAATTGATGGTCTTGCTAGTTCATGTTTCCAACACTTGCACACAAAGTCAAAATCCTTTAAATCTTACTAATGCCCTCAATGTTTTACATCTTAACTAATGAAGCCTCAACATACCATATCAATAGTTCTCGAACATCTATTGTTACTAGTAACTCCATTTTAACTTATCCCTTTTCAACCTTCTGTTTCGGTAACAGATTCTTGTGTTAAAATAAAGTTCCATACCAATCATCTAAATAAGCTATCTTTCCATCTAACACATATTGTCCTAAAGTCTCACATGATAATGAGGTATTCTTATTTTACACCAAAACAAATACCTTGTAAACCCTCTTATCAAGCCTTCAAACCATACTTAGCTAGGAGTTTCGAACACATTAAATTTCTTTCTCTTTCCAAAAGAGTAAACTTTCTTGGATACTTTTCTCTCATTCACACTTATCTCTGATCAAACCACTAAATTCAAGACACCTCCTTTTTTTTTCCACTTTCCATTTGGAACATAATCTCTTTACTAAATTATATTTTACTTAACTCCTCTATAAATCTTATCTCTCTCACTAAGAATTCCATCTGATAGAATTCCTCTTTGCCAATTTGCATACGTTTAAACTCCAAAAGACTTTTGTTCTTCAAATCTGTCTAACTTGGATCTCCTTAACACAATAAAGCTTTGGGTTTAGTCTAGGTATACTAAAATAATTCTTCAACCTAAACAAATAACACCGTGCTTTAACCCCTTTAAGTCCAAGGTCATGTCCAACTATTTTAGCTTCCTTTAGTGACATCTACCTAGCTAGATATTCCAAAAGAATTCTTTATATCACTACACATACTTTACCTAGTTCATCAAGTTGTAGTATTACCCAAATGATTATGACTTATGAATCCTTTCTAAAATTCTTCTCGAAGTGTTGGGTTTTTAATATCTCAAAACCTTTAATAAATCTATAGACTCTTCTTCTTTTCCTCCTTATTCATAAAACAACTTTTAACCTTATACTTGAGCACTGGCCTGTGTATTTATCCTACCACCGATTGCACTATCCAACACAAAACATAACACTAGTCCTTGATCGATTCTTGTCTTGAAAATTTTATTCTTTGGCTTAAACATTTAAATACCTTCATTCCTAAATTATCATAACTCTACATAGTTTCATCAACCTTTAACATTGCTGAACTAAGGTATATATTTGTTCGTTTCTAACATAATTTCCATGAGATTAACTAGTGCCAAGTGACCTCATAATTTACTCTATTTTATTTTTCTCCTTTTGTAGTGTCGTACCTGATAATCCTCTTATAATAACTTCTAACGAGTCACTAACCTAGCATTAGAACATAACTGATGCATTTAAGCTAAACAAATATTTTAATGCACAACTATCATAAAACTGGTAATTGATAAGACGTACCTAGTGATGACGAGGAATCCATTACTGGGCCACAGGGACTATCTAGACTTACGTAGTAAGTCAGTCTACAAAACTCAAAACATGAGCTCTGATACCAACTATAACGACCCGATCCCCTAGAACTTAAGTTAGGCCGTTACTAAATACATGCATGCATGGAACTCAAAACGACACTCGGTTATGGTGAAATAAATGCTAATTAAATAAGGTAAGTTCAAAAGACTTTCATTAAATTCAAATACTAAATCAATAGTAGGGTACCCATAAATCATAGAGGATAATAAATAAATCTGAAAAACGATTCTTAAAAGTAAGTTTTAAACATTAAAACTAAAACTTAAAAGAAACATGAAAAGAACTCTAAATCTCATGATGCGGAAGCGTAAAAACTAGTCCCAGTGACTCGATCACGAATTCCGCTTGTTCATCGTCGGTGCATCTCTACCCTTATCTGAAATAACAACATGAGAAAGAATGAGTATAAAATACTCAGTAAGTAACCCCACTACTGGGGTCATGCTGGTCATCTATGTCCTCTAGATACACACCTCTGGTGAAACATATAAACTGCTGCTCTAGTCCTCATGGGAAACATATGCACATGAAACAAGAAGGAGACTGAGTCCTATCCTACTATAGTTAAGTATGCCCACTACCTCCAGTGAATCTCGAAGGAGACACAAACTGGTGAATCCCGAAGGAGACATAAACTGGTGAATCTCGAAGGAGACACAGACTGATGAATCCCGAAGGAAACACAAAATCTAATGGACATCTAACTAATCAGTAAGGACATTTGCACAGTCTCAACATCATAATCATCACTGTACGAATCTATGACATACATATAAACCTCAACATTGGCTTTACAACATACAATACACCTCAACATTATGGCTCTACAACATACAATATACCTCAACATCATGGTTCTACAACATACATGTGTACCTCAACATCATCAGATCAAATACAACCATATGGAAGCACATACCATCTCATACTAGCATTCAAGTGTCTATGTGCATAAATAAATAATTCAGATCTCGTACCAGAATATACTTTGATCATATTATACTATCAATCTTTCATGTTGTCATTATGCCATAACCTTCATTTAACATGCTAGCATACATATAATGCGTGGCCTGTGGGTAGTTCCAGTAGTAAGATTACTTACTTTGATATTAGGTCTAACCAAAAAGCAATTGAATCTTTGTGAAATTCTTGAATCCTTAATCAAGCCTAAACATAAAACAAGCTTTAAAATTAATAGTTAAGGCCAAATTTCAAACACCCAAATATTACAAAATATTTCCAGATAACCTTACTTAAGGTGTGGTCCAATTCGAATTCACCTTCCAAACCTCCAATTTTAAGCCCAAATAATTAGCAAACCAAACTCTTCTTCATCTTGAATGAAATTCTTGAATCAACTCCCTAATCATAATTTGAAATTAGGCTTACATGATTAAAGCTTGAATCAAATACATACTTCACTACCAATGTCTCAAATAAATTATCCATATGTAGCTTCGTCAAAAAAATCACTTCCAAATGACTTTACCAAAATTTCTCAACAACCAAAATTAATCCACAAGAGGGTAATCAAAGCATAAAACTTACCAAAACTCGCTAAAACAAACTCCAACTTCACTAAACAACACCTCAATACCTTCACAAACTTGAATCCAAAGTTGAAACACAATGGGTATCAACCAATTGATGCCAAAAGTAAATGAGTATTCAAGAATCAACCGAAAACAAACCTAAATGACAGAAATCTTACCCAAATCAATATATCCAGTGACAGAAAAAGCAAACGACGCTTGAGCAGTGGTGGACGAAGGTCATGAAGAAGAAACTGACGCGGCGGCTTTGGGCGGCGTCGAACGAGCTCACGAACATGAGGAAGAAAACGGGGGTGGGGTTTGACTTTTTATAAAAAAAAAAAACAATAATAATAATAATAATAAGGAAATAAATATAATTACATTTAATTCCTTTTCGTTTTATACTATTAAATTCCTTTCCATTTCAAAAGATAATTAATTCCTGCCATTAATTTCCAATTTGAATAATTTCACGCCAACAATTAAATTCCCGCACTTACACTTGAAGTCCAAATTTTCAAAAATTCCCTCCAACTAATAACAATTACTGAAATTCCTAATAATAAAGTTACTGAAATTACATTATTACTAAAAAGTTATGCGGGGTGTTACAACTGAGTTAGTGGAGTTGACAAATGAAGCCATGCAGAAGATCGGGGCTAGAATGATAGCAGCGCAAAGTAGACGGAAAAGTTACGCAGATGTTAGCGTAAAGATCTGGAGTTCGAAGCATGTGACAAAGTGTTCCTGAAAGTAGCGCCGATGAAGGGTGTCCTGAGATTCGAGAAGAAGTGCAAGCTAAGTTCGCGTTTTATAGGGCCATTCGAGAATTTTGGAGCGGGTCGGCTCTGTGGTTTATTGTTTGGCCTTGCCACTGTCTCTCTTTGCGGTCCATAATGTATTTCATGTCTCCATGCTGAGGAAGTATCTAATGGACCCATCTCATGTGGTGGACTTTGAGCCCTTGCAACTAAATGAAAACTTGAGTTACGAGGAGAAGCCTACGCAAATTGTGGCCAGGGAGGTGAAAGTTTTGCACAGCAAGAAGTACCACTGGTGAAGGTTCTGTGGCAGAACCATCAGTTTGAGGAAGCAACTTGGGAGGGAGAGGACCAGATGAGAGCACTGCATCCAGAGCTCTTCGAGGATTAGAACTTTCGAGGACGAAAGTTTATTAGGGGGGAAGAGTGTGACACCCCAAAGATTTGTTCTTGTTAAAAAAAGAAAAAAAGAAAAAAGAAAAGATTGATGGTTAATTTAGGAAAAAAAGAGAAGGCAATTAGGGTTATAAAGGATTTTTTGGGGCCTCGAGTTGCATGCAAAAAAAAAAAGAAAGAGAGAATTTTTTTTTCTTTTCCCTTCTTCTTCCTCCTCCAACCGCACGCCCCCTCCCTCTCACCCCCAACTGTGCAGTCGCCACCCAGAAGCCATCTCCTTGTCCGTCGAACCGAAGTGTCCAACGATGAGCCGATCACAAAGCTTCGTCTGCCGCCCGCCTCCTCGCGCCTCAGCCCAGCGCGTTTCGACCATGAGTCTTCAACTGCTCGACCGTGAGTCTCCAGCCGCCTCTGTTCATCCATCGCGCGTCAGACCGTCGATAGCCGAAGCCCAGCGTGCGTCGGTTTTTCCATCAATAGTTGAAGCCCAGCGCGTGTCAGATCGCACACCTTGTTCGATCGCACACCAGAACAGTGCTGGTTGTTGCCGAATCGTGGTTGGTTCTGCCTAATTCTTCTGTTCGAGGTAAGTTTTGGTTCCCTTTGGTAGCCCACTGTCTTTTGAGATTCTTGGGCCTAAGCTAACCTTCACCCATGGAAATTGTGATTGGTTTCAGGAACGTGTGGCAGTGAAGGAAGTTTTCAAGTAGAGTAAGGTTTCGTTTTGGGACAGTTCGTTATCCTGAGGTAAGTGGTTTACTACCAGTTTCGCCCTAAGATTTTGATAAGCCTGCTGAAAATTTTTTATGTCATATATGAGTAAACTGTGATGAAATCTGTTATGGGCAATTGTGCTGAAGTTGACGTATGAGAATACTGTGATAAAGTTGGACGTAAGGGTAGACTGGGATACTGTGATAAGGTTTGATGCATGAGTAGGCTGGGGATAGTGTGCTAATGTTGATGTATGAATAGACTGTGATAAGACTTGATGTATGAGTAGACTGTGATAAAGTTGATGTATGGGTAACAGTGTTAAAGTTTGATGCTGATTCATGGCCTTGATTACATAGTTCTAGGATTCATGTTTGTATACTTATGTCTGAGATTTTAATGACTGTTAGTCCTTGTGCATTTTGGTCCAATGGAAAGACTAGCAGATCACTGAGTGGGTCCAATAATGGGCTGCTTACTGAGTATATTTTTATATTCGCTTTCTTTCTCACCCTTTTCTTTCCCTATTTTTCAGATAAGAGTAATGAGCGCATGGCAAGAGAGATCCGTGACCTGGCCATTAGGACGATTTACTGCTTCCGCACTTAGTATCATGTTTAGAAGTTTGGTTTAGGAGTTAAGCGTTTTACACTCTCATGAAAAATTTATTAATTTTATTATTTGACTATTCAATTGTCTTCATTTTAAAGTTGGGTTTAGGGGTACCCCGAACGATAAATCTTTATTTTAATTTATTTTTGTTTTAGTTTATTTATTATTATTTAATTATATTTTCTTATCTTTACTCATTTGAGCATTATTAAATAAAATTCGACTTTTATTTGATGATTTAAAAGAAAAAATACGATTAAGCCTATGCATGCATGAAGTAACGTCCTAGAATTAAGTAGGAAACTGAGGTCGTTACATATCAACATGTTGATTGGTTTCTAATTCCATTAAAGTCTATCAACATGTTTGTTTAGAAGGATATCTATCAACGGTCGATTTAAGGTCGAAAGATAAAACAAGTCAAAAATCGAGATCTCAATTTATAAGAGTGTATGTTTGACCGTAGAGAAATGAATAGTTACAAAATATACATCAAAGTTGCAAATATTACATGATCGTGGATATGAATAACACAACATTTCAACAGTAACAAGTAAAGATCAAAATGTCAAGTATCTTGTACTAAAAGAATGTCATTCAAATTAAATATCCTTCTAAACAAACATGATTATCTAAAGATTTTGATTGTCTATATTCTCGAAAAGTAGACCATAAAATTAAATTACATTTTTGTAAGTGCTAATAGGTTAAGATGCTTAGAGGATCAACAATGAAACAAGAAAGAAGAATGATGCCAATAAATAAAAATTTTATTCCCATTCAATTGAGGATTCTTGTACAAAAAATTTCACCTCACTGTAAATCAATAAATTAATCTTATGATCATCAACAACAAAGAGATTACAAAAGTTATGGCAGATAAAAACCACCACCAATAATATTACAAAATTCTAGATTCCACCGACAACAAAGGGAATACAGTGAATTACACAACAAACAATAAACAACAATGTCAATGTAAAATAATAATAATAATAATAAATCAAAAGTGTTCCAAATTATATGGTTTAGTCAGATCCTGTAAGCAAAAGAAATAGCTCCTCATCGGTTATTGCTCCCATTTCCATTGCTCTTTCTAACGCACTTAATCCTCCACAATCTTTGATTGATGGTTTTGCACCTCTGTTTATAAAGTTAAAAAGAGGTAAAAACACAGGCAATAAATTTGTATAAGAACACCAATATCAATGCAATTCATATTTATTGATAGTTCTTTGTTTCGAACTATACCGATTTTCAAGACCGGAGCTATCAACCACCCGGCCATCTCCGAAAGATAATTTCTATTTGATTTATACTCCATCCCATCGGATAGAACATTGACATATAAGTTGCTGTCATTATTGTCTATACTATAGACAAAAGTCTATCTATATATATATAGATATATATGATCCAGTATACCCCTTTTTGTGAAGTAAAAAAAGCTTACCCTCAATCCATCAAATGGTATATTTTGTTGGTAGATTGGAGGATTAGAAACATGACTATTGCTTTCCAATTGGCTGTTTTTGCATTAATTGTTACTTCATCAATCTTACTGATTAGTGTGCCATATACACTTCTAGTTTGATTCAAGCCACTATATCATCAATTTTCACCTTATTTTATAGTATTTTTTAAGATCCCATTTGGTAACCATCAGATTTTCGATTTTTAGTTTTTGAAAATTAAGCCAAAAATTACTTTCTTGCTTTTGTTATCTATTTTCTACCAATGTTTTCAAATACCAAATCAAGTGTTAAAAACTAAAATAATTAGTTTTTAAAAACTTGTTTTGATTTTTGAAATTTGGCTAAGAGTTCAACTCCTTTACTTAAAAAAGATGAAAACCGCCCTAAGAAATTGAAAAGTAATAAACTTCATTTTCAAGGGAACCTATTTGAGTTAATAGTCGTGTAAAGTAGTTCTGGGAGTACCAATGTCGACATCAGAAAACATTCTAACCACATGCCAACTGCCCAAGTCATAAAAAATTGAGTACGTTAAAACTTTGTTTATTATATGATGGAAAAAATGAAGAGTTAGTCCTCCATGTTTATGAGAAATTTCTAACTTCATCCTGTGCTAGATAAAAGTTGAGCCTTATGCTAATGAATATTGATAACTAATTGTTAAGCCTTATGCTAATTTTCAAGTCCAAAGTACAGGAGAGTGTTAAGAGTATTGATATAATTTATAAGATTAAATTTATTGGGACCTATAAGCTAACTGGGTTGAGTGGGGTGATCTAATACCTATGTGTTTTGAACAAAAGGGTGTTTCTTCAAGGTAGCAACAGCACCCCCACTAAACCCCCCACCACCACAAATACCAAACAGTATCAACATAAAGAAAAAAAATAATATATAAATAAAATAAATGTAACAGACAGAGAACATAGTGTACCTTCTAAGTAGCAACTTAGCCAACTTGTTGTTTTCCTGGGAGATGCATTGGTGCAAAGGCGTCCTTCCATGAGAGTCGCACACATTTATATCGGCACCAAATTGCAATAATAGTTCAAGCATCACTTGATTGCCATTTTGACAAGCGAGATGCAATAGTGAGCAACCTTGAAGACTATTCCTTGACTCATTAGAATCCCAACCTCTCCTGAACGATGATGGATTATGTGATTCTCGATTTCCCAAGGGTTCCTCGTCCAAATGTGGGCTTGAACTCACACTGACTACATTATCATAAGTTGTGTTGACAATCGACACGGTTGAAACTGCAATGAGACGGTATGCTTCCCGCAAGTCATTTGTTTTGACAGCTTCCCAGATACTTTTTGCATAAGAAATGTTGCCGGGTGCTTCATTATCCTTACCCACAAACTGTTTCTCTACATACTATTTAAGGAACAGAAGCTAAAAGTCATACACTTGAATGAAAAAACTTGTGAAAAAGAACTGTAAGCTAGGTGAGAAAATTACAGTATGAAAATACAAACATATCCCAAGAATAAATCCATGGATGTAAGTAGTCTTAAATGGCCAATAATCACAATAATGTTGTGCGGTTGCTGGCAAGGAATTATGAATAATTAAATTAAAATATATATGAAAAATAGGAAATGGATTTCAGACCTTATATATCAAAAGCAAATGTGAAAAACGCAGAGGAAAAGTCTCTTCTACCTTAGCCTGAATGTATCTCTCCCTAAGCTGAATGGCATCCTTGGGACTTGGTTTCGGAATTGAAGTGGCTACGGCATGTTGTGTATTATTGCTGCAAAAGTTCTTGCTTTTAGAATTCGATTGTAAATACTTGAAATTTCCTTATCAGTCAGCAGCCTATAAAACGGTGTAAATATCTACTATCTTGAGAATAAAGATAAATTGTAGGAATATTTTGCTATATTCTGTAAAATATGTACGAACAATCAAATTTTAAAATAAACTCAAAGCACCAAATGACCAATACTCAAGGAAATATTACCTTCCCGTATCTGCAAGAAACAATCCCTCCCAAATAGAGTTACAATAAGCATTGCCCAAGTTCCTAAACAAGTCCAGTATTGAAGGCTCCCAGACTTTGACATCTAATATTATTGATCTCACCTGCAAGAGCAGGAAGATAAGCCCATCAGTTTTTCTTTTCACATGATTAGGTTAATATTCTTTTCCAGACTCACACAAGTTACAATGGTCGTAATTCATTTTCTTAGAAAAATTGGCTATAGATCCTGAAGGGAAAAAAATTTACATCTGGCTATATTTGTTACTGGAGAGAGATTCTTTCAATTCTCTTTTTTTCTTAAGAAGAAATAATTTTATCACTAATTTAAACTAATAGGTGACTTTTAGAAGATATTTTTTAGTTCACTTTTCAAGAGCATGTTGTTAATTAAATTAATCATCCTTGAGCTCTCAAATAATCCAATTTAAGTACTTGCAGTTAGATTCATTCTCCTACTTCATAATGCATAAAAGAACCTCAACTCCTGCCTCGACTCCCGGTTGAAAAGTACCACATTCCTTGTATGTATATAAAACAGATTCCCCCCCTCCAAAATGAAAAAGAGACCTCTAATTTGATCCATTTATGAAACCCGACAAATGTGTGTAGAATAATAAATAACAAATAATAACAGCAAATATAAGAGTAGATGCAATGTATATAGGAATATATAGATGTCTCAAGAAGGAAGGAAAGATAAACAAGTAGCTTTTACTGCTCAATGGGAAAAGAGCACAATCTCATTTCCTAAAATTTCTAGAATTGTTTCGGGCGAGTGCCCAAAGTTCCCCACCATTTAATAGTACAAGGACATTAACATTCTCATTTCCTACAATTTGTACAATTGTTTCGGGAGGATGTTCAAAGTTCCTGTTAGGAACCAAGGTAGTATAGGATGTCTTTGTCCCACATTAGTTAGAATGGGATGACCAATGTGGTATTTAAGTTGCTTGGCTCTTCCACTCCAATAACTGGCTTGTAGAGTGTGGGTCTCCAAGGTACTTATGTACCTAACAATGGTATGTGGTATCAAAGCTAGTTGTACACGTTCTGGACTGGAACTGGCAAAGGGTTTTGACCGGATGTGGCTGAGTGAAGTACCGCCATAGTAGTCAATAGAACATCTACTTTCTGGGATGGGATATTGTTAGGAACCAAGGGAGTATGGGATGCCTTTGTCCCACATTGGTTAGAATAGGATGATCAATGTGGTACTTAAGTGGCTTGGTTCTTCCATCCAATAGCTGGCTTTGGGGTTTGGTTCTTCAAGGTGCTTAAGTACCTAACAGTTACCCTCCATGTGTTTCATGTAGATATTGGGCATGACATTTATTTTACTAATATTTCTGTCACAAACATGTTCCAAACTTTAGAATTTAAATATAATATTGCTGTATTATTAAGCAATATTTTCCAAACCTAGAAAAATATATAAGTAGGAAAGCCCAAACCCACCAGCACAAAAATCAAAATCCATAATGATAACAAGATTAAGCTTGATTCGAATACCTTCGAAATATGGACACCAAGATTACGGTGAACACCAGAGCATTCTATGCACAATAAAATGCCAAGGTTCAGAGATGCCCATTCAGGTTCTGGAGTGCCGCACTCTGCACATAGATTATTTCCAGCGATTTCTCTTAGTATCTTAGAAACAGAATCTACTTGGCTGCCATCTTCTAATCTTTTTTCAGGTAGTGTCTGAACATTATAATCGTCGCAATTTTTTTTGTCACACTCGGGATGTTTTGCTTCCAGGAATGGCTGCAGAAGATTCAAAAGGCTATCAAAAGCATCCATGCTTTGATCCTTTGTCACTCACACACATATACACACGCTAAATAAAAGTAAATAAATAAATAAACAATTATTGGGACCAAACCTGTTGAAGAAAGTAAAAATTGAAAAGAGATGCAATAGCCCCCGTGATTTTATTGATCCAGTCCATCCTATCTGCCTCATTTTCGGCCTAGCCCAAAGAATAAGACAGTATCAATAAAGTTTTTGTTGAACCAAATGGTGTTCCATTCATTAAGAGAGCCCAAGAGTTTAAATAATAAGTACAAGTGGAAAAACTGAACTCCAATTTTTTTTTTCTTTTCTTTTTTTTTTTTTTTTTGTTTAATTTACCCTCCAGGTAAGATAGAGAATTGAAGAAAGCTTGGTATTGGGAACAGAAAATTCAAAATCCTCCCAGAAGGGTTGCGAAGATAAAACCGTCCGCAATATTTGGGTTTTACGCCAATACTGTTTTGAAATGTTTATTCGAAACAAAAAGTAGGAAATTTACTTCTAACATTTGCATGTCTACAGGTGTAAAATTGCTTCTTCAATGCATTATGTCCATACTTCTTAATGATGCAGCATACTACCCAAAAAATATGATCCGATCATGTGACAGTAAAGTACAACACTTCTCCCTAAAATTTCATATTCATATTTGATGTTTTAGCAGAAAGAAAACTTTTCACTATTTTCTACTAAAGTCTACCAGTTTCTATATTATAAAAAGGAGACTAAAAATAAAAGGTAAACTACCAAATTTAACCCCTAAACTTTAAGGAACAATGAATGTATTAAAAGGATATTATATCTAACACTTTTATAATGTTATTTACACTAGAAAGAGCAAGGCATGGTTGCATGCGGTCCCTTTCTCTCTTAAAAATTCTGTGGGATACACGAAAAGCTAAGCCACTAATATCGTGGTGATGGTTATACCTCAAAAAGCCAGTAAAGCTAAGATTTTCGGTGTTTATTATATCCTTCCAATCAAGAAATAACTTATAAGGGCCGTCCTACATTCAACTTTGAAAGAAGTTGAAGAGAAAAAAGAGCGATAAGGAAGTGAGAGAAGCTTGCAGAAGTGCTTCTAGATCTCTTGGAATAAGGCAAAATTTTGAACTAAACTTTCTTGTTTTCATAGGGGAAGAATTGTGGAGATGAAATCCTTATTACATTTAACGCATACAAAATTGGAAGAAAAGAAGGATAGTGTTGAAAATAAGGGGATGTTATGTATTAGCCCTAAGGGCTTTTAAGTATTTTTACTTTGCCCTATTTTTCCTTTTCTGTATTAGGGTTTTCTACAACCTATTTATATCTTGGTCCTGTCTAGTACGAGTGCAAGTAAAAACAATAATAAAAAGAGTTTTCAGTCGTGATTTTTTCTCCCTGTTCTAGGATTTTCCACGTAAATCTTGTATTTTCTTCTTCTATCTTTCAATATGGTATTAGAGCATGGTGACGAAACCCTAGCCGTTCTTTGACGAAAATCAACCTCAGCCGTCGTTCCATAATCATCACCAACGACCTTAGCCGACAACAGGACCACTGCCGAAACAGTTGCTGCCGCTGCTGGTGTCACTGACGATGTCGCCGCCAACATCACCTCTACCGCTGTTCAAGCGACTGTCAATAGATACCTTCAATTGCTCCACCTCGGCTCGACGCAGACACCGCCCTCACATGGAATCCAACCACCCAACAGCGCTGACGCACGGAGACACTGACGCTGATGCTTCCTTCCTCGGTGCTGTTGCCGGCGCCTTCTAGTGTGCCAAACCCCATCACTGGTGCTGCTGTCGGCGCTTTCAACCTTCCCAACATCGGCCACCCGAGCAACGCTAATGTCGACGGCTAGAAGTACGTGTTTGAAACGGGAGAGTCGTCATCTTATCCTAGTGGACAGCAACCAGCCGCATTAGCCACGGTCCGTCACGTGCAATTACCTCCAAGCCTTTCTCAACATGTGCCAACCAGCCATGGTGCTTCGGGTTTGATGGGTCTATCTCCAATGGTGGTCCAACAACAATTAGCCAATCTACAACAACAAATTGCTGCTCTCAGGGCAGCCCTTGGGACTACCACAAATCTCTAATCGAACCCCGAAAATTCAGATTTATCTTTTGGTCTACCGATGTATTCAGAGAATCGGGTAACCGCCTTCTCTACTTTACCTACGACAAATTTTTTATCTGGATCTACAGGAAACTCTACAGGTTTCTTAACAGGGGAGAAGCTAAATGCCCAGAATTATCTCTTGGTCTCAATCCATCGAGATGACCCTCGAGGGGCGTCACAAGTTTAGGTATCTAACTGGTGAGATACCGAGACCTAGACCCGGAGATCCTCAAGAGCACATTTGGAAAGGAGAAGACTCCTTGCTTCGCTCTTTGTTAATTAACAATATGGAACCAGAGATAAGAAAACTCTTACTGTATGCTGCAACTGCTCGAGATATTTGGGATGCAGTATAGAAATTGTACTCTAAGAGGCAGAACGCGTCACGTTTGTACACTTTGCGCAAACAGGTTCATAAGTGCAAACAGAGAACAATGGATGTTACTTCCGATTTCAATAAACTGTCTCTAATCTGGTAGGAGATGGATGTATGTCGTAAAATTGTCTGGGATTGTCCATGTGGTGGAGTTCAGTATTCAAAAATTGAAGAAGTTGATCGCGTTTATGACTTTCTTGCTGGTCTGAATTTCAAATTTGATATAGTGCACAATCGAATACTTGGACAGAGACCGATACCGTCTCTCATGGAAGTTTGCTCTAAGGTTCATTTAGAGGAAGATAGATCGAGTGCTATGAACAATCCTATTGTCTTTACCATTGATTCTGCTGCGTTTGGTGTAAAATCATCTGGGCTTGATGGTGACAAGCAGAATGGTAAACCACCTCCAATGTGTGAACATTACAAAAAACTTTAGCATACTAAAGATCAGTGTTGGAAGTTATATGGTCAACCTCCAAATGGCAGACATCATCCCCCAAACGATAAGTCAAACCTTGGCCAAGCACTTGTGAGTGATTCTACGAATGGTGCTTCACAATCTCAATCTCAAGTGAATAACCAGAATGACCGTGGTATTGTTGGGGTCGGTGCTATTGCCCAATCAAGTACTTCTTAGTCCTTCAGTCTCCTTAGTATTAATGATAAGAAACCATGGATACTAGACTCAGGAGCTACAGATCATTTAACTAGCTCGTCTGATCAGTTTCTCTCATATTTTCAAGCACTGATAATGAGAAAATTCGGATTGCAGATGGGTCCTTTGCTCCTATTGCGGGAAAGAGTCATCTCTCTCCTTTTGAGGGCTTAATTTTACAGAATGTGTTGCATGTCCCGAAAATATCTTCCAATTTACTATATATTAATAAGATAACTAGAGATTTGGACTGTCAAGTTATTTTCTCACCTGATACTATTTTCTTTCAGGACTTGAGGTCAGAAATGACGATTGGCACTGCCCGACACGATAGGGGACTCTATTTCCTTAATGATGATGCTTCCTCTAGGAACTATTCTAGGACTAGTTTGTTATCTTCTTGTTTTTCAACTTCTAAAAAAAATTATATGTTATGACACTTTTGTCTTGGCATCTAAATTTTCAATATATGAAGTATTTATTTCTTCATTTATTTCATAATGTTGATATCTCTTCTTTGTCTTGTGATGTGTGTATTCGTGCAAAACAACATCGGGTCACCTTTCTATCCCAACCCTACAAACCTTTCCAACCATTTACTCTTATCCATAGTGATGTTTGTGGTCCTTCAAACATGACTACCTCTTCTGGGAAACGTTGGTTTGTGACATTTATTGATGATCATACTCGTCTTACATGGGTGTTTCTTCTCACTGATAAACTGGAGATACCTTCGATATTCCAACAATTTTATACTACAGTGGACTCAGTTTAACACCAAAATTGTCATCCTTCGTACTGATAATGGCCATGAGTTCTTTAATCACTCTTTTCATGAGTTTTTGGCTTCTCAAGGCATTGTCCATCAAAGCTCTTGTGCTTATACCCTCAATAGAATGGGGTGGTTGAACAGAAAAATTGTCACTTTATTAAGGTTGCATGGTCCCTCATACTTTCTACTTCTCTTCCCTCTTATTTATGGGGGATTTCGTTCTGACTGCAGCCCATCTTATCAATCGGATGTCTTCCCGTGTTCTTCAACTCCAAACACCTCTTGAATGCTTCAAAGAGTCTTATCCAACCACGTGTCTTATTCCCGATCTTCCCCTTCGGGTGTTTGGGTACACTGCCTTTGTCCATAGTCATGGTCCTAACCACAATAAATTTATCCCTCATGCTCAGAAATGTGTCTTTTTCGGGTATCCTCTTCACCAACGAGGTTTTAAGTGTTTTCATCTGTCTTCACGGAAGTACTTTGTTTCTATTGATGTAACGAGATAAACCTTTCTTTCCTATTAGTCCTCTTCAGGGGGAGAATACTAGTGAAGATACTAATTGGTCCACATATCCGATTCCTACAGACTTTCTTCCTGAACCTATCTTGGGCACGAATGATACTGTCCTACCTACCAAACAAGTTTCATGGATAGTACTACAAGAAGAATCTCAAAAAGGAAACAGTGCGACCTGTTGCTCCCCCGGCTACAATCCATGAATCGGAACCAGCACCAGCTCAAGCTCAAGATACTCATATTTCTGATAATAATGATGTTTGTGTTGAGGGTGATGTGTGATGTGGTTGAGAGTGACAAAACTGATATGATAATTCCAAAGAATGACAAAGTTGTAGGTAGCAATGAGTCATTAGGAGAAACACAGGAGGGTGAGACTTTGCCGCAAGTAACTGAGTGTGACCACCGTTCTCTTACTGATGAGGGGTCAGGCAGAACAAGGAGTTATGATGCTTCTCTTCATATACCCATTGCTTTGAGAAAGGGTGCCAGGTCATGCATTAAGTATCCCATGCATAGTTTTCTATCTTACTATAATTTGTCTTCTGAGTTCAGGGCTTTCACTACTAACCTGGATACAGTAACAGTACCAAACAATATACATATGGCCACAGAAGTTCCTGAATGGAAGGTTGCGGTCATGGAAGAGATGAAAGCTCTTGAAAAGAATAATACGTGGGATCGTATGGCTCTTCCTAAAGGGCATAAAACAGTTGGGTGCAAGTGGGTGTTCATCATAAAGTAAGTCTAATGGAACTCTTGATAAGTACAAGGCCAAATTGGTAGCTAAAGGGTTTAATCAGATTTATGGAATAGACTACTCAGAAACTTCTTCTCCTGTAGCGAAGCTACATACAGTTCGAGTCCTTTCTTTTAGTGGCAATTAACAAAGACTGACCTCTCCACCAACTTGATGTAAAACATGCTTTTCTAAATGGTGAATTAGAGGAAGAGGTTTATATGAGTCCTCCTGGTTTTGAAGCTCAATTTGACCATCAAGTTTGTAAACTCTAGAAGTCTCTGTATGGTTTGAAACAGTCTCCAAGAGCTTGGTTTGACAAGTTCACTACCTTTGTTAAGTCCCAAAGTTTTACTCATGGGCACTCTGATCACACCTTATTCACAAAAAAGGTCAGTATCAGGGAAAATAGTTGTTCTAATTGTGGACGTAGATGATATTGTTTTTTCAGGAGATGATGTTGCTGAAATTATCAAGCTCAAAAAGAAAATGGTCGATGAATTTGAGATTAAGGAACTCTTGGAATGGAGGTGGCAAGATCAACAGAGGGGGTTTCTGTTTCTCAACGGAAATACACACTTGATTTGTTGAAAGAGACAGGTATGAGTAGATGTAGACCTGTTGATACCCCTGTAGAATTCAATGCTAAGCTGGGAGATTCTATTGACAAAGTTCATGTTGATAAAGAGAGATACCAGCGTCTGGTGGAAAAATTGATTTACTTATCTCATACTAGACCAGATATATCTTACGTTGTCAGTGTAGTTTGTCAGTTTATGCAGACACCTTACAAGGAACATATGGAAGCTGTAAATCGGATTCTGAGATATTTGATAACTACTTCAGGTAAAGGTCTGATGTTCAAGAAAACTGATAGAAGATGCATTTGAGGCTCACATCGACTCCGATTGGGCAAGATCTGTTATAGACAGAAAGTCAACTTTTGGATACTGTATGTTTGTGTGGGGTAATCTTGTTACTTCGAGAAGTAGCAAGGTGTGGTTGCTAGAAGCAGTACTGAAGCAGAATACAAAGCTATGAGTCTAGGAATATGTGAAGAAATCTGGTTGAAGAAAGTTCTATCTGATCTTCATCAAGACAGTGATCTATTTATGAAGCTCTGTTATGATAACAAAGCACCTATAAGCATAGCCAACAATCCTGTGCAACATGATAGAACAAAACATATGGAGATCGATAGACACTTCATCAAAGAAAAACTGGACAGTGGCAATGTTTGTATTCCTTACAACCCTTCTAGTCAACAAGTTGCTGATATTATCACCAAAGGATTACTCAAGCAAAGTTTTGATTCTTGCTTTAGCAAGTTGGGTCTAATTGACATCTACGCCCCAACTTGAGGGGGAGTGTTGAAAATAAGAGGCTGTTATGTATTAGCCCTAAAGGCTTTTTAGTACTTTTACTTTGCCCTATTTTTCCTTTTCTGTATTAGGGTTTTCTATAGCCTATTTATATCTTAGTCCTGTCTTGTATGAGTGCAAGTAAAAACAATAATAAAAAGAATTCTTCTGTCGTGGTTTTTCTCCCTATTTTAGAGTTTTCCACGTAAATCTTGTGTTTTCTTCTTCTATCTTTCAATAGATAGAAAAAGGCAACATAACAAAGGGCCAAGCATACCTTTCATTCAAGAACAGGATGAGGCAACAGTACTTGTTGCACATACTAGTGCCAATTAGAAAAAACTACTCAACTCTATGTATGCCTTTGGTTAAATGGGTTAACAGAGTAAAGGTCAACACACCTCTGGTCCTTCTATTAGAGTGATAACGATATTGAAGATGTCCAATTAGTCAACGAGGAAAGGATGGGCCTCAAGGTGGATAAAACCATTTAACACTTCTGCTTTTTCGGGGAATGTACACAAAAAAATCATGCAACGAGCACTCGTGCGGGTCCCAAGAAAATCAGAGGGGGAATGAGACCACGATTTGAAAAATCAAGGTCAAACTGGAGAGGGAACCTTGAAGGGCACCCAACAACATCGATATCAACTTCTCGTATTAGATTATCTTCTTTAAAGTTACAACCTAAATAAGACCTCAACAAAGCAAAACCAAATTCGACAAAAACCAACAAATGGGTGAGGAGAGAAGAAGGGAGTATGGGCTACGAAATATTTCATCTAGCGGCTCAAAGAGATGACTCAACATTTCCATGAGGAACAGGTAGCTAGAATCCAGAAAATAAAATCTCGATACTATAAGACAAAAGGAAAAACCTCCAACTCAACTACATCCATTCCATTTAGTTATAGTTTCACTAATGAAAAGAAATAATATTAAAAAAATAATAATAATACCAAGATGTAGGAATTAGATTCCAGTTAGCTATGTGATTGCCATTGAAGAAAGAAAATATAGGTCAGGAATCTGTCAACAAGAAACATAAACCACATTCTTTTATCTATTACTATTCCTTTGACTTTTTTACTTTTCCTCTTGTTGTTGCAAAAATCAAAGTATTCATTTATATTGCATTCAACTATCTGTTACGCAGAAAATAATGTGATTTATGGTCTCCGACATTCAAGCGTAGATGCTAGAAACAAAAATAGCTGAGAAGAAAACTGAAAAGCTAGGATGAACAAAGCTAATTTGAGAGCTTAAAAAAAAGAAAGTCACCAGGATAGCTAAGTCAACTAATTACCTGCAAAGTGAAGGTCTTAGAGGGAGAAATTATTCTGAAGCAAAGTCGTAGATCTGAATCCTCTGCATCCATCTTTATTGTAGACGTATGCAGGTTAACTGTAGAACAACGCAAAATTTCTTCATTGAATGACAATGCCCTATTGTGCCTCGCACGGAATCTACCAAACATACTGTTGTTGTGTTCATCTGGACGATTGAAACTATGAGACTGTTGGCCCTGAAAGAGATATTAAACACGTTAAATTTACCAAAATCCATAGATCAGTTCTCAAGGATTTATTTACTTTTATAATTATTTATATTTATGTCATCATAATCATTGTCTAGCGTACTGCAAATATAAATCATACACAGGGAAATGCTCTAGTAAAAGGTTTCCACCTAGAGCAGAAATAAAACGACAAAATAAAAGGGCAATTTGAATTCATAAAGTCCCTAAGATAGTAAGCATATAATCCACAGATTGACCTTTCAAGCAAAAATAATAGCACATAATAACATCACACCAGCAGTTGAAAATACGAGAACACTTACAAATACCCAAGGAATCACCTCCAAACACGTCTCAAAAGATATTTTTATTTATTTCAACAACAAATTTTATGATTAAGCACAGCAACAAAAATGAAGAAGTTTTATCTCCACGAAATTTGAGCTTCTTAATACAAATCCCATTAAAAAAGGATGTCCAAAATAGAGTTCCAAAAGAGAATCTCATCCATTTCATTTTTCCTTAATTCACAGTAACTTGGAATTTCATCCCACATAGATGATAAATTGTAAATTCTCCAATCATACCATAATATCATTTTTTTTATGAGAAGGCATACCATGATATCATTAGTGACACTTCCCTTGGTTTCTTACAAAATCTTGGTAGGGTACCATGGTTCAATGACAGAACAAAGAAGTCAAGGCCGAGAAACCCAAGCAACCACCCCCCCTACATGCTGAACTTTGAGCTATAAATTGATCCATCATCCACAACCAAAGTGGTAACTTTGGAGATTTTTTATCCATACCAAATTCCAAATTGGAATATTTTTTTAAATGGAAACAATTCATTAATTTAAGAGAATATCGAGCAAAAGCCCAAAGTACAAGAGGATTATACAATGAGCTAAATAACAACTGAAAGCCAAAACGGGCTAGCGCACCCGGACATCTCAACTAGGTTGACACCCCCTTAGTGCCCTCATCATATCGAATAATTATCTAAGATTAGCTTAAAGCAGAAGCATAACTTCTTTACATTCCCAGAAGGACAAACAACGGGGATAATAATTAAATAATCATTCTGAAAAAAACAATGAAAAACTAAGAAAACCACTGGATGCTGAAGAGACTAAATCCCGTCACTTGGGAGGGAGGCAAACACCCTCCAATTAAGATTAAACTCTGATAAACTGTAGGCATTGAAGTGCTTGGAGAGGATACAACAAGAAGAAGCTAGCCGACGGGTTGATTCGAACCGATCTTGACATCCAAGCACCTTATCATGGAACACCCTCTGATTTCTTTCAAACCAAAGGTCAGCCAGCAGTGCCTTTACTGCATTCAACCATAGAAAATTGCTGGGTTCGTGAAGGTTTATACCAACTAACAGCTGCTGCAAGTTGCCCTTAAAGTCATTACACATAACCCATGAGATGTTGAAGAAGGACAGCAACTTATTCCAACACCAAGCTGAATAGGAACAATGAAAGAAAAAGGTGGAGGGAGTCTTCTGACCAATTTAGACACGAAGGACAAATTGAAGGAGAGATATTGTTGGCTGCCATCTTACTTTGCAACACCGAGGCTACGTTCAACTGCCCACTAAGCATTATCTAGACAAGAATATTAACTCTTCTTGGGCTACAAGTCTTCCATAGGGCCGAGAATAGAGATTTATCCATTGGGGAGGAGTGGGAGAGGTATGTTCTAAGTGAGTTGACCGTAAAGAGATCTGAGGCTGAGATAGACCATACCTTGCTATCAACAAATTCTGAAACTTTCCTTGTTGCAATGACCCCAAGCAAATCTTGAAAGGAGGTGATTTCATCATCTTTAAGCAATCGGCGGAAGGTGATTGACGCTGCCAAATTAGTGTCCCAATGGTCAGCAACCGAACCGTTTGGTAACAAAGATATTCGGAAGAGATTTGGGAATAAGGAACAGAAAGGAGTCGCACCCACCCAAGGGTCCAGCCAAAAAGCAATTCTTCTACCATTTCCAAGCTTAAGAGTAGCCAACGATTCAACTTTTAGCCAAGATTTAGAAATACTAATCCAAGGGCTTCTTAGACTTCTACCCCCTTTACCTGCCGTGTGCCAATTGAAAGGGTCCGTGCCATGGATGCTTCTGATAACTTGCCCCCAAAATGAGCCTTCTTCTTTGAAGAACCTCCAGCCCCATTTAGCAAGTAGGGCTTGGTTCATAAGTTTGAATCCACCAAGGCCGAGGCCTCCATCTATCAATGGTTTTTGAACCATAGCCCACTTCACCAAATGATTTAGCTTGCTGCCATTGTGCCCTTCCCAAAAGAAATTTCTTGTGATTCTCTCCAATTTCAAAGCAACTCCTTCCGGCAATATAAATATGGACATGAAGTGTGTTGGGAGGTTGGATAGAACTGACTTGCATAATGTGACTCTACCTCCTCTAGAAAGATTGAAACGCTTCCATTTATCCAATTTAGCTTGGAAGTTGTCCAAAACTGGTTGCCAAAAAGATAGCTTCTTCGGTTACCCTCCTAGAGGCAGCCCAAGATAGAGGATTGGAAGCTGATCAGCCTTACAATTTAATGCAGCAGCCATTGAAAGCAACTCTTTTTCATCCACATTTACACCGTAAAGGGCTGATTTATCCCAATTTACCTTCTGCCCTGAGCACCATTCGAAAAACTCCACCGTTTGCTTTAGTTTTGCAAGTATACTGCTGTCATACTTACAAAACAAGAGCATATCATCCGCAAATTGAAGGATGGAGATCTGGATTTTATCTTTGCCAACCACAAAACCTTCATATAGACCGGCTTGAATGATCTCAGTCACCAAAGCACTTAAAACTTCACTTACTAGAAGGAAAAGGAAAGGTGAGAGGGGATCACCTTGCCTAATGCCTCTAGTGGCAGCCACTCTTCCCCTTGGTTTTCCGTTGATGAATACAGAAAACATTGGATTTTTAACACAGCCCAGAATCCAATCAATCCATTTCTGATCAAAGTTTTTACTTTTCAACACCTTTTCTAGGAAATCCCAATCCACACGGTCAAAGGCCTTCTCCAAATCAAGTTTGAGGATCCATCCTTTCTTCTTTTTCACTCTATACTCTTCTACAACTTCGTTAGCAATGAGAATGGGGTCTAAAATTTGCCTTCCTTCAATAAAAGCACTTTAGGAAGAGACTATAATGCTAGGCATTACCAATTTTAATCTTTCAACCAGCACCTTTGCAACAACCTTATATATCACTGTAGTTAAGCTAATTGGCCTGAAATCACTTACTTTGACTGCTATTTTCTTCTTTTGAATAAGACAAATGAAGTTTTCCTTTATGCATGCATTTAGCTTACCATTCTTATAAAAAATCTTCAAAGGTGGAATGCAGATTATCCTTGATCAAGTGCCAAAATTTCAGCAGAAACTCCACTGTGAAGCCATCGGGTCCTGGTGCTTTACCTTTTCCTAGTTTCCTTACAGCAACCTTGATTTCTTCAGGAGAGAACTTGGCTTGTAAGCTTATGTTCTGAGTAGCCTTGATACAAAACCAATCAAGGTTCAATGGAAGATGCCTTAAACCCGGAGACTTCAGGAATATGTTGTTGTAAAAATTCAAGATTAGATGTTCAATCTCTTGAAAAGAAGTTGTTGGCACCCCTTGATCATCTATTAATTCAGCAATGAAATTTCTTCTCTTTTTTGCAGCTAAATACTTATGAAAAAACTTGTATTTTCATCTCCCAACTTCAACCAATTCAGCTTACTTTTCTGAATTAAATTAATTTCCTCCAGTCTGTAAAGAGACATTAAATCTGACTTTAAAGTGGATCTAAGTGCCAATTCACTGTTATCAAGGGTAGAGCAATCAGCAAGAGCATCCCATTTTTCAATTTCTTTTAACAGCCCCTCTTCTTTGCTTCTTTGATCTTCCTGAAATTTAGTGTACCACTCCTTTACTGATGCCTTTACACCTTTCAATTTCTGATTAAGGGAAAAACCAGCCCACCTTTGAATGCTGCTACTAGACCAAGCTGATTCGATGATTTTGGCGCACTCCTTATTAAACAACCAGCTGTTACAAAATCTAAAAGGGGAAGGACCCCAGCTGAACAACCCTGCTTCTAGCAAAATTGGAAAGTGATCCGAGAAGGATCTTACTTGTCTGTTGGCTCTAGAGTTCTCAAACAACTCATCCCACGTTTTGGTGATGAAAAATCGATCTTGAAGCTGAAACTCCTTCCCTAGACCAAGTGAAGCTGCCATTTCCCAACCGTATCTCCAAAAGATTGGCTTGGTCTATAAAGTTGTTAAACTTCCTCATTCCTTTAGTGCTTCTACCCAATGGATATCTTTCATGTGCCCATCTTGTGATATTAAAATCTCCCCCGATGCACCATGCTTCTACACAATAAAATAAAAGAGATAAAAGCTCTGGCCACATGAATTTTCTCTCTTTGTAATCATTTGGTCCATAGACATTAGTGATCTAGCAAGTCTTATTGCAAGCAGTGATGCATTTTACTGATAACGAATACCCCCCTTCAAAGTTTCAACCACCGAGATCAAATTCTTATCCCATAGAGTCAATAATCCACCTGAATAACCATAAGATTCCACAAATTCCCAGCCAATATCTTTAGAACTCCACAAGCTTTTGATGACACTCACTTCAAAGCTGTCTTTTTTTGACTCTTGAATTAGAACTACTATAGGGTTAATTTTCTTTAGAAAACGCTTGAGAGCTAACCTTTTGTTAACATCTTTCAGGCCTCTAGTATTCCATGACACAATTCTCATGATTGAGACTTAAAACAAGGATTGTAGCCTCAATTTTTAAACATTAATCGAGGATGAGATGGCAATCCTTGACAATTGAGGTTAAATGAGCTGGAAGATCACAAGGAATGGTTGGAAAAATTGAACCAACAGCCTCTAAAATAGTGTCATCCTCCGTCTGAAACAGGGGGTTCAAATCTTGAACTATAGGGTCCTCTTTACTTTTTTCTTCTGAAAAACCAACTGATTTTGCCCAAACCTCTTCTTCACTACTCACACTGAAAGGAAAATCAATGAGGACCTCCCCTTTATCTGCTGGAAACTCCCCCGGATGGGTTGTGGAACCTCTCAAGAATGTAAGCTCTGTATTAGGTACTGAAAAAACAGAGTGTACAAAGAGAGTTGGGAGAGGAGAAAGGGAGCCTAACCTGGAGCATTGAGGCTGTCCTTGAATTTGGGTGCATTGGGCTTCTAATAAATTCGAGTTGTGAATTGCCACTGACTTGGCTTTAAAGCTTGGTTTCTTGGATGAGTCCTTGCCTAACTTTCTTCTGATGAAATGATTAGGGAATGATTTAAAAAGGCAGGGGAATGCTTGAATTTTTGCTGACGTCTAGCCCCTGTTTTGCTTGCCTTTGGCGCTTGTTTACTGCAGGGAGGGAGGAGGAGTGCCAAGGAGGGGGCATGGACTTTTGGGGCTAGCTCAGGGGCCGGCTGAAGTAGAGGAGCCGGATTTTTAGTGAAAACAGGAGAGGGAGACTTACTCGGACTGGAACAGAGGAGCAGAGCAGCATCCTTGGAAAACGAAGTGTCAAATTTGCTGCTTGAGAAAATTACTGTTGATTGCTTCGAAATACAATTAACTTTATTTCCTATTGACTTTTCATTTTTTTAAATAGGTGACTGTTCAGATTCCTTGGCCAAGGGGCTGGATACCCCATTAAAGGCTCCCTTCTCTCTCTTCTTAAAGGCTCTAGGCACCTTTTCAACTTTTTCATTAAAGTGCAATGACTCTTCAATTTCTTGCACACTAAACTTCTCACTTGCAAAGGGCTGGCCAACTTCCTCGACAGTAAAGAAGGTAGGGGTGGTTGGACTCTTTGTAATTAAACTCCTTGCAAGGGGGGAGTGAGACTTTTCGACTTCCTCTGTGTAAATTTCATCTCTTTACAGGGGTTCTTGAACCGGATTTGGGTTCCTTGAAAAGGTGGGTTTGGAATGTGAAGAGACAAGGAAATTCCATTCCGAAATATCTAATTTGAAATTAACTCCTTCATCTTTAATTACATCATTTAACCTAATAAGGTCAATAGGATTAAAGAAGTCCTTAAATAATAAATTCCCCACTGCCTTAGAAGGACCTTCTAAACATTCGACATCTCCAAAATTTAGAAAAAAATTCCCACGAATTGCATCCTTTATTTCGATTGTGGCTGGCATAAATCCACATAGGTTTCTTCTAACTTGAATTTTGGCTTCCAAACAATTAGTTAGGTTACGAGTTTCTAAGGCAATTGATTCCAAACCCCCAAAATAAGCACCTATGGCTTCAAAGGTCTTTCTGCCCCAAAAATCCAGTGGAAGATTCTTGATTGAAATCCAACCACCAAAACCTTTCATCACAGAGGCTCTTCCATGCATTTTGGGATTCCACTTTTCGAACAGCAAGTGAAAAGGACCAAACGACTGCCATTTGCACGGATTTGATATCAAAGTGGCCAAATCACCATTGCTGACTTTGATTAAAGCTTTATCTGCAAACAGAGGATTGATAATGACACTGGTTTTAAAGGCCTCACTCAATACCTTCGAGATATCCTTCCAATCATTGAAGACTAAAATCCTTGAGATGAGCCATAAACTACTAAAATCTTCTTTGAGAACTTCATGATCTTTTTGAATCCAATAAGAACCCTTTTCTTGATTTAATTGACCTTGACTACAAGATTTTTGAACTGTAACATTCTTAAACTTTGAAGGCTTAAGATAGGGTTGAGAGAACCTACCTTTCACCACTTCTAAGAAACTCTTCACTTGAGGGGCTTGCTGAGCTGAATTATCTTTGAAGATATGGATGTTGGCTTCAATCATTTCCTTGAACTCTTACCAGCCTGAACATCCAACCCCATAAGGAACATGAATATTCTTTCTTCCCCCTGTGGTAGGCCACACTGCACATTCTACAAACCAATTGTCTTTGACTCTAAATTTGGCTAGACGTATGAAACTCTCATCTACTCTTTCTTTTAACAAAAAGAACTTGACCATTGAGGCAAACAAAAGTCTTTTGAAGCTTTCTTTTAGCCAAATGGCTGCTGCTAAAGAGAGGAACAAGGACCGTCCTTTTTTCAAATCTTCCACTATGAATCCTAGACCCTCTTGCCACATACAAAAGAAATGACCCAATATGTTGCAGCTTTTAATCTCCATGACCGGAAAGCACTCCTATCAAGGAGTCGAAAGCTCTTTACACAAAATGCTCCCTTTTACTCGAAGCAGCAAGGGTTAAAGACAGGGCTGGAAACAGGGCAAGAAACAAGGAAAGAAAGGGGATCGGGGGAAGTGAAAGAGCCGGAAGAGGGGCCGAGGGAGGGGGGTAGAGGGAGAGAGGTGGGAGAGGTGGTTAGAGGAAAGGAAGGCTAGGGAGAGCATGGTGAGCTCCGGTGGGGTGGTCGGGAGGGGGGGGGGGGGCAGGGGAAGGGAGAAAAGGAGGAGAGAGGGGAGAGCAATTGGAATATTGGTTCAACAAAAAATAGAATCAATTATTTTTTACTTTTGTTTTATTTTTTAGGGGAACTTTTTTATATTTTATTTGTTGTAATCTTTTTTAACAAGGAACAATCTAAGCATTAATAGGTGCAAAGATAGAAAAATGTTCAAGCGTACAAACTTTCTATATTTTGATTTTTTTCCCCCATTCTATTACACTGACCACTCTTTTACACGCTACAATTGTTTAGTATTTCATATGACTCCCTTTGCATAACATTAGTTATAAACAAAAAGGCCGCAGATCGTATTCTATAAAAACTTAAACCACCAAAAATGGCCCATTTATTATGCTACAAAGAATTATTTAATTTACAAAACAAGTGCACAGGATCCACAACAAAGGAGATTGATGAGATACTGTTAAGTCTTTTTTATCTTAAAAAGATTATGAGGGTTAACGCTTCCTTGGCCAATAACCAAATAAAAAGATTGATAATAGATAGAAGCCCTTAAAAAAAATCACTGAAACTAATATTTTTCTATTGGAGAAATGTGAAAGGAGATCTTTTTTTCTTTCTTGTTTTTTGTTTTTTGTGTTGTTTTTTTTTTTTAATTTTAATTTTATTTTATTTTTTTATTTTTTTTGTGTTTGTGTGAAAACTTTCCAGCTAATAAGTAAAAAGTTCACACACAAAGTGCATTACAGCAACAAACCTTGGGACTTAAGCAGGAAGCACAAAAGAACATGGGGACTTTTCCTGTGAAGCGCTTTTGTATATATAAACACATATTCTACTAAAACGTAATTCCTAGGACAATTTGTTTAGTCATGCCTTGCTGGATGTCAAGGTGCTGAAGGTGCTATGTTTGATAATTTGATTTATATAGAAGATCCCTAACAATTCTACCAATGTAACAAATAAACATACCACATATTTGCTTGCCTTGTTCTTATAATAATAGAGAGCACCTTGACTATCAAGTACAAAAAACATCCTTTTCCAATCCCCCCTCGAACCTGAAGATCGTTTCAAGAGATAACCTTGTTTTATTGTTTCGACCTACAATACAAAGATGGCAAGAGAATGGTTAAATGATATTGCTGGAGAGATGAAATCTTTTTAAATTATTGTCACAAGAACGAAGTAAACACAAAATGCTTATGAAGCAACAACTTATTTATGATAGCCTTATTAGTTATTACTTTATTTAGAGTATATTAGTTTTCTTTTTTCAATTAACATATATTCATGTTTATTGTCCTCATCTGGAACACCATATGAATTATAATGTCCAATTTGTTGCCCGTTAATGTCCTCCAGCATGCACATCTATTACAATATTTTGCTTTGGCAAAGTGTGTGTTTTTTTCTTAATTTAATAGAAACAACTACTTTCATTCAGAAATAATGAAAGAACACAAGAGCATACAAAAACCAATCCCAAAAAGACCCTACACTGAAGTGAGGACCTCCAACTAGGAGTAAAGTTACCTAGTGATATCGAATTCTAAAGAGAAACTTGAAATTTCACCAAGGACCAAATAGCATTAGGGTCCCTCTCCATTCCCCTAGAAACTTTGTTATTCCACTCCCCTAAATATCCAATAATAGAGCATACCCCCTTGCAGGTCACAAAAAGCGGCCCAATCGAAATATCCTATTGACGCGATAACACATAACCGAACTCTTGAAAAAAGCAATTTCCCACAAATCTCGCTACCTCACAACTCCAGAGTAAGTAATCCAAGGTATGAGAGCCTTCTGGCAAAGAATAAAGTAAGAAGGACCATGAGGTTAACCTCCTTGACATTCGATCCAACGTGTTCACCCAGCCTAGAAGAACTTATCAAGTAAAGAACTTCACTTTCTTAGGGATCTTAATACTCCCAAGGATATCACGGACCTATTCGCTTGGGGCAAGGGTTCAATAAGTGCCAAAAAAAGGTCTAGAAAGAAAGGCCCCTCCAGGTGCGAAAGTCCCTTCTCCATATCCTAAAAGTAACCTGTTGGATAAAAGACAAGAGAGAAATCACCTACATTGTTTTCCTATCAGACAAAGGACAACGAAAACCAAACAGAAATGAAACAGAGTTCAAGACCACACCAAAAAATCATAGATCAAACGGTTTTAAGAGGAGAAAATATGGCATGAACGAGGAAACACAAAGCATAAGAGACTATCCTCCCCAAAAGTTTGTTTCCTTACCTTCCCTACCACACAACGAGCAAGATGGGAGAAAGAGGAGAGCTCAAGAAAAATATCCTTCCAAGGATTCCAATATGTGCCTTTAACCCCATTCGAATACCACTCTAAGGGATGAGAGTCGTACTTACTCACAATGATCCTATGCTGAAAACATTCGGGCTCAGAGGGGAAATGCCAAAGCCACTTAGCCATCAGAGCTTTGTTCTTGATTCCCCTATCCCCCACGGGTTTCCTTCACTAGGTAAGAACCTTGAGATAAAAGGAGAATTCTCTCCAAGAATCAAGATTGTTGATCTTTTATTAGAATGAATAATGTGTTTCATACAAGAGGGGAAAGTTCCTATTTATAGAGTTATACTACAAGTAGAGGTAAAAAGGGAATTAACCTAGAATATTACTATTGGAATTTCTACATTTGAATAGGAATATCTTTTCCTTTATTGTCTTTATGTTTATTTTTCCCTTTATTGTCTTCATTCTTTCCATATTTATAAAAGGTCTATCTCCTATATAAGAAGACCTAATCTGCACATATTGAATAAGAAATAAAGGAGATTAATATTTCTATTCCTCCAATTTCTACATGGTATCAAAGCAAGGAAATCTTAAAAACCCTAATTTTTTTCCTTAAACCTAAATAAAAAATAAAACTGCAAAGCCTAGCCGCCGCATCATTTGTTAGTAACCGGCGAAATCCATCAATTTCTGGCAAAATAGGTCTGTCCCTGACCAAGTCTTTCGTGTGTGGGTTCCAAACCACGCGTCCATCTTCGACTAAATCCCTCGCGTGTGGGTTTCAAACTGCGTTTTTTTGTTAACGTGAGTAGATCTGTATCACCGCATGTCCAGTCGATTCCAAAGATCTCGGTTCGCGTAACGTCGTTCGCGTTCCCTCGCCTGAATTTATGCAGCCGTGAGTTGAAGTTGGAGCCGCCATAGGGTCTGTGTTTTGCAGCAGTGTGCATCGTCGGTCTCCGGTTTGCAGGAGGGCGTTTCGGGTGCTTTAGCTTCCACTTCAGCGTTCTTTCTAACAATTGGTTCAAATTCTGGTTTGGTTTCACCCTAAAAGGCCTCATACCAATGAAGATAGTTGTCCTTCCTTATATACCCATGATCCTCCTCTTATCTAACCAATGTGGGACTTTGGTCACATTCCCAACAATCCTCCCCTCGAACAAAAGACTACTAAGCCTCCCCTCAAGTAATCATCCAACTGTCTAACTCATATCTAGGCTAGCTCCTCTTCACCCAAGCACACACCGCCTATCCAATAGAGTTCAACCACGGATCATACCATGACTACTTCCAAGGCTCCATTATACATCTTTGTTCACTCCTGGTTTGGGTTGCTTCTATTGGATTTGGTTTAAAACCCTTTTTTTTTTTTTTTTTTTTTTTGTGGATTTCTACTATTTGCTAAATCTTCTACCATGTTACAAAAGCAAATTCATCAAATCCTACCATGGTCAACCACCAATTTTTCATCTAATAGTTCATGCGTTTCTTTGACTCACACAGGTCCCAATACATTCTCGTGTAGTAATTCATCTCCGTGGATTATTGATTCCGGAGCTTCAGATCACATGACTAGTTCTTCGTCTTCTTTTAATTCGTACTCTCCATTATATTGCAATGAGAAAATTGGAATTGATGATGGTAGTTTTTCTTCTGTTGCTGGAAAAGGAACTATTAAATTGACTAAAAAAATCTCTCCAATCTGTCTTACATGTTCCAAAATTAGCCTGTAATCTTTTATCCGTTTCTAAACTTTCCAAAGATTCTAATTGTCGTGTTACATTCTTTGAGTCTCGTTGTATTTTTCAAGATCAGGATTCGGGGAGGATGATTGGGAGTGCTAGGATGCTTGATGGTCTCTACTACTTTGATGAAGGTTCTTTTAGCAATAAAATAACTCAAGGTCTTAGTAGTATAAGTTCTCTTTCCGTTTATACCATGGCATCATAAACTAGGGCATCCTAATTTTCCATCATAGACTAGGGCATCCCAGTTTTGCCTATCTGAAATATTTATTTCCAGATTTATTTAAGGGAATTGATTGTTCATTTCTTAATTGTGAAAGTTGCATTTTCGTAAAGAATCATCAGTCCACATATTTTCCAAAACCTTACAAGGCTTCAAAACCTTTTTATTTAATTCATACCGATGTTTGGGGTCCTAAAATTACGACTCATAGTGGAAAAAGATGGTTTGTTACTTGTATTGATGATCATACTCGTTTATCTTGGGTTTATTTAATACAGAAAAAATCTGAGGTGAAAGACATTTTTAAACATTTTTACAATTTGATTGAAACTCAATTTAAAACCAAAATCTGCATTTTACACTCTGATAATGGAACTAAGTACTTTAATGAGTTTTTTGACGATTTTTTGAAAAACAAAGGTATCATTCATCAGTTTACATGTTGAGATACTCCTCAACAAAATGGGATTGCTAAAAGAAAAATAGGCATTTACTTGAAGTGGCACGTGCTATAATGTTTTCTATGCAAATTCCAAAATATCAATGGGGGGAAGCAATCCTTACAGCTACGTATTTAATAAATGGAATGCCTAGTAAGATCTTGAATTTTAAGTCTCCCATCGACTGCCTTAAAAAAGAATTTCTAACATCCCGCATATATTTTGAATTCCCCTTAAAAGTTTTTGGGTGAACTACTTATGTTTACATACCCGATCAATTTCGGTCCAAACTTGATCATAGGGCTGTTAAATGCATTTTTGTGGGTTACTCTTTAAATAAAAAGGTTATAAATGTTTTAATTCTCTAACAAAAAAAAAAAAAAAAACTGTTTGTGAGTATGGATGTGTCTTTCTTAGAAAATCAACCATATTTTCCCCAAAATTCTCTTCAGTATTACGTCTAGGGTTTTGTGGAGGGGCGAGTTTACACTTTTACTAATAGTCGCAGCCATCATTTCTTCTTGCATCTCCAACAACACTAATTCTAGCCTCTGACCATGATCCATAGCAGAAACAATACTCCCAAGAAAGAACGGCTCTGATTCTTCTCTTCCTTCATCCACCCCTTCCCAAAGGAAAAGCCTTGTAAGCTTTGCACTTCTTTTACATCCTATGAGCTATAACTTATAAGTTCCTTGATCCACGGTGTGATGATTAGGTGATTGTCTTGTGAGACCAAGTATAAGTGAGCATAATTTACAGTTATTGTTAAAAGAAGTATCCATAACTCAATTAGTTCCCAAGTGAAAT